>NC_072018.1:21417027-21745527 GCF_027791375.1 Indicator indicator
CCTTGTGGAGAAGCACAGCCTGAGGTTAAAAATAAACCCACAATGACAACAGTGAGGACTCAAATAAGCCTAGTCCCTGGGTACCACCAGGAAATAGGAAATAATGAGAATCTTGTCAAAATAACTGTTAATCTGAAAGGAGGAGGAAGGAGAGAGAGACTTGAAACACTTGATTAGAACCTATCCACAAATCAGCAGGGCTGGATGATACACAGCCCAGGGTCCTAAGGGAGTTCGCTAATGAACTTACTGAACCACTGGTAATTATTTTTGAAACATCAGGGAGAAATGTGGAAGAATGAGGACTTGAGCAAAGCAAGTGTCAACCTGAAAGACAGCTCTGAAAGAGAATGAGCCAACCTCTGAAGGAGACAGGGCTGGCTGTGGAGAGATACTACCCAGCAGGGATGCTAGCCAAGGTTTGGTTCCCTATGGCTAGGTGGCAAGACCAGCCACCCCAGTAAATCAGAGCAACTTCATTTAGGATTTAAGATACTTGTTGGGGAGTGGGAAGCCCACCTCTGTCGTGGAACAAGGTGCTATTGAAAAAGACAAACTGGGAATTACAGCTTGCAAAATCTGGCATGAAGAAGGGGGAAGATGGTCTCACTCTGTGCTGAAACAGACCTGGTATGGTGGAGGGGCTGCTGAAACCAGCAGGTGGAGCTTAGAAGAGAGGACTCTGTGTGGGGATACCTCTCCATCAATGCTGCAAGTGACTGGGGTCAGGAGCCAAACAACTACCAGGCCCACATTTCTCCTGGTAAAGTCTCCTCTGTGGCATGTTTAGTAGCAGCTACTGCCACCATACAGCCAAGCACACCTTTCTGAAATCATCTCTATCTGCTGGCTGACGCTTCTAGACTTTAAGTGCTATCCAGTGCTCTGGATTAGGAGTCATGGGGACTGGGCAAATGTTGTTCTTGTTCTCCAGCACCTGAACTACAGCACTGAAAGAAATGCCTGCCCGGCGGCTGGGACAAGCAGATCCATAGTGTAGCTTCCCATTACAGCTGTAATACGTTGGGGGAAGAAATGGATGTTGAACTCCACCCTCTGAAAAACTGCATGAACTTTAAATGGCTATTAGAGCAGCCCCCTCCATATGCAATGCCCATAGATAAGACTGGCATCGTGCTTAGCTTGTGAGTCATGCCTGAGGTTAAGGCACACATCTGCTATCAAGAAATAGGCAGTTCTAAGTATGCAGCAATTCCTTATGTGTGCAGAAGACTTTGGAGACATTAAGGCATCTCCGGGGCTAAAGTAGCAGGTAGGTACTTAAGATCAGTTAGGATAGTAGTCCTAGATGGCTGCTGCATTGTAGCATTAGGGCAATCACTGCCAATTTCTGGGATCTTAGGGAATAGGAAACTCAAGTGGGCTCTAAAACCTTGAGGGAAGTGAGTGGAAAGGAATGTGCTCATTGCTCTTTCTTCATTACTGTGACAATATTTCTTTTCTCCCCTCCCTTCCATCCCATCAGCTGTAAAAACATCGTTACCAAGGCTGACGTACAAAGAAAGAAATAATTACAATAATTAGGATGCAAGTTTATTGCTTGGTGTCATTAATCCTGAGAGATAAAATGATTGCAGGCTGTCAGAGCCTGGGAAGGAAGGGAGCTCTGCATTGCAAAGTCTTGCTGTGGGGACACAAACCCCCTGGCAGCTCAGGGGATACAGTCTTGCCCAGCCCAGGAGCAGCAGGGCCTCCATCTTTCCAGCAGTGTGCCCATGAAGGTAACTGGCATCCAAATGGAGGTCACTTCATCCACCCCTTCCAGGGAAATCCATTCCAGCAGTTTGCAAATGCTCACCCTGCATGCTGATCAGCATGCTTTCTGGGTAATGACTGCTGCTTACGAGAGAGGCTTCACCTATAGCCCTGCAGCTGATCTGCCCTCTGAGGGGCCAGGGCATCCTTTGTTGTTACCCAAACCATGAGCAGTGTCAGAAGATCATGCTCTGACTATTTCCTGACACTGCCACCCTTAGTCTGGCCCAGCTGCTAATTTTTCATGAGTCATGCTCCCAAGAAATCCCAATAAGTCTGATGTGCCTCAAGAGCTGCTGGCTACCAGACTGTCCATGGTTGGAGTGCTTGCACAACACCTTTTAAATCTCTTCTCTGCTTATCCACCTTGCAGTCCTTCCTCAGCCTGAGCAAACAGGTGGCAAAGAAGATCCCTCTCTGACAGCTGGCCATTAAAGGACTTGATGGGTAAGGCACATAATTGAATTATAAAATCAGCACAGCCCAGGCTGGAAGGACCTCAGAGGATCTTCTGGTCCAACTCTTCATGGGAAAGGGACACTAGATGAGGTTATCTAGCACCCTGTCCAACTGCATCTTGAGAACCTCCAGTGAATGGGGAATCCACCACATCCATGTGGAGGTTGTTTCCGTGGATGATTGTTCCCACTGAAAAAACTTTTCCTGGTGCAACTTTTCTCCCTTGCCTTTTCTCCCTTGTTGTCTCCATGGGACGGGCAGTAAGTTGGAGCAACCCAAAGTGGAGGATGGCAATATCTTTTTTGTAGCGTTTGAAAGCTGAGTTCTGGGAACTCTTCCTCCAGCCCTTCCCTCTCCCAGTTGTAGAGTTGTTCCCTCTCCCATAGCACCAAGCGGTGGCACTACCACCAAAGTTTGTTAATTTCCTTCTTCTTCTTATTATTTTAAAAATCCTTGCTTAGTCCTAAAGATAACATCAACCTTATTAGGAAATATTAAAAAATAATTAAAATGTAATGTCTTGGTTTGAAAAGATTTGCAATGGCTGCATTAGTGTGTTGTTTTGGCTCCTTGAAACTGATTATTTTCTGAAGTCACAAACAACACTCCTTTTCCCCCTCACTCCTGCCTGTGGGTGCACACACCCTTGCTAATTTGCAGCAGTTCCACAGACATTATTAAATACCATCAAGTAGACATATATTCTGCTTAAATGAATAAAAAAAACCCCAGAACAACCCAACCCCCACATTTATTAGTGGATGAATTTCCTCCCTGCCCTAAAGATTTCAGGAGGGTTTTGCTGGAGGTGGAACTGAATGATGCTCATCAACTGGGTGGAGTTAGCACTAAGGTGAAAGAAGGTTGCAGGGTACCAACTGCAGAAGGAAGTGGCTCTGAGCAGTGCTAGGCAGAGCTGCAAGTGCCCCTTAAAGTTCTGCTTAAACCAGGGACCTTCCAGTCAAACCTGCACAGTGGTTTCAAGTACCAAAGTGAAAGGCATTGGCCATTGTCTTTATGGGTGGTGGTGGATAGGGCGACAACTAGCTGTGCAGACAACCTCTGTGGCTGTTTGCAGCCGAGTTGGCAGCCAGGTTGTTATGTTAGAGGGCTTGAGCTTGGGTGGCCATGTTGTTGCACTGCCAGGGGTGTCGTCTTTACAATGAGACAGATAAATGAGGGTCCAGATTAGTCATGGTCAATTAGGAGGATATCACACCACTTCTTGGAACGGGATTATTGGTGTGGGTATTTTGGCCAAGCTTCAGTTATATTTTCCCCTACTCTGCAAGCACTTTCCCTTGTTAATGATCCAAAACTATCGTGTGGCATCATTACTTGTTGCTGAAAAGCAGCAGTGTTTTAGTCCAAAGTCCACTGCACCTCAGTAACTGCCTGAGTGTTCTGTCTGTATCAGGTATGCTTTAATGCACACAGAAATCCTGCATGTCATCAACTGCTATAGAAATGATTGCTTTTAGTCTGCTGCAGCAGTTCTCATTCACTGTCCAGGGAGTATAGTCCCAACCACACGTCTCATTCCAGATATGCTGGCAGATCTTGGTTTTCCCTTCTGGACCACAAACACTTTCAGCTGCAAATGCTGCCTGCTGAACAGAACAACCTTTATGTCTGCAGGCTTGAGAAGCAGGAGGCCATTAAGGAACCATGCTCTGTAACAGCTTCACCTGGGAATATCCATCCAAACAAACCATGTTCTCACCCCTTTCAGTGCTTGGAGTTACCATGAACTTTGCAATGAGGAAAGGAATCGTCTGGGGGGAGTCTGTGGTTGGTGTCATGTATTAGCAATGCCTAGTAGTTAAGCACAGGAGTCACCATGCTTCGCTGTTCAAGAACAAGGGCTTATTTAAAAAGAAGAGGGGGGAAAAAAAGAAAAAATTCCACAAACTGACCCTTTTTTTGTACTGTTCAGCCTGAGTTGAAGTTTTATTAAAGATTTCCATTCGGCAGAACCATCTAATAAATCTTACTGGTTAACGGTCAGAGGAGGAGGAAGAAAATGCTTTTCTGGTGTCTGTTGGGAATTGCTGGTACTAAATTAGCTGCTCTGGAATTATTGCTGGCACCATTGTGCTGCTGCTCATGGAGGCTCTCTGTAGCACATGCCTGTTTGCATGCTGCCTGCATCCTAAGCAAGCAGAATATGGAATTTTTAATCATGCAGAGAAACACGTTCAGTATTCTTTTTGCTCGTGGAAGAAGAAACCCTTGAAGGGTATAGCAGGAAGAGAGAATGCCTGCCTATATAGGGAGGACTTGGCAACACTAGAGAGGAGGAATGTCTTTGCAAGTCTTTCTGGAAGAAGGTGTCCAGCAGAGCAAGGTGTGATCACCTCACCTCTTCATTCCCATCGGCTGCTGTCTGCTGTCTCTGCCTTCCAAGCTCCTGCAGACTTGTAGTTGCCCACCTGAGAAGGGATCCATGTGCTGAACAGGACACACTTGCCTGACGCTTGGGAAATGTCAAATATTTCTTTCACCCTCACACATCACGCGGAAGATGTTCAAGACCTGTGTGTGAACTCTCAGCAAATTTTACAGTGCTCCAGGCATATTGTTGCTTGTTGTTCACTTGGACCATCCTTCAAAAGGTTAATTCTAGGTCAACACAAATTTCTTATTGACTTACATCAGGCTGGGCTTAATCTGAAAGTGATGCTCAATTTGTGCTTCTGCTGATTGTGAGCTGGAGACCTGAACTTTTTTTTTTTTTTTTTTTTTGTCATTAGAAATAATTTAACCTGATATTAAAACCATTTGAACAGAGCTTTAATTTTTCACAAGCGGGAAATGTCACACCATTTCTTTTCCCCATGCTCAAAGCCAGCATGCTCCCTAGTCACTAACATGTAAAAACTGTGCAGATAAAAATGAAAGTGATGCAGTTGAGCTTTTTCCCAGCAAACTTGCTATTGAGTGATTTCTGGTGAGAGGAGATCAATAGCATGCAGTTAATTTTAAAGTTGTTTATGTTGCTGCTTTTAAACCATGTTTTTTTTGTGATCCATGCTAATGAGTGAAATGAGGAATTTATAGATTCAGAGACTGAGGCAGAAGGGATCTCTGTGCTGAGTTAATCTGAGTTTGTGTATATGCAGGCCATGGACTCTTCCCCAGGGCAGCATCTCTCTTGGAAACATATCTAATCTCCTCTTAAAAACACAGTGTTGGTGAGTTTGCCTCCTTCCTTGCTGGTTCACTGTTTAATTATCCTTGCTGTTGGGAAAGCATCTCACCTCAAGGCTGAGATGTTCTAGCCCTTGTAACCTGCTACGCCTCTGTCTGTGCAAGCTTTTCCACTTGCTCCCAATGATCAAGTTGCCTCTCAGCCTTTCTTTGATCAACTCCCTAAATTTCATGTCAAAGATCTGATTTGCAACCCGAAGTCATTTTTGCAGCTTGCCTTTGAACTTCTGCTGGTATTTCCACACGCTGATGTGTGGACTCAAGATCTGCCTTCATCTTGCCAGTGCCATATGCAGCAACACTCTCTCATCCCAGCTTCAGTTTGTTTTCATTTTGCTGTTATGGCTTGTATGATATATCCAATATTGCGCTGACCTTTTATCCACTGCATTGCCATGAGAGCTCATGTTGTGTAGCTCTGAGTGGCCTCCTTTATGTCCTCCTCTGAGTGCCTGGCTTTCTAAGGGGAGCAAGGCTGCTATGATTGTGCTTCCTCCATGTATTACTTTGCATTTGAAATACTGCTGCTAGCTTGAGACCCGTCTGAGACATGCAGATAACTGGCTAAAATAGCTCCTTCTGTAATATTTTTACCCACCAAGCATTATGCCACCGGCAGCCTTTATCAGCAGAGATTTTCTATTACCCGGATTGTTGGTAGGTGTATTAAATATCATTGAAGAAGAATCAATGCCTGCTACCAGTAGCTTTGCTCAATGATATCTTCTCATTAACAACTACATTTTGAGATCTGTCAGGGAAGCAGATTTAATCTCTCTAATGTGTGCCTTGTTAATTCCATATAATACCAGTCAAATACCTTGGAGAAATCGCAGTGTATTATAGCATCACAGTTGTCTTTAGCAACCAGGAGTGTTTTATTAAAAAGCAAAACAAAGAACCCCAACTGCTCCCCAAAAGGCGAAAGACAACAGGATGGTTTAACCAGACCCATTTTCCAGGAAAGCACATTGATTCCTGTTCATTATATTATTAGCAACTACTTATTTGTTGATGAAATCCCAAATTAACCACTCTGGCATTTTTCAGAGAAGCAACGTGAGGCTAAGTGAGACCACTTAGCCTGATATTGGTACTTTGCAAAATTAATTGCTATACTACAATGCTCCTTTTCACCTTTTCAAAATATGGAAACACTTTGGTGGTGCCCTGATCTTTCCTGAACTATAAGAGTCATTGTAAGAGTTATTAAAAATCAACATTAGTGCTTCAATCAGCTTCTCAGTGAATTCTCTGAAGATGCCAGTGTGCAAGATGGCTGGGTTGCTCAATTTGAGAACTTAATTTCTTAGTTCACATCTTTCCTTGCAGGCAACAGTGACTACTTTTGACCTCTCACTTCCAGACACAGATGAGGAATACCCATCTGATCAGTCTGTTACACTTGGTAACTTATAACTTCACTGGTTCCCTCAGCCTCATGTAGCCATGGCCAGTTTTTAACCTATTTGTTCCTGCTAAGCTCCCATTTTCCCTAATTCTATACATACTGATTTATTCATGGGGTTTTGTCATAGCTTTTACCTCTCCTTTTGGCTGAAATATTTTCTCTTAACTGTTTCCCCATACATTTAAGAATTTTTGAAATTGTGCCTTTTTTGACATCCAGTTGGGATGTACTGAACTATTCATTTTCCCAGTGACTAGCCCACTATAATGTAGGTTTCCAGTCCACTGTTGCTTTCAGCAAAGTGTCATTTAAAAGTCTTATTATGTTCCTTTTTAATGGTGGGTGTCATACCCTACTTCAGCAATGCCAGTTTATTACTGTGCCTAAGCAGCAGCTAATATTTAGCTTACCAATTTACTCTCCTTGGTCCATCACAACACCTCCCTCTGGATTTCCTTCTGCAGGGTGCAGAGCACAGCATTCTTTCACCTTAGAAACCCTGGCAAGTTCTTAGGTGAGAAGCTCAGCCAACAGCCCTGGCTGAAATCATCCATGCAATTTCCTTTGCACTGTGTTCCAGATACTCAATTAACTCTTTTTTTTTAATATATATATATATATATATATTTTACAAAACAGGGATCTTCAAAAAGCAGTTCATCCCTCTCTATGGGAAGATATGGGAATATGTCAAACGTGCAAGTCCCTTGTGTTTCATTTTACTCGTTAGGGTTCCGATCGTGAGCTGCATCATGCCCTTTATTTCTGGTTTTCTGGAGAAAAACATCATTAGCAGCTGCCTGAGCACTGTGGGCTCCTTCTCATCCTGCTTTGCCTCCTGCTAGAGTGGGGAGGGGACAAGGCAGACCCTTCCTTAGCACAGGAATGCTGCTGTCACCAGGGAAGGAGCTGGCTGCTCAGACTTCTTTACTTACAACAGATTCTGCTTCAGCAGCCAAGAGAGGGCGCTCCTTAAATTAATAAAAGGGAAAAAAAAGGACAAACCCAGAAAACAACAGCAAAAAGAGAAAAACTCATCATGCTTTCTTAAAAAGGAATTTTCTCATCTGCACCAATGCAAAAGGTTAAATGCAACAAGTTAAAACCTATTTTTCAACTGTAGAATAGGGGATAGAGACACCCCTGGGGCAAGGAGCAGAGCTCTTGGCTGAATGCGTGGGAGATGTGGGTCTGTTGTGGGCTCAGCTCCTGCCCCATTGCTGCTATTCCTCCCACACCAGCCTGTGTTTTGCCAGAACACTGGCCTGGCACAAGCCCTCCACCCTGATTTTCTCAGTGTCTCAAGATGCTGCAGCATTGGATGGTGGTAACAAACCATGACCAGCACCTGTGGCAGCATTTGTGGACCAGTGATGTTTCCCTGTGAAACTCAGACCAGTCCCCAGCATAGGGGTCTGCTCTGTGAGGAGCTGGCAGTGCACCAACCCTGAAACAAGCCTATCTTTCTGTAACAGCCACATAATGGTTTTTTGACAGGCATCTAAATTCTGACAGTACCTGCAGTGGGTGCCAAGTTTTACTTTTGTCAGCCAGTTTGGGAAGTTTGTTACACCTGTGACTAGGACCAGGGAAGTGAGCCCCAAAAAAAAATCAATCAAATGCATGTAATAAATACAATTTAATATCAGTCTCTGGTGCTTATTTTTTTTTTTTTGCCTCCTCCAAGGATCTTTTAGCTAGTTAGCAACAAAGTGTTCTACATTATGGTGGTCTCTTCTACAGTGGGCATTTATCGTCCTCCAGTTACATGTGATAAACTGAGGAAAACAGTGTCCCTGAAGTGACTGGAGGAACCCAACACACATCCCTCCCCATGATCCATTGTGCCTGAACAGGAGGAGCCACACGAACCACAGTAAGGTCCTGGATGTGTGCTTTGGGAAATGCTGCATTCCTGAACACACATGAAAAAGAGATGAGAAAACCCCCCAGATGGTGCATATCTCCTCTCCCCTCTCCCCTTTACTCTTAGGTTGTATTAGCTTATTTATCAGCAGAAGATGGGAAGGTACCAGTAAGTGAGTTTTAATGTTTTTCTCACCTGCAGAACTGCCTGGAGTGGTTCATGTTGGGACCTGCTTTAATATTGCCTTTCTCTGGGTCATAGATGGTGGTTGCTCGTGCATAAGCTCCTCCAAGAATAAAGATGAACCCATTGAGAGTGACTGCAGGAGCATATTTGTTATCTGTCAATGGAAAGCAATACTGAGATCAGTTTTAGGCTCAGGTTTGGAGACTTTTTTTATTTATACATTCCCCTTACTTATAGATAAGTTGCATTTCTCTAAACCTGCAAGGTCAGGGAAAGAAAAATGAAGAAACCATCCCTGGTTTTGTTCTCCTCTCTCCAAGTTCTCAAAGGCCCTTTTGAAGTTCATCAGACCTTTGTCTGTGCCCCAGTATGTGCCTCCTTCTAAACTAATAAAGTACAATTATCCTCTCCTGAAGCCTAATGGAGTCACTGTGAAAGCTCCACACTTACACATGAAATTAAGATGTCAAGTTATTTCAGAATTTTGATTTGCTGCAAATTTTAACTTAGATGCTTCTCATGCCTGTGTGGCAGCCAAGTACCAGAGACACCCACAGCACAGAGACTCACTTAATAATGTCCAGCACTTGATTCTCTTTTTGTGTTCTGCCTTTGCTTGTGGAAAGGTCATCCACATAATCCGGAAGATTTTCTGATACCCGTTTTTACCCCCCTTAATCTGTCTTGCAAATTCACTTGCGTTTTTACTCTCAGATGTGTGTGTACCTCCAAGCAGTCCTGTATATTAGCAATGAACTATGTGAGTCTGGAGTTTGAAATTAGGCAAGTCCCTTATCCTAAGCTAAGTTCAATCAGTTTCCAAGGATACTTTAAAATTCCTGTGTTAGTTGCAGCATTATTATAAGTATTGGTAAAACTAACCACAAATTATTGAATAAAATAACTATAACATAATTAGTTGACTTGTCCTGTATGCTGCTAGCATGCCATATGCACATTATTAAATATGAGCCAGTTGGGCTGAAATTTCTCATGATGGTGTCTGTCTTGATGTGATACAGTTTTTGGCTTTGGTTTTATTTTTTTTTTTAATTAACATTGCAGTGAAACCAGTCAGCAAAGTCTGGGAACAAAAGATGAGAAAAAAATACCATTGCTTTATTTGAGTTAAAATAAGCCTCACAACTAGTTCTCTAAGAAGCAAGAGCCTAAGCCCCCTTGGGGGCATGAAGCAGATGCTTCCTGGGTGGCTATCCTGGTCTGACGAGACACTTCTATACAAATTATCTGTATGTAGCTATATGCTAAAGCCTCTCCAGAATCTGCATTTTCATATGCTCAGAAAATGGCTATCCTCTTGCAACTCCCATGAAGAATCTGCCTTCAGCCTCTGCAGCCCTCATCCTGTGTGCGGTGAGTTGGGGGCAGTGTGTTGGGGAGCTCTTCCATCTCTGCTAACAAGCTCTACACGACATTGAAGGTGTCTCTGTGCTCCTCCCAGGCCTATAGCACTACTACTGTGTCATTTTAGGAACACAGGAAGAGGTGAGCTTAAACTAGCCCCAGCAGCTTTACTTTTGGCATTTGCTTACCTCTTGCACAGCTGGTGTTGTAACCCTAAGGCTCTTACAAAATTACTTTAATAAGATATCTAATTTCACACAAGTTAAGTAAAAGCTGATGAATTTCTCCAGAGGAGAGAGAATTTCCTTTATTAGGGTTTGAACTGGTATAAACTAGAAGGAAAATAATGGGTTTGTGGTGTCTGCTTCAGTTCCAGCATGGCTATAGGGTGGTCTGGCTCAGTTCACCTCACCTCATGCTGGTGCGTGTCCAGGGGCAGTATGGTGGTGCAGCACTCAGCATGGAAACAGACAAAACATGTTATGGGTTAAAGTTGGGCTCCTATTATGCTGAGTAGCTACAGGCATATGTCAAAAAAACATGGATGTATTAGGAAAATGTCACTGATCCTTGGGAACAGATGGGAAGAAACTAATTCATCCAGAAAACAGAACAAGGAGTATTCAGTTTCTTTTCAGTGCCACTAAGCCACTATAATTCATCAGAAAGACTTATCTGTCCTAACAACCCATCTTGCATCCCTTTCCAAATCAGATCTTCATATGTGACATTTTTTCCAGTTAAGATACTCATCAGAAATCTTCCATATTCAATTATCACATATTCCTTTTTTTTTTTTCCCCACCCCTTTAACTAGCACTGTTTTGCAGAGGACTGAAACTCTTGGATAAAAAAATCCCTCAGCTCCCAAATCTCACAATTATGTGGGGCTCCCTCAAAGCAGAAAGTGACTTCTCAGGAGACTGAATCAGTGACTTCTCAGGAGACTGAATCACTGACTTCACAGTCCTTTTTGCTAAAGAAAGAGAGGGAAACCCCTTGGTTATTTTTACAGAGACTTTTCAAATAAACAGGCAGTTGGTTAAAGATCTTTTTCTTTCCTTTTTTGTAAGAGGCAATCATATTTGATTCTGAACAATTTTTCAATACACCACCTACCTGTTGTCTTTTTACTTGCTTCTGGCTTTAACTACAATTTCATAAATTGGTGTAAAGTAAGCCAGAAATAAACTGAAATCTCTGCTGTTTCCTTCAGGAAATAAGTTCACAGCAAACAGTCTCCTGATCCTGAAGAAGATATGGCACAAGACACACCCCTCCAGAGACAGGTAGAGAGACCAGTGTGTTTTATTTTTGTTACCATGGAGGCAGAAATTGTTCAGGGTTACAGTGAGCTTGGAATACTCGAGCTGTCATTCTTGCTGTCTAGGTGTGGATGACCTTCAGTCTTTAACCTTACTTTGTCCCAGGTGTTACTCACACTCTTGCCTTCTTGTGGTCTTTTCTAGTGTGTGGTATCCTCACGCACTCAGGAGACTCTACCTTCTCTCACTGCTCTAAGTCCTTAGTGTGCTTATAGCACAAGGTGGATGGTTGGGAAGCTTAATTTTGCAAAAGCATCTTCTGTTTGGGCTTTTGGTCAATGATACTGGGCATGAACATGAGCTTCTACGGGTCAGAGGCTTACTGCGGTGTACAGTGGGGACATTGGGTATCTCAGGAAAGGAAGAAAGGGAAGATGAAGCATGAAGACAGAGCAGCAGCCTCCTTTCCCCTCCAAAACTCAAGTATTTGGGCTGTCAGATATAGAAATCTATTTCAGGCTGGAAAATCTTAAATGGTATTTGTCCAGGACAGCAAGCACATTTGAGATTAAAAGGCAGAATATATGCACAGGAAATAATAGATAAAAGGTACTCTCCTCTCCGAGTGGGTAACATCATAACATGACTTTCCTTTGCTGTTGCATACATTTCTTTACTAGTGACAGGTCAGGTCCTTGCAGGAAGGGGTACGCACTCAATGACAATCCTTGAGCCAGAGGTGTACCTCACACAGGCTTGACAATTTCATCTACAGGTGTGCTCCTTGCTTAGTAATGACAGTGTGTTGTCTGTGATATGTTTTGTGGCTCCTGTATCTCTCGGTACATTGTATGGTCAAGTAGCACAGTTCTGCTTTCCCTTCCATGATTGCTTAAAGATCTTATGTTGCCTTCCAGTAAAGCACTGGTCAGAGACTGAAGTGGCATTATAATGAATGGCAGCAGCACTTCATACAGGAAAAAGTTACTAAAATCAAGCTAGTCAAACATTTTTATCAGGAAGAAGACATATGGGCATGCCACCAGTCCAGATATAATGCCAACTGAAGGGTCTCCCTGCAGGTGCAGGCAGCTGGTGGTGGTGGTGGGGGGGTTGATGCACATGATGAAGCAGAGTGGAGAAAGGAGACTAGTTAATAGAAACTAAATCTATTTTAAGAGTAAGTGTCTCGTCCCCTGTCTGAATACTATGCAAACAAGCTCAAGAATGGCATAGTAAGGGATAAGATAACGTCCCTTGGCACTGGAGACTGTGGTCTGATCCTTAACATAGCTCCTGAGGCCAAAGTGCAATTAACAGCAGGGTCTTGGATGTCAGCCCTTCTTGGTATGGTGTCTCCTGTTAGCTGATTTCTCATACTTATGCAACTGTTTTCAGGGCCCTATAGTATCCCCAATGCCCCTTGGGAGCAAACCCTCCTCACAGACCCTAAAGCTGAGTGTCCTCACTTAGAAACACTGCACTTTTGTGTGTATGTGGCAGGGATCACCCATGCCACAGCAGCAGGCTTCACCTGCTACTGTGGGGCAGTTTCAGCATCAAATTTACAGCAAAATGGTGATGAACTGAAGAGAGTTGGACAAAACACAGCCACAGAGATGAGTGAGGTAAGAAGCGAAAGGGGGCACATCCACTAAAGGGCAAACACAAAACTATCAGCTTTGCTGGGTAGAGGTCAGGGTAAGCATGCGTAGGGGGAACACACCGGGGAGTGAACAGCCATTCTGAACAGAGAACATGGCATATTTGGAGGAGAAATGAGTGAGACAAAGGAGAGTACAACTGAGGCTTATTAGTGGGAAAAAGACTAAGAACTAGTCATGGTACATTGAAAAATTATATGAAACACTCATTGCTTTGAGAATTCTAGGTGAGAGATGGTCAAGCCCTCACTTGAGTACTGAACTCTTGGCCTTGGGGAGAGCGACAGGCCAAGATGTACACTGATTTTGTAAAATCTAAAAATTAATTAATGGTAATGATGATGCATTTTAACCAAAATAAACTATGGCACAGCACAGTAAAAATGCAGACACTGCCAACATTGTTTCCCAGGTATTTCTTGCATTCTTAGCTCACTTTGGTCAGACACATCACTCCAGGAGTAAATGGTAGGGTGAGGAATTAGATACTTGGATTAGAAACCGGAAATGCTAACAAGGCTTTGACCTTTGTATTTACATAATTTTCACCAGATTTTAAAATTTAACAGTGATGATTAAATCCTAGTTCTCTTACAATTCAGAAACATTAACCAAAACTTGCAGTTCCACCAGTACAGAGAAGGTATCAAAAATGGGGACACTTAGTGCCCTGGCATGGAGGCACAAAGTGAACTGAAAGTCAGTGACAAGATAATTAGGCTTACTTACAATCACTGACTTCAGCAAGTCTATGGCCATCTTGTTAAATAAGACAAACCTCAGGAAGCTGGGCATGAAACATATTTTTAGCAGAGCTATATAGGACAGCCTGGCAAGAAAAGGAAAGGCAAGTGCTGCAAGTGTGTGGCCTGGACTTTGTCTTGACAGCAGCTGATTTCTTACAGCTCAAAACACAAGAGGATGTGCAAGGTGGCTTGCCAAAAATCTGCCATGTGAAAGCCTAGGAGGCTCCATTACCCCACTAACATCAAACTATGGACTGTGCTGCTGCAGGAACATCTCTGAACTCCACAGCTGGGAAGGACAAATGTGAAAGCAAAGGCTGGGACACTGAGAAAGACTCTCTCCTCTCCAAACACAGATGTGGGCAATCAGTGCCTACCCAAAAGCTATCACAGCATCCATGTGCAACGTGTTGGTGAGTGTCATACCTACGGCATCCAGGCAGCCATGTCCCAACACCTCCTTGCAGGTGAAGGCTAAGGAATAAGTGAAACTGGGAGTGAATTTGCTGCTTATTCCTAGAAGATATACAGGCAGAAGACAGCAGAGGCTGAGCTGCCGTAGACTTGCTATCGGTCCCCACGTTGTATGTGCTCTACACAGACAGAATGTCTCCTTCATCTCCACTCAGATTAACCACAAAAATGGTCCTGCCCTTACCATGGTTGATGCCAGTGTTGCCTTGGGTTAGATTGGCACATGATGCATTGGACAAGATGGAACATGTGCCATGTATTTGACTCACTATCACAGTGATTTGAAACAGGTACACTAGCCTAAAAATCTCTAGAGACTTTGGCAACTTTCAATACTTGTATCCACTGTTGCATATCTGAACATGCTTGAGGTGTTTTAAAATAATCTATTGTTTTACTTGGTATTAAACACATTTCACTGATCACTGGGACGACCTTAATCAACATCAACTGCCCTCAGATGTCAGTTGACTTAGCTCAGAGGGACACCTTCAGAATTCACAAACCAAGACAAAAAGGCTCTGAGACTGTCAAAGGCCCTCCACAAGTGATCATGCCAGGGTTTACCTCAGCTCTATTTTGTAAAAAACACCTTGAGACTCCTTCTACTCCCTCTTTGTTTTAGATAGATGTTGACTGTGCCACTCTTGGCACTGCACCCAGTTCTTGGGAGATACTTTACAAATTAATGTGAAACTATGATTCTTGTAGAGCTGAAGAAATTAAAGTTTATTTCCTGTATTCCCACTGCCTTTTAGTGATGATCAAGCATTACATCTTCTTGGTTTCCCAGACAATCTCCACTGGGGTGCAATTTTTCAGGTTCTGCTATTTTACTTTATTTGCAAATAAATTGATGTTATACATTTCCCATCAAAGACACACAGCAACTCTGCATTTCATTGTATATTTTATGTCTTCAGTTTAACTAATTAACTTTGCTTACACCAAGAAAACATAAGCACCGTCTTTCAACTTCACCAGTATCTTTCACATATTTTTGTTTGCAAATAATAGTAAGATGCCCATTAACCACCCAGCTCTGGGTGGTTTGGATGATTTTTTTCCTGAGCACACATGGTACTGACGCCTGCTAGACAATATAACGAGCCCAGGGAGTGATTTCTTAGCTGGTGTGGCACTTGTACTATTTTGGCAAGGAAAAGCAATACCTTTTTTTTTTCATAATGCATTCATTTGTGCAATACTCTTGAGTAGAGGAAAAACCTCATACTGTCAGTCAGTGGATTAAATGAAGGGCAGCAGCTGTAGCCACGTGATGGAAAAAGCCAGGCAGGAGGGTTGTCGGCACTGCTGTATTACATAAACACAGCTTTTGCCGGTTAACGCCCTCCTGCTGGGTGCTTCATGCTGCATCATATGCATGTCATGTTATGTTAGGCTGGACACAGCAGCAAGGGAGTGGGAAAGCAGCAGCACTGGCTGCACAGGAGAGGCTACACCTGTGACTGTATCAGTTCCTCACAACCTGATCTACTAGGGAGCCCCAGGGAGAGAGTCCCAATAATTATAACAAGCTATAATAAGAACAGCAGCTTATTTTAGCTTTCTGAATATGCTTAGGCCTTACTTGAATACCTTGTAACTGTGCTTCTACAGTTTATTACTTGTTACTCTTATGCTTCTGCCAGGCTGAGACTGATTTTTTTGTTTAGATGAAGCACCTCATATTGCTGTTCCAATGTGACTAATAGGTTTAGAATGGTGAGACACTGGAACAGGTTGCCCAGAGAAGTGGTAGCAACCTGATCAGGTTAAAGATGTCCCTGTTCTTGCAGGGGGTTGGACTAGATGACCTTTGAAGGTCCCTGCCAACCCAAAACATTCCGTGATTATAGGATGCAAAAGCAAGGAACCCCTAAGCAGCTTCTCTGTGGTAACTGTATAAGCACTGTTTATTTGGCTACTCAACTATAGTCAGGCCAAAGGCTGATCACAGCCACCCAACACAGAGCAGATGGCCCAGACTGGCTGCCATCATGCAGTAACACCCCTGTCAAGCTGAATGCTAAATCCCATTTCCGAAAGGAGCCCAAACACTCACAGCTCAAATCACCACGAAAACAAGTAACTTGCAATCTTCTGAGTGCTATCATAATTTTTGGAAAGAAATTTGTGCCTCTGACACTGGCTGGTATGGTGGCAAAGTCTGGCCTCCTGTCTTGTTCTTTATTCTGTAAAACATTCTATGAGCTTGAGGTCAATACAAACAAGTAAACACAATTTTAATAATCCACACACCTTGGATATTTCAGTCTCTGAAGCACACATGGCTTTGGACACCACTGATAAATCCCAGTTAAGAATGACCACCACTTCCCAAAGGACAAGTGGCATGATAACAAACCATGAGAAATAATCCATTAACTGAGTGTTGGTGTAGCACTGCATGGACCAACACGATGCCAGGATGAAGTTTCACTGCACTTTGTGATTTTTTGGATCTAAAATTACTAGTTGTCCATTCCTAATAAATGCTTTCCTTTCTCCTCTACTTTGAACTCATCACTTTTAGCTGATAACCAGCTGCATTAATGGGTGACAATTGCCTTCAGTAAAGATCCAGATAATTGCCTCTCTGCTATAATATATCATGCATTCCTGCCAATCTGTTGTAAACATATTGCCCCTCACCCTCCAACTCATTTGCTTTCCACAAAGTCATTAAAATACCTATAGTGCAGAGATTTCTGTTCTAAGAGGGGCTTACTCTGACACCACACATCCCTTACCGATCATTGGAGACTCTATGAAGCTCCATGAATTAGTCTGAGGGATGTAGGACTGCAAGACCCCTGCAGCTCGGCCGGCTTCATTCACCCCACCGAAGACGTAGATCTTCCCACCACAAACGGTTGCAGCAGCTGAATGGACAGCCTTGGGCAGAGGAGCGATGGTCTCCCATTGGTTGGTTATTGTGTCGTACCTGGGATGACAGCAATTGGAGTAAGCTGAGATGACACAGCACTGGGTGAACAGTAAAGAGAGGACAGACAGGTGGAGAAAGCAGGCTGAGATATAACAGAAAGGCAGCTGTACAAGAAGAGAAGCAGAAGTGGAAATGTATTTTTTCACATCCTACAAATTCAGCCACTTGGTAAACAGCATAATTAACGCTTTTCATAAGCTTTTAAAACATTGAGAAAAGCCCAGAGAAAGCTGGTTCTATTTTCTGTGTATGCCTCTCAAATCTCATTATAGTCCAAGCTAAAGAAACTCAGGACATCTTTGTTGAGATGTCTTCCACTAATTAATTTCTTTTAATAAATATACAATGAGATTATTCTTGCAAATCAGTGCAGTGATATCCAATAGCAACCATGTGGAAGGCAATTGCTAATACACTTCAGTTGTTCAGCTTGTGGAACACATCTCACCTGCGACATAATGCAACATGAGAGCTCTTTTCACTCTAGTTAACTGACCAGAGACCCAGGATTTGTGCCAGAGCAAGTTGCTTCCATTTAATTTTCATTGTGCAAACCAAACTACTGTGCTTCATTGCAGGATGCTGTGAATGTTAACGCCAGGAGAAGATTTCGCCATTGCATCCATGTTTGACATGAAGCAAATAGAAAAGAATATGCATGAAAGTGTTTAAAATTAGTTTAAGGTCATCAGTATCTGATTTAAATAAGCTATTGACCGTAAGGGATTTTCAATTAATAATCCAGGGATGAAGATCCATTTTATACAATGTCATATGTACAAATTTCAGGCTGGACGTGAGGAAGAAGTTCTTCCCCATGAGAGTGGTGAGAGCCTGGAATGGGTTGTCCAGGGGGGTGGTTGCGGCCCCATCCCTGGAGGTGTTTAAGGCTAGGCTGGATGAGGCTCTGGCCAGCCTGATCTAGTGTGAGGTGTCCCTGCCCATGGCAGGGGGGTTGGAAGTAGATGATCCTGGTGGTCCCTTCCAACCCTGACTGATTCTATAATGTCAATTAAAAAAAATTTTTTTTGAAGATACTGTGGCAGTGATCCAAATACCTGGTCAAAAATGTGTCTTAGAGACAGTGGAAAATAATGTGAATTTCAGGCTTTTGTATTTCCATGTAACGTCAGTTCCATGTTCTGTCAAATAAAATTTTCCTGTATAGTGATTATTCAGAATTATTATCTTTACCAGCAAGCGTTCCAGCCACACAGACCAATGTGCAGAAGGCAAAAGCAGAGAATGGGAGAATAAAGAACTGCCTACTGCAGGAGAATATCAGGTTTGAGAAGAAACCACAAGACCATGGGACCTGATGACATCCATTCACAGGTCCTGAGGGAACTGGTGGATGGCCACTATCCATCATATCTGAGAAGTTGTAGCAGTCCACTGAAGTTCCCAGTGACTGGAAAATGGGAAACACAACCCCCATTTTTAAAAAGGGGAAGAAAGGAAGAACTGGGGAACTACAGGCTAGTTAGTCTCTCCTCTGTGCCTGGTAAGATCATGGAGCAGACCCATGGAAACCATGCTAGGATATATGGAAAATAAGAAGGTGATTTGTGACAGCTACCATGGCTTCATTAAGGGCAAATTGTGCCTGACAAATCTGCTGCCTTCTATGTCAGAGCTACGACATTGGTAAATAAAGGAATAGCAACCGATGTCCACTACCTGGACTTGTGCAGAGCATGTGACCCTGTCCCACATTACATCCTTGTCTCTAAACTGGAGAGATGTGGATCTGAGAGATGGACCACTTGGTCCACCAGACTGTCTGGATGATTGCACTCAAAGAAATGCAATCAATGCCTTGATGGCTGAATGGAGAAGAGGGGTAAGCGGTTTTCCTCAGGGGCTGGTGTTAGGACCAGCACCGTTTAACATCTTTGTCAGTGACAGGGACAGTGTGCACCCTCAGCAAATCTGCTGATGACAGCAGGCTGTGTAGTGCAGTCACATGCCAGAGGAAAGGTTTGCCATCTAGACCTTGATAGACTTCAGAGGTGGACTCATGCAAACCTCAAGAGTTCAACTAAGCCAAGTGCAGGGTCCTGCACCTGGGTCAGGGCAATCCCAAGCACAATACAGGCTGGACAATGAATAGAGTGAGAGTAGCCCTGTGGAGAAGGACTTGTGGATATTGGTACATAAAAAACCGAGTATGAGTCAGCAATTTGAAGCCCATAAAGTCAATTAGGTCCTGGGCTGCATCAAGAGAAGTGTGGCCAGGTCGAGGAAGGTGATCCTCCCTCTCTACTCTGCTTAGACCCCATCTCGAGTACTGTGTCTAGCACCCAGTGTAAAAAAGTCATGAACCTGCTCAAGTGGGTCCAGACAAGAGCCACAAAAATGATCAAGGGCCTGGAACACCTCCCCTGTAAGGCAAGCTGACAAGAGTTGGGGTTGTTTAAACTGGAAAAGAGAAGGGTCCAGAGACACTTATAGTGACCTTACAGTACTTAAGGGAGGCCTACAGAAAAGATGGGGAGGGACTCTGTCAAAAAGTGTAGTGATAGGAATAGGGGTAACAGTTTTAAACCAAAAAAGGCAGGTTTCAATTGGGTATTAGGAAGAAAATATTCACCAAGAGGGTGGTGAGGCACTGGAACAGCTTGCCCAGAGAAGCTGTAGATAGACACCCCATCCCTAGAAGTGTTCAAGGTGAGGCTGGATTGGGCTTTCAGCAACCTGGTCTAGTGGAAGACGTGCCTGCCCATGGCAGAGGGGTAGGAACTAGATGAACTTTAAGATCCTTTCCAATCCAAACCATTCTATGATTCCTTCTATGAAAATAAAAGGGATAAATTATATAAATGGTAGAAACAGCACAAAATAAAGTGCTTCATGAAAATGCATTAATGAGTTTCCAAGTAATATAACTGAAAGTAATTAACACACTCATAAAAGTGATGCAAGAGCAAGAAGGAGGCAACCTTTAACTAAAACAAAATTAGGCAAGTCTCTTATAATGAGCATGGAGAACTGCCTTGTACAACGCTCTAAATTACTTACTGAGAAATTAAATTCATCTACAACAAGTGATCAAAGGGAAGAAATCTAACAAGATTAAACAACACCGTGCTGGGAGCATTCAAGGTGACACACCTATATAGGGCTGATTCTTAGTGTTTGGTACCAAACCCGAGTCTGCAGATGCATTTTGATTGCATAAGTGACTCCTCCAGGTAAGGCACCATGTGATGCATCTCCTGCATTTGCCCAACAGCACTCTGGACAACACTCATGTCCATCCTAGCAGATGTGCAAAAAGCTTGCATATTACAAACAGTTTCACGCACTGTCTTTGGGATATACTTTGCTAAATCACCTTCTGCAGTAATCTGGGTCTTGGTAATTTAATTCTTATTAAAGTCTTATTAAAAGCTGGTTAAGAAATTGGTTCTAATTGGTTAGAAACTGTGAAAAGCAATAGAGCTGAGAAGATCTGACCTAGTTCCTTCCTAGTTCTTCATATCCTAAAACATAAATTATACCTGTCACCTGATACCTGTCTCACATCATGCTTTCTCACTTAGCACAAGAAATATCTGTGGCCAGTCTGAAGATGGGATGGTGAGCAGCCCCACTGCCTTCTCTGGCACTGGCAGAAGTACCTGACAGACCATAATTCCCAAGGCAAGATACATTCCTGCCAGTGATTTTCTGATTGTCCTACAGTATTTCTGAGAAGAAGGAATTACATTCTTCAGGTATGCTGGGGACAGGATGTGTTTGAGGACCACTGGAGAAAGGTTCAAATTATGAAAATATATGAAAACATCCTATTTCTGGATGAATTTCAGTACCTCAGGTCCCCTAGAACTTGTTTTCCATCCACTTTCACTGCTTTCCATTTATGCTCTAAGATGAAAGAACAGATCTTTATTGCTCCTACCCTGTTTCATCTGCCACTGTGAAACCAAAAATGACCCTTGTCATTTCAGCTGCTGAAAGCTAAAGGCTGTGAGTCTACTGGATATAGGTACAAGTAGGGCAGCTTAAAAAACCCACTCTTATCTTGAGGGTCATTTGGTTTAAATAATCAGTGAAGCAGGTGGAAGCGAGTCCTTGTCCACTTAACAGACACATCTAATGTGGGTTTTACATAGGCTGCTCAGTGAAGTAATCCTCTTAAGTACGTACCTAACTTACCTATGGGGCTGGAGAAGTTGGTGCCCTTGAGGCTTCCTGATACCTGTCCATCAAGTCCCTCCATTCCCCAGGAATTTATTCCTCTAGTTCATTCTTTCCTTGCAGAACTGTGGACCTGATGTCTACTCTCTATTTTGCTTCAGCTCTCCCTCACCAGAAAGCAATTCTTTTTTTCCTGTTGCATTATAAAGCTGTCTGGTAGCTCCCTTTCACATATGCACTTGCAGAAAATAATAAAGTCACCTCTTCATCTTCTGTTGGATAAACTAAATAGTCTAAGCTTCTTAAGTCTCTGCAAGGCAAGTTTCCATCATTTTGGTCTATCTCAAGGCAGCTCTTAATGTGCTCACACAAGGATTTGCACCAGATTAACTAAATTGGTTTAAAAATGAATAAAGTTAAATCTTTGTAACCTTCCAGGACAGGAAATAATGACACCTGCTTTACTTCTCTGCTCTAGAGACTTTCCCTCTGTTGTGTCATCACTGGTGTTGCCACCACTCCACTGCCACTAGTGCTAGTGGGGCTCCTTGGCTGCCTTTAACACTGGCTCTGCTCAGGTGCCAGCAAGGAGGGAACTTATTTAAAGAATCATCACTTTGATCTCTTTCCATTAGTCAAGCTTTGCATTTGATTCCCCTGTTTGAAGCTGTAGATGGAGACTTAATGGGAGCTGGCTTCAAGCCAAGCAAAGGCTTTTCTTTCTTCTCCTCCACTGCTCCCTCCAGTCCTGGTGTGTCCACGGTTGTCCCTGGCTACGGACCTACCAAGCCCATCCAATTTGCTGAACTTGAAACTTCAAGGACATTTCCTTTCATGTGACTGACTTCTGGTTTTGCATTCCTTGCATGCTACAGGCTCACATGTGCTTTTACATGAATACCCTCATACACCTTTCCCCTGCCTCCAGCGCAGCCCCTGCAGCCTTGCAGTCCATGGCCTTTCCCTGCTCTGGGCATCAAGCTTTCCACCTGTGTTGGATGTGTGTGTCCCTGCCTGTCACTTCACATGCACTGAGCACCATTGCCTCACCTGACCCTTGTGCAGTCACTATCCTCTGGTTTATGTTTTATTTATATACCCATGATATGGCAAATGATCTGAGCCCAGCAGAAATACAGCACAAGAGAGCACATACAGAAATAACTGTGCCAGTTTCCATGACTCTTCACTCTTAGGATTTAATCTGTGGGCTGATCTTCCTCTTGCTTTACTCATTTCATTCAATACCTCCTTTCTTGCTCTTTCCCTACCACCTCAGTATTAACAGCAGAAAACTCTTCATTTCAAGTTGTGCTGTTTGCTTCTCCATCTTCTTGACTTTTGATCTCTTGAGTACCTGAAAATATTTACTTATTTTTATCCTCAGTGTCTTAGTTTCTTTCCTTCTAGGTTAAACAGCCATATGAGTGTCTTCATTTATTCATATTTATTCCTTACATCATGGTCAGCTGCTAACAGACATGCACCTTCAGTCCCTTACACAATCTTGAATTCTGTTTGGAGGAAAGCTGTGATTTGAAATAGCACTGTAGAGTGTCACATTGATCTGCTCTTCAGATGATTCACATGTTGTTTAAAATCACATTAACAGATTACTATTTTTTGCCCTCCCTTTTTTTTTTTTTTTGACTATTCTGAGGGGCTTAAGACACTATTATTGGACAAGGCTACCACAGAATCATCATATTGTTTAGGTTGGAAAAGACCTTTAAGGTCAAGTCCAACTGTTAACATAACACTGCCATGTCCTAAACCTAAACCTAAACCAAACACTAAACCATGTCCCCAAGCACCATGGCTACAATGTCTTTTAAATATCTCTAAGGATGATGACTCCACCACTTCCTTGGGCAGCCTGTTCTGGTTCTTGACAACCCTTCTGTGGAAGAAATTTTTCCTAATGTTGAATCTAAGCCTCCCCTGGCACAACTTGAGGCCATTTCCTCCTGTCCTATCACTTGTTACTTGGGAGAAAAGACCAATACCCACCCCACTACAATCCCTTTTCAGTAAGTTGTGGAGCACATTAAGGTCTCCCTTCAGCCTGCTCTTTTCCAGACTAAACAGCCTCAGTTCTCTCAGCTGCTCCTCAGAAGGCTTGTGCTCTACACCCTTCACCAGATTCTTTGCCCTTCCCTGGACATGTTCCAGTAGCTCAATATTCTTCTTGTAGTGAGGGGCCCAAAAATGAGGTGTGGCTTCACTAGTGCCAAATACAGGGGGACAATCGCTCTTCTACTTCTGCGGGCCACACTATTGCTAATACAAGCCAGCATGCCGTTGGCCTTCTTGTCCACCTGGGCACACTGCTGGCTCATATTCAGCTGGCTTGACCAATACCCCCAGGTTCTTTTCTGCCAGGCAGCTTTCCATTCACTCTTCCCCAAGCCTGCAGCATTGCATGGGGGTTTTGTAACTCAGCTGCAGGACCCAGCATTTGGCCTTGTCCAACCTTGTACCATTGGCCTTGGCCCATTGATTCAGCCTGTTGAGACCTACAGAGCCTTTCTAAACTCAAGCAGATTAGCACTCCCATCCAACTCAGTGTTGTCTGCAGTCTTGCTGAGGGCGACTTGATCCCTCATCCAGATCACTGATAAAGACATGAAACCCAACATCCCAAACAGCCCTGAGGAACACCACTTGTGCCTGGCCACCAACTGGATTTATCTATATTCACCATCACTCTTTGGGCCTGGCCATCCAGGAAGGTTTTACCTAGCATAGAGTAGGGCAGCCAGGTTATCCAGGAGATTGGTATGGAAAAGGATGTCAGTGGCTTTACTAATGTCTTGGTAAAAAACATCCATAGCCTTTCCACCATCCACGAAGTGAGTCACCTTGTCATAGAAGGAGATGAAATTGGTCAGGCAGGACCTCTCTCTCATAAACTCATGCTGACTGGGGCTGACTGCCTGTTTTGTCCTGTGCATATGATGGCAGTCAAGATGGTCTGCTCCACAACCTTCCGTGGCACTGAGATCAGGCTGGCAGGCCTGTAGTTCCTCAGATCATCTTCACAATCTCTCTTGTAGATGGATGTCACATTTGCTACCCTCTGGTGAACTGGGACCTCCTTGGTTAGCCAGGACTGCTGGTAAATGACTGACGGTGGCTTGGTGAGGTCTCCCATTAGCTCCCTCAGCATTCTTGGGTGTTGTAGCAGGTTGCTAGCCATTTCCCCTTGGATTATTCTGCTCCTTGTCCCCATCTACAAGCTCAGGTAGATGGGTACCCAGAGAACAACTGGTCTTACTTATTAGAGACTAAGGCAAATAAGGTGTTAAGTACCTCAGTCTTGTCATCATCTTTGCCACCTGTGTTTTCCCCTGCACCTAATAAAGGATGCAGATTCTCCTTAGCCCTCCTCTTGTTACTAATGTCTTAATAGAAACATTTAAAATTATCTGTTACAGCAGTAGCCAGATTAAATTCTAGACAGGCTTTGGCCCTTCAAATTTTCTCCCTGCACAACCTCATGACATCCTTATAGTCTTCCTGAATTGTCTGCCCCTTCTTGCAAGGGTCATAAACGTGCCTTTTCTTACTGAGTTTCAACCAAGGATCATTGTTCAGCCAGGACAGTCTTTTTCCCCACTAGTGTGTCTTTTGGCACATGGAGACAGCCTGCTCCTACATCTTAAAGATTTCCCTCTGGAAGAAGTCCAGCCTTCCTGGACTTTGCCCTTCAGTACTGCCTCTCAAGGGACTCTGTCAACCAGGTCCCTAAATAGGCCAAAGTCTGCCCCCAGAAGTATGAAGTGGCATGTCTGCTGACCCTCCTCCTTACTTCTCAAAAAATCAAAGACTCTTATAATTTTTGTTATCTTTATGCCCAAGACAGCCTCCATTGATCACATCATTCACAAATCCTTCTCTGTTTATGAACAGGTCCATCAGGGTGCCTTCCCCAGTTGGTTCACTCACTAACTGTATCACTAAGTTATCTTCCACACACTCCTGGGACCTCCTGGACTGTTTCCTCTCAGCTGTATTGTATTTCCATCAAACATTTGGTAAGTTGAAGTCTCCCATAAGAACAAGGGCTAGTGACTATGAGACCTCTCTCAGGTGCTTACAGAGTATGCATATGGCTCTTCATCCCGGTTGGGTGGTCTATAACAGACTCTCGTCGTGATACATGTCTTGTAGACCTTCCCCTTAATTCTTACCTGTAAACACTCAACCCTGTCATTACTATCATTAACCTCTTGACAAAACACTCTCTGCATACAGAACTACCCTATTGCCTCTCCACCCTCGACTATCCCTTCTGAACAGTTTATAACTATCCAACACAGTACTGGAGTTGTGTGAGTCATCAAACCAAGTTTCTGTGATGGCAAATATATCTATCATATATTCCTGCTGCACAATGGCTTATGGCTCTTCCTGTTTGGTGCCCATAAGGTGTGCACTGGTGTAGATACACTTCAGTTGGTCTATTGATCCCACTACCTTTTTGGAGGGAGAAACTCTAGTTCCTATATGACCATGTCTCAATAAAAAAGTAGGTTCTGAAGCAGATTCTAAAGCTTATAAAGTTTACTCTTTACATTGAATTTTTTAGACTGTCTTCCAAGTACACACTGACAACCAAAGTAATCTCCCAATTTTAGACAACCTTATTGTAAAAATGCTGTCAGGTCCAGGGGATTCATCTTCCTCTGTCCTTCAAACTGATAATAACTACAAAACACCCACATTTCCACACTTATAGTCACATATATTGTCTTGTCAGCATAAGCAGCTTTCTTGGCTCTCAAATTGCATATATTACAGGGCCAATCCATTATCTAAAAACCTAGTTCGTGGATCCACTTCATTTTGCTGCCTCTCAACTCATATCTCAGAAGAAGACAGGAAGTGTAATACCCTCTCGCCTAACACCTAATGACTTGCTCCCTGTCACACAGAAACTTGCCAGAGGGGCTTGATGGAGAACTGCAGCTGTGCTGTTATTTCCCTAAACACTCATTCCAAAAACATAACTCTCCCTGAAAATACAGCCATGTACAGCCACAAAAATGGACTTATAACTCAGCCCCTCTGGCACATGCATATTGTTTTAAGATGAGTAACGAATAGCTCCAACTCATCTGTTTGTGATAGTCCCATAATACTATTCATCAAGCTGGAATTTTTACTGCCTCTTTACAGACAAATGGCAGATAAAGAGTAAAAAATCTCAGTCATATTGAAGTTGATGGGAAAACACCACTGATGTAAGTGGTACCAGAATTTCTGGTTGAGGCTGCACCCTTCAGCATCAATGACAAAACCAAAAGCACAGAGACAGTAGCACAGGAGCTGATGCCATAAACCACTCGGAGTCCAGTGGTACCTATTTGCTTTAATGCTTTCTAATGGTGCAGCCAGGTGGCAGCATGAGTAGCTGTGATGGTCTGACATTTGTTTTTAAAAAACAAAATGCACCAAAAAATATAAGATTTGAACCATTTAGGATGAACTATTACAAGAATTCCAGGGAGATAAAAAAAGTTGAGAACAAGAAGGAAGCTTAGCAAAAATATTATTTTCTCTGTTTTCAAAGACCTGCTGTGGTGAGGCACCCTGCAGTCTCCATGCTCTGGGGCTGCTAACTGATAAGGTCAGGGTAGGTCACTTTGGACTGGAGCTGTGCCCTCCACTGTGCCAGTGGATACACATCAAAATCTGGCCAAAGCTGGACATGTTCATGCTTGAGCTGACTGAGCAAGTAGAAGGCAAAATGTGGTTGGGAAAGATAAGCTTCATGTGCATGAAGGGAGGTGGTAGATGGCTTAGCAATGAAGAGTGTCCAGTGCCTTGCCCTTCAAACTGATGGCACAGACCAGCACTGCATTGTTGGGCCTGGATAAGCCCCTGTACCTCCATCTGAATGGATGACAGAGCTATACTCTCAGATGCCTCCTTTGAGGTGAAAAACTGACCAAAACCAAAGAGTGCACAACCCTGAAATTTCACACTGAGGGGATCAGTGTTGACCTCAGAGGTAAATGCAATTTTTGGCATCACCTGACTTGGAGCACACAATCATGTCACTGGATTATTTTAATAGAGTGCTTTTGTAAGACCTGCTGACTGACAGGGAGGTTTCTTCACTCTAACTAATCATATCTCAGTATCTTATCAAAGTAACACAATATTTGAAAAGGATTATACAGCCCATACAGGGGGAGAAGATCAGTCACCTGCAGGGAGTGAGGAAAGAAAGAGAAGGCAGAGTCAAGAGGTGGGCCTTAACTAACTATAAGACAACAGACAACTGAGCAATTACAGTGACTTTACTTTGGATTTTAATTTTTTTTTTGAAGTTGCAACCCAAATTCAGAAAGCCTCATTGCCTGCAGAAGTGGGTACAATGATGTAATTCCTATACATGCACACAAATGAGTTGCCTGGTCCAAGTGGGAAATGCTTTTGCCTGAAAAGGCCTGGCTTTGTTTGGACCAGCTATGAGGATCAGCCTTTTCTCACCTGCATTTCTAGCAGCAGACCCTAAAACATCTTTTCCAAAATGCACAGCTTCTGTCATATCCAACTGTCATTTTAAGAGAAAGAATAAAAAAGAAAACATCTCCAAAGCGCTCTCGTTTCATGGCACAACCCTAAGGAGGCCATGTTGCATTTTTTCCATGGCTTTGTCTCACAAGTCACTTTATAGACAATAGCAGATTAATTATAACCACGGGTTTAGCAAATCCCCGTGACAAGCCATCCTTATCGTAGTTGAAACTGTGTGCACTGCAATGATAGGGAGGAAATCTGCTCCTTTCCCACATACAAGTCTCTTGTGGACTTACAGCTGAAAACCAGCACGGCTGCTCTCGCTGAGCCATGCAGGGTAACGCTGAGGGCCTGAGTGTGACTGTGCAGGCTGCAGTGTTGCTTGTGGCAAGGGCTTGGGTGACTGAGATGAGAAGGAAGGAGAGGGGACTTTGATTGACTTGGGAGTTCATTCAACGAACATCTTGGATCCTAAAGTGACCATGATAATTACAGCAGAGACAGAAATGTGACAATAGGAAAAATAAAAAGAGATACTCTAATCAATGACCTCTATCTACAATAGCGTTATTTTGATGTTCATCTTTATTGAGAGATGGAACGAAACACTGCATCTCTTTCCTGGCTACACAAAAACATTTCTGTTAGTTAAAAATTTACCGATTTAAATTTCAAGACAAATACCTTCAGAAATAAACATGCATAAAATGGTAAGATTTCCTTCAAAGCAAATCCTGAGGACAACGTCCACCTTAAGCTCAGGACTCTAAGGAGGGAAGCAACGCTCACAGGGTGCATTCACCGCTATGATTTATTATTCATCCTTTGCTGTCTGCATTTCCCTGACTTGCTCAGTGTGTCATCACCAGTTCTTCAGCCCATCCCAGGCCAGGAGGGAGGGAAGGCTACCTGCAGAGCTTGTCCCACATCACACGTCCTTTCCAAGGATTATTTTGTCACATTGCTGTGTCCTAGGCAAAACAATGCCAAATATGTGAAGACAGAGGAACATAGAACTAGGGGCACATGTGAATTGTGATCACTCAGCACCAGACAGGATCTCCCTGGCCATGCATACAAGCAACTGGTCTGTCCCATGAATTGAACTAGGCAGAAATATTTTGGTAAAGATAAACTCATCACATGATTACAGATTGTATCAAAAAGCAGGCCTGCAGAAGGAAACTTTACTTTTGGCATGTCTTAATTTCCTGTGTGTTTGACTTTGAAGCATTAATAAAATATTAATACAGGTTTTGCTGTTTGGTATTTATGGTATCTACTTAAATGAAAAAATAAACACCCATTGCATAAATGGAGCACTAATGTTGTCGCACCAAACCCCAGATATAACAGATTGAAAGCATCTTTAATCCTAACTTTTAAAAAATTGCTCGTTTTTATTTTCATAAATCTTTCTTAATGACTGATCCCCTTTTGGCTTGCCTGTTAAGGCAACTTTTACTGTGAAGTGCCTGCTTCAAAAAATGTTGCTGAAGAAGTAAGTATTCAAATTCAGTAGTTAAAACTGAGAGAAAAAGAAGAAACCTAATATTTTTGGTTGCCAGAGTCATTAAGGAAAAACATTTTACAAGATGTATCATTAATCTATTGTCACAATGCATTTTAAAGAGTGTGGGCAATGCTAGGGCTTTTTGGAATTGATTATTCTTACATAAAGCATTTCTAATTTTTAACGAAACCACTGATATGCATATAAAATCTATGGTTTTATTGAATATTAAGGTTGACATGGAATTAGTTGGTCTTGGAATTCTAGTTTGTGAAGTGATTCCTTTGGATTTCGATTATTTTTTTTTTTCTGAAGTTCCACATGAGAAAAGGAAAATTTTTATATATGGAATCTTCTTTTTCAAGAGAAATTTCCATTCTCTCCCATTTCTGTTTGGCTCCTCTCAGCCAGGAACTCAAAACTGTTTCCGTTTATTGGCTGTTTTACTCAGAGCTCGGCGGGTCCACCCTATGCCAAGACCACCAAGGAAAGGATCTTCCTTCCAGGCAGGTCAAGGCTGAGGGACTTTAAAGACTGGGAGAGTAGATATGATAAAACTGTTTTGCTGTAGTTCTTTTTTGTTTGTTTTAAAAGGAAAAAAAATATTTTTTGTGGTCTGAAAAGACTTTCATCAGTACTAAATTCAAAAATTACTTCATTCTATAATCTGTGTAAAGTGTCCAAAGAAGCTTAATTCCTGTTTTCCCTCCCCTGAGCAAGCTAACAAACAAACTGGCAGCTTTCGTCTTTGGTTTTGAAACAATGCTTTCCACTGAAGCTTTAAAAAGAAATCTAATCCTGCATAGTTTTCTCCTCCCTCAGCTGTTATAAAAGCTTATTTTAACACATACAGTACATTTGATATGTCCTTTAAAAGGAAAATGATCCTTTATCATAGCATGAAGAAAAAGCTCCAGCAAACAGCATGTGTTTTTTTTTTTTTTACCTTTCCACATGGTCAACGTTGCCTGCCACACCGACCCCTCCAATGGTATAAATTTTCCCATCGTACACCAGACTGTTATGTCGACACCGTGGGACTGTCATGCGGGACACCAGGTTCCAGTTATCGAGCAAGGACATGTAACACCAGACATCAGCGAGTGTGACACCCGACTCCATGCCACCTAGTACCAACATGAGGGTGAGAGAAAGAAAAGGGGAGAATTACGTGAGATCCTGGAATGGCAGCAGCTTTGCACACAGCAGTCAAAGCCAGTTACAAAGTAAAAACTCTTCAAATTACATTTGATTAATTAAAATACATCACCCTCAATACTGAGCATCTGTTCCCATGATGCATATCTGTGTCGTTTATTCATGCACCCTAAAGGCTGTTTTGTAAAAATAAGATGACATGAAGAAATCAAGATGTCAGACTATGAAGGACATGTACATAAGGGGATAGACCCTTTTCAGTGTTCATAAATAACTTTCAAGCTATTAACGTAGTGCAACACTTAGAAGAAGGTGTTAGGAGGCAGAGCCTTTTTTGGCTTGTGAGACACAGGCCAGTCTGAAATCTAAAATGCTTACCACAGTGATGGATCGAAACAACACACACGTGGGCAGAATAAAGTAAGTGCTTGCAGTGTAGGCTTAATGTCTAATTTTCAGGGACAAGTTCCTTATTTATTTTCATTTGTTGACAAAGGAAAGAACCAGCTGTACCACTCCTGTATACCAGTTCCAAATGCTAAAGTGAAATATTTATACAAGTTGTTTTTTAACTTCTGACTGAAGCTTCCAAGACAGCCTTAGCGGATGTCATACTATCCCAATTTTGAAGCACAAAGTGGTGAAACGATTTATTTGAGAACACACTAGGAGTCAGTGGCTGTGCCAGGAAAAGAAACTAGACTCAGTTCTGTGGTTTAATGAGAAAACCAGGCTTCCAACCTAGGCAGTGTGGGGTCCAGTACTTGGAACTTGCAGGGGCTTATTCACAGTTCTGTTGGTTCCCCTTCCCTTTTTCCTGTGTCTTGTGAAAGTGTGAAAAAAGCAAAATACCAACTGATGCTCAGCTAGGCTTACAGCTCTATATAGGACTTTCAGCTCTCCTCTTGCAGCCACTGAATACCATCAGGTCACTCAGCCAGATTCAAGGGAAAGAACTGAAATAAACTTTGGATTTAGAATTCAGCAGTTTTTGTTAGCAGGTATGGCACAGCTTAAAATGGCTCTACATATTGGAAAGTACTTCAGCTAAGAATAACTAAAAGTCAACATCTCACAAAAGCCTCCATAGAAAGCTTTCGCTCCAGTGGCAAAATGAGCATGGGCAAAAAAACATCAAGAAATAATTTCCAATCAATCCTTAGGGCCTCTATGCAGTATTAATGGAATTTAACATCACAGGCAGCAATTTACTACAGAAAATGCAGTGAGGGAACTCAGCAAGGGAAAGGCAACAGCTGTAACCCCTTACTGGTACTGCCTGGTGCATCTGTGCTCCCAGCTACATCCTCATATCACACATATCCAAACCTCCTTGCCCAGCCTCCCTGTTTTATCATCAAACCTCCACTCAGCTGCCATCAAAGCATCCTTGCATTGCCTGGGAAGAACTATTTTTTTCCCCTCCAGCCAAGCAGAGGTACCATCAGACTGCAAAAACCCAGACACCGTGATGCTATGGGCGCAGTGTAGACAGCTGCTTTGGGAGTTAAAGCCTTTTGAGGAGTGTGGTCTCAGTTTCATTGAAACTAAGAAGATTATAGGGATAGTGACTACTGTCAAAAGAGAGGTCTCAACAACAAGAAGAAAACATGAATGCTCCTGTAAGCAAATACTGTAAGTGTAGGTCACATATTCAGCAGTTCAGCCTGCCTGTCTCAAATTCCCAAACCCACCATTTAGACTCAACTACTGCCAGTATTTTAAATTGTGTTTCTATGGCAGTGAAACCTCTTTGCATGCTTGATGGTTGTCAGAGCTCTTTTCTTCATGTTGCAACTGCAAAATATTGCTGTTGACTGCTTTGAGAGAACATTAATGCCACGGAGAAATGGAGAATGATAAAAGCAGGGCAATCCCTCTCTCCCAGCCTCCCTGCCACTATTTTTTTGCCCTAGGAGAAGCTGGTAAAACTCCAGCATATCCTTTTGTGCTGCCTGTGGTGTAAGATGGAAACTTTTATCCCAGCCCAGTAAATCTTGGAGATGAATGGACTGAGAGCAGCCCTGTGAAGAAGGACCTGGGGGGTCACTGATAGATGAAAAACTGGAATTGATCTGGCAGTATGCGTTTGCAACCCAGAAGGTGAATCGCATCCTGGGCTTCCTCAGAAGAAGTGTGGCCAGAGGTCAAGGGAGTTGATTCTCCCTCTTTACTCTGTTCTCATGAGATCACACCTTGAGTACTGTGTTCTGCTTTGGAGTCCCCAGGACAGGGAAGACATGGACCTACACAAGCAGGTTGAGAGGAGAGGCACCAAAACGGTCAGAAGGCTGGAACACATCTTCTATAAGGACAGGCTAAGACAGGTGGGATTGTTCAGCCTGGAGAAGAGAAGGCTCCATGGACACCTTATTGCAGCCTTTCAATATTTAGAGGGGGTATATAAGGAAGATGGAGAGAGAGTTTTTAACCAAGGCTTGTAGTGAAAGGACCAGAGGTAACATTTTTAAACTGAAAAAGGGTACATATATTTAGATTGGATATAAGAAAGACATTTATTATAATGAGGGTGGTGAGACACTGGAATGGGTTGCCCAGAGGGATGCCCCATCTTTTGAAGTGTTCAAGGTCAGGCCAGATGGGGCTTTGAGCAACCTGATCTAGTGCACAATGTACCTGCTCATGGTGGGGGGGGTTAGACTAGATGATCTCTTATGGTCTTTTCCATCCCAAACCATTCTGTGATTCTATGTTTCTATGAAATTTGCTGCTTACCTGAGAGATAGATGTTGTCCCCAGCGCTGACCACACTGAAAAACTCACGATCATAGAAGGGCAAGCTAGCCAGTGGGTACCACTTGTTGTTTTGAGGATTTAAGCAGGTGACTGCTGTTAAAGCACGTTGATTCATGCCAATCATTTGACGACCCCCAACTAAGACTATTACCTCTGCTACACCTAGGATTCAAGTAAGAAAAATAATATTATAGAAAAGTGTCATCTCTCAAGCAGGCAGAAACCTATAAAAAATACTCAACAGTCAGGATAATTTTAATTTATTGTATTAAATCTAATGTAGACTGCAGAATCAGATCAAGAAAAGTAAGGAAAAAAAAGGGGGTGTGTATGTGTGGATAAGCAGTGGGTGAAGAATAACACCATGAATATACTTGGGAGGGAGCATGCCATCTGGGCAAAACTTAAAGGGGAAAGGAAATGAAAAGGCAGTTCCATGTAAAGGCATCTGTTGATTTCCATAGTCTTTGGATGAGACCTGCAAGTAGCAAATTCCTGTTCCACTGAAGCAAATGGAAATTTTGTCAAGGACTATGATAGCTTTGGAGCCTGGTCATTGTCCAGGGAAAGTATGCTTGGACTTTAACTTGAAGAAGGTGTTCTCACACTGAAAGCTTATGTCTGAAGGAGATTTATGCTATAGTTATGGTTCTTCATCTTGATCTTTTCTCTGCATATACTCTATTAACATTTTTTTTTGGTTGGTTTGGGGTTTTTCTTGGTGCTTTTCCCAGAGAAAGTGGGTTTTCTAGATATAGAAAATATGCTCAAGCCATGGACCAGAATCTTAGTGTATTAGGTGCTAGGAAACATGACAGAGACAGCCCCTTCCCTCCTACAGTAATTGACATTTTTCTGTGCTTGAACATCTTCCTCAAGGCCCATTAAAACTTAGGGTGTATAGCAAGACAAGTTCATCTTCAGGCAAATGGACAAAACTTTTGCAATCCACATCTCAGAGGTTTTATACCCATTTCACAGCCAGAGCTGAGTCAAATCTGATCTGAATGCTACTCCAGAATCATCCCCACAGTGATGGATCACAGTTTAACTCTGGGATGTTTTTTGGCTTTAACCCCAAGAGTGAAGTGCTGGGGATAGTTTTGATTTAGCATTTAACAGAAGCGCTAAACATCCTTCTGCAGCAATTGTAAGCCTTGGTGCAATTTGTTGCCAGGAAAGGTAGGCTTGAAAGCAGGACCGTGAGGCCATGAGCTGGAACAAATCATCATTTCAGCAGACAAGTGTGCACAGGTAGTGGGGGGTCAGAAGCACAGAAGTGAGATTGCCAGCAAGAGAGATTAGGAGCTGCAGCAGAGAGAAACGTGTCTTCAGAATAATGGATGATTGTCATTCTTCATTAGTGTTTTCAAAAAACATATTTGTGTCATTCAAGCAAGGTTACTCTCTTAAAAGTTATTAAGTTAAGGTGCTGTAGAGTTTCAAATAAATATTTCTTAGTAACAAGAGATCATTATTTTTGCACCATAGCAGAAAATCTAATCACCTGTGCAAGACACAACTTGATTATAATCAATGACCTCGAGAGGGCATGTGACATGCTGCAGCGAGTCCACAAAGGGTGCTTCAAGATCCTTTGTGCCTACATGAATGCTGTTGATATGCAAAATAACATGACTCTATATAATTAGACTCTGACCTAAAAAACTATAATCACCCTCTCTTACCCTGAGAGAATCACTTTTCCCTCATCAACAAGCTTCTGGAAATGGATCATATTACACCTACAATTTTATATACATAAAATAACCACTTTTCAAAAATCGCTTCTAACATCACACCATTAGTCGTCTTCAATGAAAGACTTTTTAGGATAGATTGTTATTGAAAGTTCTCTACACTTCATCTTTCTGAAAGGTACCTTGATGAGGCAGTCTCCAGAAGCTGCAAAAATTGTGGTTTGATATGCCATCTCCATGCCACATTAGCATCAGTGGCAGTGACAGAAAGTTTTGTCTGGCTTTGTGATTGTACTTGTGGGAGGCAGAAGTATAGGCAGCATGTTAAAACAATTCACCTGTTTCATCTGACTCCTTCTTAGATGCAGTTTTGCTACCTGATATTTGCACCACTCTCTGTTCAGCAATATTTAGGATATTTCTATATATTACCATGGTATGGGCTCTGCTGACATGCTTGGCACTTGGGTATTTTTCCCCTGTGTTTTTCCAAAAAGGAAAACATATGCCTTCTTCCAGTGAGAAAGTTCCTGAAGAGGCATGGTTCTCCATAGTTGCTGGGTTTTTAATAGGCAATATATCATGTGTGAGCCATTTGTTTTGGAAGCAGCAAACAGTCTGAACTGGTACTGTGAGACTCACCATATGAAAATAATGCATTTACACAGGGTTGTGAAAGTGAAGCTGTCTTATCAATATTAGTTAGATCCTCCCCACAAGAGGTTGAATGGCAAAGAAGCACATTATTCACTTATTTTTGCAGCCAGAGAAACTAAGAGTAAAGGGATCACTTTCAGACAATAGGGGAATGTCACGTTCTCTGTCAAAGACAGTAATTCCTAAAAAAAAGATTTCAAATCCTGTTTCAGGAGTGTACATCTAAACACCCATATCTGAACACTGGGTAAAGCTCCTATATACTCGATTAAAGTAGACATGGAAAATGGACCTTGAAAGATCACCAGGCTCTGAGAAGGAGCCAAGGGATGGAGCTGAGGTCCATACACCATCCCAGGCCATGTTCTGGCCATGCCTGGGAACCACCAGACTAGAGAGCTGGTGTTACTGAAGGAAGTTCTGCTTTACCTGCGGAGAGCCTGGGCCGGGTCCTTGGTGTCTGCATCTCTTGTCGGGCATGTGGCAACATGTGGTAACGTTTGGCTTCGTTCACTAGATCTCGGCAAGCCTCCGAAGACTTTATCAACTCCTCGTTGTCAACAACGTTTAGCAGATAGCTGGGATGGATGAAGGGGAGACGCACCACTGCCAGCAACTCTGCAGCATACTGTGAGGGGTGGAAAAATAATAACACGCTGCAGCCTTCGTGCTACTTGGCATCTCCACCTCCTTTCCTGCTAACTGTCCCGTCACCCAACCTGGAAAGATGCTTGTCATGGACGCTACATACAAGCCCTGTTTAGCAGTCTGGTGGGACAGAGACAACACAGCCCCCAGCGTTCCCTGATCCAGGCTGGTTTTGTTCACAGGAGACTGAAAATAATATTCAAAAGGTGGCAGCTCTTGTTATATAGGGCTGTATGGAGGGATTTTTGAAAGAAAAGCTCATTTTTAACTGAAGCTGAAAATATAACCTTGTACACTGGACACCTGGAGGAAGATTTTGAATTTTCTGAATTAAGCTTGAATCATGAATGTGAGTGTTGCACTATAAAAAAGAAACCCCAAACAAGTATTTTCTGGCACTATAAATATGAAACAGAACCCAGTAAGTAGTGTAGATTTCAACAACTGCTAGGGCAGAGACTGAGTAATAGTTTGCTAAAAGTCTTTTAATTAATAGGGTTTGTTTGTTGGTGAAATAAATCATGTAGATGTAGATTTTGGGGAAGTCAGACTCCAGAGGGTGCTACACAAATACTGACAGTAGGTTTCATCTTCTAAATAAACAAATTAAACCTTGGAGGGCAAAGAACACCCAAGCAAATGAAGCTGTCTGTCACTGAACAGAGCTTAAAAGAGAACAAAATCCCAAGAGAGAAAACTGCCACTGAAAAACGAAGACTCCATCTTCAGATTATTCTTTCTATATATAATTGGTCACATCACAAGACAGCACAAGAGTACAGTGAAAAGCAGAGTAACAGGAGAACACGGTATTTGAGAAGCCATGCACACAAATAGGATGCAAACTAAGGATGCACAGCAAGAAAAGATAATCATCTGGTGTAATAAATATTCATATAATGACAGCTTCCAAAGATCCCAACTGGGATTGAGGCCAGGATGCAAATAAATATTCCCAAGGTTCATGCAACTGGTCCTGAGAAATGCTGGGTGCCAGCAGCATCTGCTGCCCTGCAGATGCCTCTGGTTTTCTAGAAGCTACTTGGCTCTCCCTTACTTTTTCAGCAGTGTGCCTGTCCCTGCAGTGTGTGACAACCAAGTGACAGCAACAGCAGGGATGTGAATGGGGCAGGGGCACAGTGACATGGCGGAACAGGGATATGGCCTGAGCCAGCTAATGGGCTGGCCAGTCAGGTGAGGACACAGTGACAACCAGGACTGCTTCAGGGCTTCCCCTTTCCCCATCCAAATGGAAGAAGCAGAATTAATTTAAGAGGAAAACAGAGGATTTCTTCTCCCAACAGCAATTCACAGTGTTCTCCTGCCAGAAAGCCACATGAGCCTGGTGTAAGCTCAGGCAAAGCAAGGATGTGACTACTTGAGGAGCTGCACTCCACATGGCAGCAGGGAGATGGTCATAGTCTCAGGCTGCTTCCTAGCCATCTGCTCACCAGCCTTCCTTGACATGGGCCAGTAATTTTAGGTACAGCCCAAAGAATTTTGGTCTGGCCACCATGTAGTTATTGGTGGGTGAAAAAGACAAGTGATGGAAAAGTCATGGAAAAATGACAGCATTCATCTTCTGGGAAAAAAAAAATCCCATGTGAGTTTGTGTCTCCTCACTACTACTTCCAGCACATTACAGGGCTGAGCAGGGCTGGAGGTCACTTCATCAACCTCCAGACCAGAAAAGAAGACACTCCTCTCTTTTTCTTTCCTGAAATCCATTTCTAAGGTGCTTTCTAGGAAGTAAAACAGCTGTTCCCCTTCCCTGGAGTCACAAATGTCAGGCACTTGGCTGCAGATATCTTAATGCCATTAAATGTACCTCAGAGGAGAGGGAGCAGTGGACATATGGCAGTGGGTGGCAAAGCTCTGATTTCAGGAAGTGCTTTTTTAAAGAAGGTTGGGGGCGTTTAACCTTACATGGGAGCCAAGACAAAACGTGGCATTAGGACACAGGAATAATGTGCAGTGTGTATTCTGGGGACAAGCCAGACAACCCCCATGGGAGAGGTTAATCCCCTCTCCAGGCTGCTCAGGAAGCAGTGTGAGTCACTAAAGGGCAGTTTAAATAAAACTGTAAAATATAGGGAGTGTATAGTGCAGCCAGCACCTTCCCTTGGTGCGGTGGGACACGCCAGAGATGCCCCTAAAGCTCCTGAGGCAGGTCTGCACGGCAAGCAGTTGTAACACAAAGCAACACAAAACAGAGGTGCAAACAATTGTGCCACTAAATTAGGACACAGTGTTTCACAGGCACCACAACGTCCCACAGCCAAATGTGAATTAGCTTTGGGAAGACAGCTCTTCTGTGGTAGGGACAGACAATTCCCATGGGCCCAGTGGAGCAGCTGTATCCATCTCCCACCGTTCCCAGAATAAATGGAGCAGCAGCGCTGCCTGAGCATGCTGAACTCTCACTCTCCCACCTTACTTTAATTAGATAAGTGAGAAAATGTGATTCTGTTTCTCTCCTGTATTTTTTTTCTCTCCCCTTCTCTCCTCTTGTGCCTGAGCTTGTGGCTTATTTTGAAGGGGAATAATAATTAGAACATGTTGCTCCCTTTCATCAGCTTGAAAGCTAATGTCACATATCAAAACTGATGTAGCTTTTCACTCTTCTCTCTGCTCAAACAGCTGGGAAAGGCTGCCTCTGTGTGTGTGCACAGCCATGCACAGTCATGACTTGGGCTTGTTACTGATAGCATTAAGGATACCTATAATCGCAGTGTTTTTCACCAAGGCATTTCAAGAGTATGTACCACTGCAGCATCTCTACAAGACAGAAGAAGCTTTTATAAACCAATGGCTTTTCACACTAGTTCTTTTAAGCACAATAGTCAAGGGTGAATTTCATTTAGCCTCACTGATTTAAGAATATTCAAGTGATTTAGGCAATCAGCAGTCTTTTTCTTTTGGATTCTCCTTTATGAAGGCTTCCCAGCTCCGTTAGCTATGATTGTACTAAATATCCTGTTACTATTATCCTTTTTATTTAAGACAGGAATAAGCACCATAAAGCATTTCAACCTCCTTACCATCTGTTATTTGCTCTCCATTCTCTCTTGTCTTTCCATTGTTCCTTATACAGCTAGGAAGTATCTACTGCACCTACTGATGTTACTGGGTTTTATTAAAACAGCAGAATACTTGCACAGAGCACATTGCCAAATTCAGCAGACAACAACCTCAGGTCCCTGGAGTTGCAGTTTGAACCTGTAACTCTGAGGATGCTTGCTTCTCACTACTCAGCTGCAGGCACTGTCTGGCCAAGTAGAAATATTTCTCAGGTCTTTGCTGAGAGTCACTTACAACTACTCTACAACCTGCATCACAAGCCAGAGTGAAGCAGAGAATATTGATATCCCTTCTGGCAGAAAATTAGGAGTTATCAACTCATAAACATGAGAGACCATGCTTCAGCTCATTGGAAATGGACACCATTATGCAAAAATCTAATGAATTTACTGTTTAAATTGCCAGGGAAGTTTTTGAACACCATCAAGACTGTTTTTTCAGGTGACATGAACCTCAGCATAACTCTCATTAAATGAAGAGAGTTGCTTGATTTTTGCACCAGCAGAGGATCAAGTCCATAAGCTCCTTCCTTGTTGAGAGGAGATACTCCAGATACTCCACTGTGCCGTGCATGGCCAAAGTGACTTTGTAAGAGCCAGAGTACTGCTATCACACGAGCAAAGGCTTTTAGGACTATCACTATGGACACAGTAGAGTAGCAACTTTTGAGAGATGGTGTCTGGCCTGCTTCAAGGCACCTATTTCAGTGGCTCAACTGAAAGAAGGGTCTTCAATCAGCCTGCAATCACAAATATGTTTCATAAGAAACAGGCAATCAAAAATCTTAAAATACCTTATCTTCCCTTAATTACCTAAACAGATTCAACTCTAGATTCAGATACCTAAATAGGTACATACAAACAAGTGTTTGTCAGCTAGACATGTGTAAACTCATGTTATAATTAATAGAAATTTAGTCAACAAACTTAACACAGTCCCCAGAGCAATCTGAGCTGAGAGGATTCATCACGCACGAGGGGATGGTCTAAAACTGTGAGCCGTCATGATGCTCCTGGGAAAGGGAGTGTGTTCCCCAGACTGTGCCTCACACCATGACACATTGAGATGTCTACAACTAGCCATCAACCCAATGTGGAGGATGATTAATTCTCCCCTCTGGTGGAAATTTTCATCTCCATAAGCCCTGGATGCTGTGCTTGGAAGGTTGAGATCACACTATGAGGAAGTCTAAATACTATCCTTAGGTCAGCATTGCCTGAAAGGAATGGTCAACATGATCATTACCTTGAAGTAAACCCTTTCAAGACATTCTCTAATACTCTGTTCATGCACAAATGACTCCCATCTTGGTAAGTGGGTCAGAGTTTGAGCAAAGTGGATTACAAAACAGTTGAATATTCCCCCCCCCCCTCCCCCCCCTGTTGCTAGCTGGTAGTTTGAGAGAGAACATTTACTTTATTTACTTTATTTACTTTGCTAAACTTTTGGTGACATTTCTTCTACTAATTATATCATTATTATAAGAGCTTACTTGCAAGTGGGCTTTGTTCTGTTATCTTCTAAGTCTCAGTTAGAAAACACTCTTCAGTATCATATTAAAAGTAATCTTTTTATTCTTAAATCTCTAATCCAGTAAAATCCTCACAGGTATTCTCCAAAAGGACTCTCAGTGTACTCCTGCATAGACTTGGGCTACAACAGTACACAGTTAATTTTAAGAGGAAATATGTTTACTGCTACAGACTCAGATTTCCAGCTCCTTAAATGCTTTGAAGATTTTTAACATTTTTGAAGTAATGCCCAGAGAGGCTAAAATAATGTTTTCCTTATGCCTTAGAACTCATCTGTCTCTCTAGTTTACTATTCTTCCTTCAAAGGACCTTTTGTGCTACCTGCCTAAAAAAACAGTCTTCAGCTAGAAATACAAACACAGAAGTTAGATTACCCACATTACGATAGGGTTTTGCTCCAACAAACTGCTGTTCAGCTCTTTATGCATAATTCCAATAGAGTTTTAAAAAGTTTATGAAGTATGAGTATATTTGATTCATCTGAGAGCTATAATGGAGATTTATGTCATCTCATGTAAACCCTGGTTTTAGACTTGCCCCGTGTCTTGCACCGGCCCAATCTGGGAGCTGCAGCAAGGACCTTCTTGGACGGAGGAAGCCATCAGGGACAGATCTGAAGCAGAATCAGTTCTCCACTGCGTAAAATTCCTTCAAATGAGAAGAGTGTACCCTAATTAAAAAAGACCACCCAAACCCCTCAGAATGGCAGATGTTAGCTTTTGATACCTACCCTGCTGCCATGTAATGAACCACCCAGCGGGCTGTGCTGACGGTGATGGCTGGGGATGTGGTGTGGTGGCCATGCAAGGAAGCACATTGAAGTGGTGACATGAGCGATCCCTTCCCCAGCCATCTCCAGCCCAGGCTTCCCCAGCAGCTTCCTCAGTCTGAGATTCAAAATATTGCTATCTCCAAATTTCTAAGTGCAAGCTCAGCAGGGAGCTGGCTGGTTGGCTGGTTTGGGGAAGCCAAAGATCTTTGTGCACTGCTTTGCCATTCTCAGAAATATGCCTTTTCCAGATATATTTTCTAAGTGCTGCCCTACTTGGTAATGAGGGTATTCACTTTGATAGATTTAACCCCTGGGTATTGCAAAGGCATGCTGTGTTTCCAGTAACCTCCTGCACATTCCTACACCCAAGGTCATATCCAAGCCCAGCCTAAGCTCTCTGGTGCACTCTGTATACTTACTAATCGCTCACAACGACTTCTTTCAATTGCAGTGCTACCTTCAGTTTAACCCAAAATCTTGGCAGAATGTCAGCTGGTCACTTCGTAATATCATGAGATAAATATGGGGCAGAAAATCCAGCTCACAGGCGCTGGGTTCAGCCAGTGGCTCAGTGGCTGGATGCCATGTGCATAAATCTTACACCTAGCAAGGAGGAAAGAGCAGTCCCTCTGTCATCCTGAAATAAGGTTTTGACATGACGTCTTTATGGCAGCACAGCTGACTAAACACTGTAATGTCATCAGAACCACGTAAAGTGAACCGCTGTCCTCTTCTCCAAACTGTTTGCAAAGCAGCATATGAGTAAGGTATGACTAGCAGTAATATGATGAGGGTTTTTAAAATAGGCAGGAAGATAAATTGTCGATTCCCTTATATTTGCAATTTACCTGATACTAAGGCTTAAAAAACCTTCACTCACTATGCAGTCTCTAGCTTGTTGCCTAAACTCTGTCAAATCAAACCCTTAAGTTCTCCCAAAGGCTACTACAGAATTGAGTAGCCTTTCTTTTGCTTGTGGACAGTCACCTATTCAAACACCCATATGCACACAGATGCACCACGAAAGCAACACTGCTAACAGCAAAATGGCTGAAGCTTCTAAAGCTGCTTCATAGAACAAATAAACTCCTGATACATCTACCCCTACAACACACTGACACACAAATCTGTGTGAAATAATTCTCCAAAATGATACTCGCTTATGGTTTGAAACTGTAATTGTTTCTGATTTTGTGTCTGGAGGTCAGTCTGGAATGCTGGGGCCATGTGCATAAGGCAATGCAAATGAGCACAACTGAAGAGCTGCTTTCAGACATGTGTCTTGGTAAGGCCACTCCTTCAGTAACAGCAGAGAAATATTTCGTGAAACACAGGAAAATGTGTTGGAAAAGTCAAAAATAAGGAGATCAAGAAGACCGGGAGACAAGTGAGCCCCTCAAAATGATTTAAACTTCTAAGAAATAATTCAGTACATTTTCAGTCAAGGGAATATCCCTTTAAAAAATTAAGAGTTTACTATGGGGGGAATTATAATGTCACCTGCATCCTTTTTTCTTTCTATTTAATGCCATTTCTTCCTTCAATATATAGCTAAGGGCATGTTCCTGCACCGATTCTGTTCCTGCTGCTGCCTTTTCTTCTCTCCCTGTACAGGCTCTGAATGTGTCTGCAAAAGCCTCATTTAAATCAGAGCTCTTTGAGCAGCCCATCCCTGGGAAATCACAGGGGTTACTGCTCATCCCTTGCGTTTTTCCACTTTCAGAGAAATTGGAGCTTCTTGCACTTTCATTATGGCATCTTTTTGAATTTGCTCTTCTCACAAACGGATTTCAAAGCATCAGGGTAGTTTGGGCTTTTCAAAGACGACTAATTGAACCATAGGAGAATGTTGGTGCCTAATTCACTGAGGCTCCCTCGAAGTTTCCCTTTCATATTTATTCTACCACTGCTTTCCTGAAGTGTAATGTGCCCTTAAGTACTTTGATTCATCAATTAATTTCCTATTATGATGAACTTAAGTAATTTGTAGATACTGGTATTTGGTATCAGCTTCTGTATGTATCATTACCTCCTTGTCACTGCAGAACAGAGTTGGGATTGTGCCTGTTTCCCATCAGATTCTCCATTTCCTTGGGGCATATTTTGGACTCTCTAAAATGTGCCTGAGAAGTTTTGCTACCATCTCAACAATCTAACTGGAGACCAGGGATCTTCTGCCTGCTCTCTCATGCTTGCCAACCCTTTCTCCTTTGTAGGATCATGCCTCTGAGCTGCCATTCTTTGTCGCTGCCAAAATCAGTTTTTGCTCACAGGCAATTGTATAATTTTTACATAAGTTCTCCTCTTCTCTCCATTACCTTTCCTGCCCTCACTGACAGGTATAGGGCTTTCAGGTGGGTTCTGTGTTTTCTTAGGCTAATTTGCCAAGTCTCAAATTCATTCCTGCAGTCCTTACTGCAGTTACACACCTTGTATCCTTCCAGGCAACTCTTCTCCTTGGGGCTTTGAACACTTGTAAACGTTTATCCCCCTTTATCTGTCATTAGGCCAAGTCATGCATATTCACATCTTTTAATTTTTTTTATTCTCACATCAGTTCCTTCAGTCTTTTAATCATTTGTGTTGCTCTTTTCTAAATTACTTTCAATTTGTCTACGCATCTCTGGTTCTCAGGCACCATGAAGATGCTGTTTAGACAAATCTGCCTCCGAGGACACAAGTTCATAGAAGGCTTGTTAATGCCTTTATGGTGGAGACATTTTATTTACTGCTGGACACTATGATTTTAAGTAGGGTTTGAAAAAAGAGAACATGATTATATCCTCATAGAGTGCAAATGAAAGTTGACTGTCACTCAGCTAAGCCTCTCGTCTGTCACTCATTGCTACAGTACCTGCCTCTATTCCAGCGTTACTCCAGGCAACTTTGTTTGTTTGTCCTCTCCTCACTTCTTGTGTCTCCTCAGGGTGACAGGGAAGATTCATGCAGCTGGGAATCTTGCTTTCTCAGGCTTTCTGTTATTAATAAACATGTTACTATGTTCTTTATGTCAGAGAAAGCAGATACAACTTTGGACTCTGAGCAAACGGTTGAAAAGTTTCCAATGAGCTTTGGTACATCTGTGCTCTGGGAATCAGCAAATTGCTGCACATCCAGCAACTTCACATCTTCCCCGTCCTGCACTGATGCTGGGCACAACTGCAGCTCTGCACAGCTCTCGCTGCCTGTATGGGCAGTATGGGCAGACAATAGGGCTCATTATCCACTGCATCCTCCCAACAGCCTATGTGGGGGGCATTACTTCCTTCCAGTTTATAGTGTAAGAAATGGGGACAAAAAAGGTGAAACACCCTTCTCAAGGCCATGCAGAAAGCTGGGGGATGAGCTCAGGTGAAGAGTACTTGGGGCTTGGCAGAAATCTGTGCTTGTTCAGATGGCTCAGGCCCTGCTGGTTTCCAGACAGCAAGGCCTCTATTATACAATAGATCGTTTTGCATGAGTTCACCAGGGTTGTAATAAGCTCATATAGGGGATAACTGCTAGGATAAATCCTACCATCTTGTCCATCAGTCAGGAAGTGAAACAGATAGAAAAAAACCCAGTAGGTTCACCTTTTTCCGATGTGTCAGCTGACTGCAGACCTTCCACTCAGTGACAAGAAATCAAGAAGACTTCTACAACCAGTGCTTTGCTTCTGCTGGTACACCAAATTACCTACCTAGTCCAGACCTCACATCACAGGTTGCTTCTTTTGGTTAAACCGATTTTAGGCATCTGTGCTACCTGTGGCACTAAAGCACCTCCATACACATGACCATGATATCTGGCATGCTGCTCCAATAAGCTGGGTGCAATTATTTGTACCAAATCCTATCTTAAAACATGTCATTATCTGAACCACCCTTCCGTCTTGCATAGATGGACCAGTAACCTACAGAGCACTGTTACTCTCTTTGTGGCAAGGCTCAGATGCTGTTTTTAGTAGTACCACAGAGCACTTTTATAAGCACTGTAAGACTCCGTATGAGTACAACTTGCAAAATTAAAAAGTTGGTCAGAACACAGCTTTTCATCTTGCCTTGCAAGCAAATCTTGGTCCCTTCTCTGACGGTGCCCTTCAGTGTGGTGGTGAAAGAATTAACAAAAGCAGAAACAATTAGATACTTGAAGAAAAGTGTTTAGAAAGGCAGAGAAGAGGAAACTGAAAATCATTCCATGAGAATGGGAGGCTCCACTGGAAATCTCCTTCCCAGAGGCTCTCAGAAAGGGATTTGGATATGAGGGGAGGCAGTGATGGGTGACACAAGGAGCTGCAGTGCGGGGAACACAAGCATTGAGATTTACTGTCCCCAAGCATAAGCTCAAACTCCAGAATGACACAAGCCATTGATGCACAAGGAGTTTTGGAGGACTGCAGCTGCCCTGGGGGCAGAGGGTGCCAATTTAGACAGAAGGCTCCTTCTACAAGGTCCTCTGTGACAACGTCTCTGCTGATTGTACCTCTGCCAGACTTGCCGTGGAAGATGGACACACAGGTAACGTGAAGAACACAGACAATTCCTTGTTTGTGCCAGACACTCACCTCTGGGAGAATCACCAATTTGGTGCTTTGAAGAAGCTGTCAAATAGGCATTTTAATCACCTGCTGTTGGTGCTATTGAAAATACAAATGTGATGATAGAGCCTGGCCTCTCAGGCAAAGGGGGGATGGGGAGAGGGGAGATATGAAGAAAGTGTAGGACCTGGAAATCTAGACCCTGAAAGACTTAACTACCAGAATTGCCTTAGGGAGACAACAATAAAACCAGACTGGTCACCTGAGGAGCACAGTAGAGCAGGAGTCATGCTTGGTGCTGTTGCAATTCATGGCTGAAACCTCTCCATCAACTCTCTCAACACATACCACTAGCTGTGTGCAGAAGTAACAATCCTGTTGCTGCACTGGTGTCCTCCATGTGCTGGTTCCTCACCTCAAAGAGTCTAAAGAGAGGTGATTGAATCCATCTAACAGAACTGTAAATAAAGTCAAAATATCCATCCATAGGTTTCTGCAAGAAGGTGGATCCCACACTGGGTATTGCCATGGTCACCTAGTTCCATAAAGCTCTGAGCAATCTGTGCATCTCACAGGAGCTTGGGCAGTTTCTGGTATGGTGTGCCTTGATGTAAACCAACCAGAAATTTTTGTTCGTCATCTTTATCAGAAATAAGATTATTTAGGTCTATCTCCCTTCCTATCCACTAGCTATTTGTTCCTGGGCTCTGAAAATGCAGAAGTCATTATTGTGAAGATGGTACTTTTCATGGCAAGTATGAGTTCCTACCTTTTAGAAAATAAGTGCCTATTTAACTAAGAGCTTTATAATAGATCAAGCAGTGCAGAGAGTACAAAAAATAAGGAAGAGCTACAATAAAAAGAAACTAGCAGGATTTGGCATGAAAATAGTTATCTGGTTGGTATCTTTAACAATTTAATCAAGGTCCTCATCTCTGGATAAATACAAATTAAAAATTAAAAGCCCTTGTAAACTAACGCATGAAACCAAAGCACAGGATAAATGTGGAGAAGCAAATAAAACTGCCATTGTACACTACAAAGACACTGCAGGGCAGAGGGTAAGACAACTTGGAAAAAAAAAAAATAAAAAAAGAGAAAACCAACCCAATCACACCACAAAAGGAAAGAGGAGGAGATGGCTGTGGTGACAGCAGCAAGAGGGGGCAAGAAAAGCCACTACTTAAAAAAATAAATTCATAACATCAACACAGCAGGGAGCAGAAGGAAATATTTAAACCAGCAATTTTGAAAGCATAACCTGGACCACCTGGTGAGTGACACCTTCTGTTTGCACCAGGCAAACAGCCTCCTGCCGCAGGGCTCCTGTACTCTGGCCCCTGGGAATTATCCCTGAGGTTACATTAGGTTCAGAGCTGCACAGAGCTGACTGCTGGCATCAAGCTTCAAGCAAGCAAGGAAATACATTGTAAATAGTGTGTTTTTCAAGGCCAGCATGGGCCAAAAAGGAGACCATTCTGATAAAGCAATGATATTGTGTAAATATTTTAGGCAGTAATAATATTGGGCAATACTAAATGGCACCACTGGCACATGGAGGAGCTGGTCAGAGAGAGCGATAGGTACCCAGCACAGAATTGCCCTGCTGAGCTCCATCACCTGCTTGAATGGGGCAGGACAAGTCTGCAGAAAAGCCCTGGAGGCTGCAGGCTGCTGGCAGGGGCCAGAGGCTGAAGGCACAGCAGCAGTGCAGACAGCAAAGACTGGCCTAGCATGAAGTGCCCCTCTGCCCTTAATACCCTTATCCTCATCCAACAACTCAGTGAGGTTGAGAAGTGCTATTTCTCCCACTTTCAAGGTGAGGGACAGAGATGAAGCTGCTCAAATCACACCATGTAATTAATATTCCATTACGTGCTTGAATTCCCATTGAAACCAAGAAGGCACAGCCTTTCATGATGTGGGGCAGCATCAACAATATGTGGCCAAGGGTTTTGGAGCCCCATGTTGGTCCACAAGCTATCAACTGTCCTCCTTAAACTAGCCAAAACTGTGACTGGGGATCAAAAGCAGCTGACCTTTCCAGGACAGGCCAGCAACTTTGGCCTCCAAAGAAGGAGAAAGGGAGAACACAACCTTCCCATTCTGGGATCTGTGGGGAGAACAGGCCTCCAAATGGAGAAATTTGGAGTTCAGACCACCACAAAAAGCTGACTTGCAAGAACTGCACCAAAGGCAAGTGGCAGGTTTTTCAATATCACCAGGGACATTTTCTGGTTCCAGGGCCAATCATCAGCCTCCAAATAGTCATTGCTTCCAGCTTTTATCTGGAGACAGTGCTGGGCAAAGTAATACACTCTATTTCTTTAGTCAAGAGCATTCTACATAGCTCAGATGGTTGAGGAAAGGCTATCTCCAATAAATACATCATATCCAAGGGGTGATCGAAGCAGTAAATAAAGATACAGAATTATTCTTTTTTTTTTGAATGTATGAAGTTACACTCAATCAGTATGTGGTATCAAAAGAAATTAAGATTTTCTGACAGATTTTTATTTCCCATTATTACTAAAGCACATCCCCTTGTCAAAGTAGCACCTCACACAACTCTAATTCTTCCCAATGTAAGTCTGTCCAAGCCTGCAGCCAACAACTCGAGGTTGTAGCTTTATATTGTGCATGCCACAAATGAGTTTTTGATTCTAAATGATCAGGTATGAGGATCAGATTTTGAAAATGAATACATTTTGTGGATAGCCTGCATTCCCTGTCTCCCTTTTTTTATCTGAGCTGCCCATCCCGTCTCCTACGCACCCTCATGTTTAAAGTTGCATGGGGATGGCTTCTATTTTAAAAGAGGCATTCATGGGAATGGAGCAGAGTGAGGATGCTGAGATTATTTTTACCTGAGCTCTGATTGCAGCGTCCTTTTTAATCCACTTTATCACTGTTTCATACACCAGCTCCTCTGCTTTGGTGTTCAGGCTGTCATTGGACATGTAGGAAATGAAGTCGTCTTTTGATATATTAAGGATTTCTTCTTGGTTTGCCACCTCTGGGAAAATTTGCAGGGCGTATGCTTTGGCCATGTTGTATAGTTCAGTGCACTGCATGGCTTCAGCCATGGCTAATATTCCTAAGCAGTTGCTAGCAGTCAGCTGTTTTTCTAAAAGGAGCAAAAAAAAAAAAAAAAACCAAACCAAAATCAAAACAACAAAACACACAGCAAGTGAGAATTTGGAAAAGCAAGATTCACATTTTTACCAAGATCATGAAAAAAATAACTGCCGTGGACAAATCTCCAACCTTAATTAATTTCAGGGAGTTAATTAGAAGCAGCACCCTGGGTTACTTTAGGATGGGGGTTTAAAGTACAAAAATGAAAGTCTGTGTAACAACTGAGCTGAGGATGGGGAGAGAAACATACTTTGTGAGTTTGCTTTTTGTGTAAGCCTTCACAAGGCACTGGGGAAACCTACTGACATAATACTATCTGGGGCTTCCCAAGGGATAGGAACCCGGCCAAGAGAGTGCTGCTATTTCTACCACTTACAATGTTGCTTTAAGAAACAGCAAAGACGTAAATGCCAATGCAGACACTTAAGAATAAATGCAAACAGCACTAAGGACATTTCTGAGGATGCTGCACTTGCTTTATGATAATTTTTGCCCTGTTCAGCTGCTAAGCTGCTTTAAATATAAAAAACCTCCCCCTGCTTTTTTTTTTTTCAAAGGAACTTTGTTGCTGCTGAATGTGATGACATCCTTTATGCAAAACACAGATTATACCAACGCCTTCTGTTAAATGTTGTGTAGTGGGTTTCAAAGAAAATCATGCACAGAGGAGGCAGCATTATCTCCTACCCAGCAAACAGAAGTAACAGCACAGTGTGTAGCTTTGTGTTAAAAGTGTGCTACACCATACATTTGACTGTACTTTTTCCTTTTCAGCTGTTCTGAAGAAACCCCCACCAATTTCAGACATTTATAAGAGGAATTCTCAGATTTTTCTCAGCTTTTGTTAATCAAGCCACTACTAATAAGCAGAATATAGTCTTTTAAGATATAGGACTAAGAGAAAAGAAAAAAAAAAAAAACAAAACCAATGAACCAAAACCGAGACAGACTGCACTAGATCACAAAAGCATCAGTACCAGTGGCAGGCTTCTACCCTGTCAGAGGAGAAGTGTATCACATTTGGGCAGTGTTATATCCTACTCATATATCCTACTGCACTGTTTCAGAGGACTGGTCAAGAATGTGCTATAGCCCCACATCTCTTAAAAACACCCCTCCAATCACAGTGCTTCTGCTGGAAACGTTTGGGGATTTTTCCCTGCACCCAGCTTCTGTCTTCACCAGGTTTAAAACCTGCACACTAGGTGTGGATTACATTAAAAAAAAAAAAATCTAGGTGTGGATTACATTAAAATGGGATTCTGATATACTTTTTCTTACTTGATGTGAGATACATGAGATTAGGAGTTATTGTTGGTTGGTGGTTTTGTTGTTGTTAGTTTTTTGTTTGTTTGTTTGAAGGTTTGGTGTTTGTTTTTTTTCCCCTACCTCTTCTTCATTCTCCTGTATAAATCCAGCAATCTTGAAACTAGGGTGTCTCATTTTGCTTCAAGGCTGGTGTCACACTTCACTTTTGATGTGGTTAACACCACAGCAAGGTGGGCACAACGATGCTGTTTTAAGATGAGGGCTGGCACGTGACTAGAAGGATTCATTGCAGGTGAGTAAGAGAGAGGTTGGGGCAACAACTCTAGGAGGTATGGAAAATATCTATTCATGAACATTCATTTCTCACCTCTGACTCAAAGAGTTTGGGGGCAAGATTGATCTCTCCAGCTGTCTGAGCTGCAACTGAGCAATCATACTAGTATCCCTGTACACTCAAACAAACAATGGCAAGAAGCAATCTGGCAATATTTTGGATTAATCTGGTAATATTTTGAATAAGAACTTCACAAAGAGCAGAACTGTGCCTTATCAATGTCTCTTCCTTTTGACTGACTACAAATGGAGTTTACATTTAGATTTTTCTCACAGCTCCCTCTCATAGTCTGCAAAATTTGTCTCTGTGCCCTTTGCCCAAGGGACTCTGCTCCATGAATCTAAGAGATTCCATCAACTTCTTTAGACATAATGAAGAATACTTTTATTTTATCAGCATGAGGCTGAAGTACAAGCCCAGAATTTGTTCTTTTCTGTGATGTGGGTCCCTTCATCATGGACCCAAACTGTGATACTTATGAATCACGTGAAATCCAATTTGAGCCATGACTGTGATGATGGTGTAAAACCAGTTTGCAAACATTTTCCCAGTTATCATATGGCACCTACACGAACTTGTCAGCATCATTGCATCAGTTGGCACAAAACTGTTGTCATTTCTCATGATCTAGACAAAAGCAGAGGAGACAGCATGTGGGGGAGAGAGGGAACATGACTATAATTAGCCCAGTGAAGCTTAAGAAATACCCTGTTGAAATGAAATCATTTTCTTGACACATTTGCAGCATGTTTCCACCAGAAAATGCAAGTAGATGCAGGGTGCCTCTACCCAGTGCTGCTGAGAGGCCCAGGGTAGAGACACAAGAGCTGCTTGGACATCAACAAGTTAGGATCCTGATGGAACTTCACAGCTAAGAAATGGATGACCTAGATTTCCCCTGAGATGGTGCTGTGCTGAACAGGCATATTAATTTGGGGGTTCTACTCCTTTGGGCCTCTTGGACTTCCCTCTACTTCTCTCACTATTTAGACATGGCTGCTGAGAGGAAAGAATCACTATTTATCCTGGTGAATCCTCCAGAAACCCTGGGAAAACCCCTGAATTTCATTATATTTTTCCTTTGCAGGGATGTGGCTGAGATGAAAAGAGAGAAAAATAGCCACAAAGATGAAAAAATGCCTTTCCCTTAACTTTTTAGATGGGAAATGCTCTACTATCTCTGTAGAGCAACCCAGCCACAGCTATAAATAAAAATAAGCAATTACACTCCATGAATTCTCAAAATGAGAATACAAGATTCCAGCAACTCCCCATATATCACTGAACTTATAACCAACTCTACTATTTCACACCATAACATGGTTCACTGATTTCAAATATTAACTATCGGAAAAAAGAAATTTCACATTGATTTAGTGAAATAAATGTATTTTGGTTTTGTGGCTGGATCTTTATAGAGATAGCACAACTTAAACACATCTCCTTTTCCTGGAAAGGCCATTAGGATCCAGTCACTTTAAGAGGTAACAAAGAGAAGCTGGGGGAAAGCAATATCAGAGCCAGAGCTCTTACTCGAGTTGTACAACCAACTGAGAAGAATTGCAAAGCATAGATTCCATCTCCTCATTACCTATCCATCTGAGAACAGACTTTTAAACAAGTGACATATAAACAGCTGGAAAGAAAAGAAGAAAACAGTACCACAGATGCTTTACTGATGCCTGTATTGTACCAGCCTAGTCACACCACTCATCTTGCCAGCAGCTCAGGTTAGCAGTGAAAATTAACACAGCAGTAAACTGGACTCATTTCAGTGGCTGTTTTTTTTTTTTTTTTTCTTAATGAGTGCAACGTTTTCTAAATTCTGTCTTCCACACTCTGCAATTCTAGATATAATTTTAAAATCAGAACTGTGCAAGAAGAACCTATAATTCATGGGGCTGAAAGACATATCTAGGGTCCAGATAGAATAACATCTCCAATACTGAGTTGAGGGAGCCTTAATAGAAACTAGATACCCAAAAATATACCAGGAACTTGGACACAGGAAGCCACACTTTTTGTATTAATAACTTTGAGTCAATAATTTGTAAATTTTTACTGTCACATTACCCAATATTACAGCCATACCAGTGAATGAGTGGCATGTGATACAGGCAAGAATTTGAGCCAATATGTGTTTCATTTGAGCTCCAGTTCTGACTCCTCTTCTGCCATGACAGAAATAGGACTGGATGGTTGCAGATCAGCCTAAATTAACAGTCATCTTGGACTGTTTTGAGACATTCTATACTGGAAAATATACAGAAAATGCAAGGACTAGGATGACATGGGGCACTGGATGAGAAGAATGGGCTTCTCATGTAGCCGTGAAAGCATGGCCAAAGGCATGGATGATGATGTTGATCTGAACATCCTCACTGAGGCAAATGCTCTCTATGCACACAGGGCACACCAGTTATATTTAATCTTGTATTTCCTAATTATCTTTTAAAAGTCGTTAGAAGGAAGGCTTACAAACCTTAAAACGAGATCTTAAAACCTCACTAGATGGAATGATTCTTACCTAGAAATGAAACGCAGACTTTACAGAAAGTATGAAACTGGAACTTGCTGGCAGCTTCCAGTAGGGTCTTTGCATTTGCTGAATCTATGATCAAAGAACCTGTATAAACAAACTCCAGGAGTAATTCCAGGACATCCGCAGTGAGGTTGGACATGGCCAGTTCCAGCTTCTCCCCACTTCTGCTACTGTCTCGTGGTGACCTGGTAACAGCAGACAATTAAATTATGGACATTATACCATTCCCATTTTGTTGGCATTTATTGATTAGTGAGGGCTAGAAAATTGCTTTGCACCTCATTATATTTCTCCATTATTTTTGTTTACGGAACTGAAGAATATGAATTTTAAAATAACAGAACTTAAAAACTTTAACTGGATCTGAAAAAGAAGAATCTTAAAGCAAGTCTTATGAAAAATCTGTTTATTGCTATTTGCACTTTCATGCAAAAACAGTTGCAAAAGAAAAGGAAAGAAAGAAAAAAATGAATGAGCTGACATTAATGAAAATGAGGAACAGTATTAGCTTTCAAAGGGAAACAATATATTTTAACATCTTGGTTAACATGCCATCTTCTGTGCACAATGTAACTGTTAAGGAAAAAACACTCTCCAATTTCAAGAGAAAGGTCATCTACTTTTTCAGAAATCCAGCACTGGAATAATTTTAAATGTCATGTGCATTTAAGGATACATTTAAAGACCTTTTCATAAAATAATAGTAAACAACATTTTTTTCTCTTTAGCATGAACTTCTCAGTATGTTTTATTAAAGTATTGATATGATATACTTAGACAGATAAATATATGCTCATTCTAAAAATCTATTGTTCCCCTTTAGGCACTAAAAAAAGGAAGCCCTTCATGGCAATTGCTTTGAAAACTGAATACAAGACAAGATAGACAGACAAAATGGTTAGAGCAAAGAAGGGAGATGGGGGAAAACAACAACCAGCTCTGCCACAGGAAGCCAGCAGCCATCCTCTAGGAGTTTCATGACTGTGGCCTATGGTTTTTCCTGCATGAAGTGCTGAACAATTTGGGGATCAAAGTACCTCCTGCATTTGAAGTGTGGATTAGTGCTTGTGAAATTATCGGACAAAAAGAAAATTATACTGAATTAAATAAGGGCCCAGTTCTTAATGCATGGTTGGCTGATGTGTCTGCAACACTAAAGACAGGTTACACCTGAAAGACAAAAGCAATGATAAATTTGGTAACATCAAGGAGGGGAGGGGGAATCTGTTGGAGTAAGAAAATAAACTCTTTAAATGGTTAGGACCATCCAGCACCTTCTCACGGAAACATGAACTTCTCCTAGTCACTGGACACTCAACGTCTGCTTGCTCCAATTCTGCTAGAGTACTTGCAAAAGCCATTGCACAATTGACACAAAACCGGTACATGATGCTGCATGACTGATAAGGACTGGCCAAAGCATCACTATTCACAGGCAACGCCAGCTTTAAGCAAGAACAGGAACACTACCAACTTCTTGGATCGACAAAGCTGCCTAGAAAGGTCAGACTATTACTAACATCATGGAGGAAAAATAAAGATTGATCTTCTTCCCTCATGACACTCCACCCACCTCAATAAACCCTGAAATAATTTGGGGAAATGCTTAAAATTTGCAGTGGATGCTTTGCCACTGGTCTTCCATTGACAGGATGAGAGGAAATGGTCTCACATTGCACCAGGGGAGGTTTAGATTGGATATTAAAAGAAATTTCCTCACTGGAACAGGCTCCCGAGGGAGGTGGTTGAATCTCCATCTCCAGAGGTCTTTAAAAGACACACACACGTGGTGCTAAGGGATGTGCTTAGTACCATACTTGTTAGAGTTAGATAATAGTTGGACTTAATGATCTCAAACTATTTAGATGGTGTCCATCGTCAGAATGTAGGAGCAGCAAGTACTGCTTAACTTCATATGCTTCTCTAAGGTAGAGAACAATGATCACCCCATTCAAAAAAGGAAACTGAGGCACAACGAAACAAAAATCACTTGCCTATGGTTATACAGAATTGTCAGGGGCAAAGTGAGAAACTAACCCACACTTTAAAAATTCTAAATATTGGACTAGCCCTTTGCATGGAAATATGGATGGGTTAGACCCTGTTCCACAAGCAGGTGGGTAAGAATACATACTGATCAAGATAGCTGTGGCACCCCCACGTGCACAGAGACGTGTACACTACCCTGAATCCTTATGCTTCATCACACAACAATATTCTTTCTGATCTCTTGCATATAGACTCATTTTTTCATGAGGCAGAAAACCTCAGGTGTCAAAACAGAAGAGTTGTCAATTCCTAGATCCTCAAGAGGATGTCAGAAAAAGGTTGTGTTTTGTTTGTTTGTTTCTCACACTCTTAATACTAATAATATGCCCTCATATCAGATTTATCTCTAGTTGTGCACACAACTGGTGCTGCACCCTAGGCTATCGAAATGCCTCCTAGCATCAAAGTTATTCTTGCTGAATTGCTTTCAGAAGGATTTTGTACCTGAACGTAAGTTCATATTCATGTGGGCTGGTTAATAAGGGCATTGCCTAAAATCTAAGTGAGATTTGGAGGTACCCAGCAAGTGACAGAATCATGCTCTTTGCACTGTGGGAAGCTCCACCAGAAGCAATTATTTATTTAACACCACTAATTGCACTGCGCTGGTGATGGCTGAGGGAGTGACTGTGCGTGATCCATCGGGAATCACATCCTCTCACTCAGTGCAGAGAGCAGCAGGCACAAAGGGAAGGATGATGTGACACCAGCGTCAGTGCAGACACATACCCATGTTAGCAACAACTGCAAGCTGCTATTTTTCAGAATAATTAAGTAATAATCTCTTTTACTTTGTAATACACCAAGCAATAAACTGCTGCTGCAATTGATTAAACGCCAAAGAAAAGCTAAGGTGTTTAATCAATCACTAGAGCCACTTACAGCAAGTATAATACAAAGCTAGAGAGATTATTGATATTACACAATGAGCCAGAAATGGGAAAGAAAATTATACCTACTCATTCCTCTGCAGTGCCTTGAATGTGTTGTGCTGTTTTGCTTGTTCTTTCTCAGCAGTGAGCTCTCAGCTCCACATTTAGCTGGACCAAATACTGAGTGCAGGCTTGCAACCTGTGCAGGGAAACCACAGCTACCCTGGTTTCCATGCTGGGAATCTGGCTCGGTATGGGCTACAGACCAGAGAGAGAATTGGACAAAGGAGGTTCTAATGGACTGAAAATGAGGACTTGAAGGAAGAGAAGAAAATAAAGTGAGGAAATTCTGATGTAACTGAAGTGGAAAATTCATAAATTTCTTCTCAAAATGATTTAAAAATGAATCAGGTTGCCATATTCGCCCTCAAGCTTGACTGAAGATTTCTGTGCTCCTTGTTTTCAGAGGTATTAGAGTATTATCAGGAACTGTGTAGTTATACTTCATCTGTTTAGGATGGAGCTTTCTCTTAGGTACTCTAGGGGAACTGCAGTGAAGTGGCTAAACTGCATTACTAAAATAGAATTTAGTTCTGTAAATGCAGTGGATTGGGCAAAATCTGAATGAATGCACACAGCTGTGCAACAAAGATCTCATCCTGCATCACATTAGGAGTTTTCTCAGCTGCATGGGTAGGATGCAAGCATCTAGAAAAATATGGTCTCAGAAAAGCACTGATTTCTTGCCTTAAGAGTTGGAGAAAGGCACAGATCTACCTGGTACATACACTCCTGTCACAAACACGGGGTATTTTTTGGATGGAGAGCCCTTCTGCTTTGTGTTTCATGTTTCAGTCTTACTTGAAGCCATGCAATGTACACATATCATCCATGGACATCATTAAAAGTGGCACATTCTGCTGTTTGCCCTGAGAACTCTAAAGTTTAAACACAATGATGTCATTTTATTGGCTTTGTAATCATTGCTCATATTATAAAGGTCACACATTTCACATTATGGCAGAAAATCAATAGCTCTCCCAACAGCCTCTAGGGGAAAAAAGTTTTGCTTCTGAAGAATAATATATAATAAACAATTTTAGTCCTTACTTTATCATGGCTGTAATCTTGCAGAACAGCTACAGTAAAAATCTGGCAAAGGCTGATATATAAACTCATTAAAATTGGGAAGTGATTTAGAACAGGATTTTTAAAAAAGATTTATCTTGAGCTAAACACCAAAGAGGTTTGTTTAGGCCTACATTTAAACAACCTGCAAGAGCTCTTTAACAGCTTAATTTTATGGTAGCTGTTGGGGAATTCTTTCAAATTTACAAATTATGTGTTTCTCCAGCAAGGTGATAGACCTGAGCAATGTGCAAGCAGAACTGAAACTGCAGATAAGCAGGAAGCACAGATACACTGAATGGGTAAGGGGGGAATTACTGAAAGACTATTTTCTATTGTTTAGAATAGTTAGGTCAAAATAAAGCCAAGGCCTTTGAACATACTCTGGCTACTTATCCTTCAACTTAATTCTTAAACTAGAGAAGACCAAGGCACAGGGAACTTTTTAAAGCAAAAGATAGCTTGACTACACTCTCAAATAACAAATCAAAATCGGTGTCCCTTTCTGTTAACTAATATACAGAAAAGAGCTAAAATATTTAAATACTGAAAGCAGGAAAAATAACCCTAAAACCTTACCTGCAAGATTTAGGGGGTCAAACTGACACAATAAAAAAAAAAATAGAGAACTTCATATTTTTGGAATTAATTTGTCCTTGAAAATAACTTCCTTACATGTAATACACAGAAACTAGAGTCAGCACTGGTGCTTTTATGCTTAACAGAGATGCAACAGACTTTTCTGCATCTTGAGTTATGTGAGTCTATGCATTTTCTCAGCATTATCTGTATCACCATACTCACATAACAGAATTTCTGTGTGATTCTGTTCAAAATATTTAAGAGTGAGATTTACAAAGCTGCATTTAGAGTCTAGATAAAGCAGCTATGCAAGTGAAACACTGCTAGCCCATCAATTTGTTAGTTTACGGACAGCGCTGCCACCTCTGATTCAGGCTTCCCTCTTGGTTTGGGTATCCTGCCTTTAACCAGCTTGCAACATTATTTTCACTGACTAATGGTTTGGCTTTACTCAATTTTAGATTAAATACAAAAAGCTACCTATACTGAGTACAGATGCCAGCCAACTCTCTGTTTACAAGCTATAGTCACAAAGTCAAAACAAATTCTGGATGTTCAAAATGGGGCCATCTGCACGGAATAAACATGAGAAATGTGAAACATTTTATGTAAATGTACATTACTGCCTAGGAACAGTTGGTTCAGATTCTTCCCAGGCTGCTTGGTTGGGAACAGGAGGACTGACAGAGTTTGTGACACCTATTTACATTCAAAGCCATATGACTCACTGTGCTGTAGACTCAGGCTATGATGTATATTTAAGATTTCCAAGAAGGCACTGAAATAAATGATTATCTTTTAAAATAAACACACATTCAGAATTATCATTTGTGATCCTTCCCTGGACACATGGGAAAAATCTTTGAAGACAATGGCAGAGAGCTAATTTTGTTCCAATTTTGTTCAGACTACACTCAGAACTCTTAAGAAATAGGAAAACACACTGATTATGGTACTGTAATACAAAGACAAATAATTGCTACCTTGACTACCTATTGCTCAGGATGTCATGTAACTAAGGAATCTGAATATCCTCCACTAAAAAGCATATTTGAGCTAAAGGGAGGCTATGGGACTGCTGCCACACAGGCAGGAGCTCCAGCTCCACCCTGGACCGAAGCCCATGTTTTGGGGTTAGTGCTTCCCTGCATGAACCAAAGCAATGACCTGTCCCACTGGCCAGCTGCCTCTTGGCCTCTTCGTCTTGCACTCTCCCAGGGTCTGCCTCATCAGCTTGATGGGGCTGGCTTGCTTTCATAATTAGGAACATAGGTGTTTACCTTACAAGAATTGTATTCCCACTCCACTAGAGCAAAATATTTGCAACCAAAAAAAAAAAAAGAGAGCATTAAATGACTTTGTTCCCTGGACACCATTTCAGTGTACAGAAAACAGGAAACCCCAGATTTTTATTCAAGATGAAACACTTTGATGAAGCTATGTTTTTTCTATCTCTTTCACATTACTTTGATTACCAAAGGAAGGAGTCCAAACTGGGACAGGCAGCTCTGCATGAAGCTTAAGAGTCTGTTAGCCATGTGCTCATTAGAAACTTCTGTTCAAGTCCATACAACTTAGACTGAACATCTTTCCTGTTGAACATAATGCTTAAAGCATTGAAACTCCAGCAAAGGAGAGAGTGCAACATTGCTGCATCTTAACTGTCCACTACTTGACTTTTCACCATCCTCAGGGTTATTAATGGTTCAGAACCAACATGGCTATTTATCTTAGGAGAAGCAACAAAGGCACTTCATTATATTACAGGCAATCTTCAGCTATGAACAGAAGAGACACAGCACTCTACACGGGAAGTTGTATTTCGTACCAAAGAGCTTGATTTATCATAATTACACACTCATGAGATATAAAAGCATAGATGCCCAAACAAACCAACATGCATTTCTATGACACACAGAGAAAGATCCACGTGCATACTCAGGTAGAAGGTTTTTACTGAGGTATTCAAGTTTATGCAGCTGCAAGGTAATCAATCATGTAAATGATGACAGGAAGGGACATTTATAGAGCAACATTATTGCAATATGCATGTCATAAGGCACTGAGTGTTCTATTAAATAGGATTTTTCAAAAATGCATTACAGCATCACTTCTTTGGAATTATTTTATCTGCTCAAAACGTATTAAGTTGCAAATCTCTGACTTCATTATACTATTTTGTAGATAAATACTATCTTTGAGCCTCAGCCACTATCCATTTGTCTCATAAGAGAAAAAAACATATACTGTAATGGTGCTATTGTATGAACTAGTAAAATCACAAGATTAAATAAATTACATTACTTAAACACAGGCTTGCAAATTTGTCATGAGAATTTACCTGACCAACAAATCCATTTGCTCACTCTTTACCAACATGTTGATACAAATAATGTTCCTTGTTCCAGGCAGACAAAATTTGGCAAGACTAGTGTAACTTATTAGGTTCAAATGCTGCCAGTTTGCACCTGCTCTGTCAGAAGAAAATCAGGAAAATTAATGGCTGTGAGCTCAGGCATACAGTACCAGCTTCTGCTAATTTGCCATCGCAGGAATGATTATTACAAACCAAGACAAGCAACGGGATTAACAGCAAATGCTTTTGTTCATGGACAACATGGCCAGAATACAATAAAACAAACAAAAGAGCCACGTCTTCTATATACCCTTAATGCTATTCACTGACTGAACACAATCTAACTGCTCATTTAAGACTGTTTCTAAAGGCACAGGATCAGAGGCAGCCTGTAATGTTGCAGTGTCGGAGACCACTTGGAGGCACAAATCTGACTCCCTGCTGAGATCTAAGAAAGAAGATGATGAGTTTGAAGATGCTGGCTTAAGCGACTAGCAAGAAGTGAAGAAGTGAATAGGGACTGCCCTTGGAAGAACAGCATTTCATGACCTCGAGTTTTGCTAGGGACTGAGAATAAACTGAATCTCACAATCTACTAGCAGAAAAGCAAGAAACAGGGCCAACTTATTAAGAGCACAGGATCTAATTTATTTGCAAGTATCTCTGGCAGCCTAACTCAGCAAATACATAGCAAAACAGTCTGGGGATAGAGCTGCTATTTGATAAAGGTAAATTAAATATGCAAGCCAGTTTTGGTAGATTATATGAGAATGATGATTAATAAAATATTATTCTCATAAAACTTATACCTTATTCACTTAACCAGCTCTTCCTGATTCATTTTGCTGATACTTACTACATCGTCAAAAACTAGCTTAGCAGAGAGATGGCATTATGCAGCTAATAAATGTTTGTTAGGAATGTGGTGAAATTTATACAAGTAATTATCTGGGTAAGTCTATCCAAGGCTCTTTCTTATCACTGCAATGTCTAGAGGGAAAATAATAATAAAATAATGATAACCACAATTATTATTTATTGCCACTACTATGATTATGGTAGTGCCACATGATCTCAATCAGCATTTCAGTAATTAGAATTAATTCTGTCAGGCACTGGTTCTTTCTCACTCCAGCTATAGGGTGTTGCTAGTGCTTTTCTATGGATGCGTAGAGCCAGCCTGTGCTCTGGACATTAATGGAAGGCAACACGTTGCGTAACCTATGGCCACAGTACCCACGGGAAAAGGGTAGGCAGCTCTTCTCACCCCATCACTCCCTGCTCACATCACCCAGCAGAACTGCTCACAATTTCAGTCATCAAAGCTTAGCACTTTGCAAGTAAAAAGAGGGGACCGTGATCTGATAGGATCACAACCTGGACATACTAATTCGAATTCATTACCCAATCCTAATCCTTACTGATTTAAATGAAAGGAAATGAACTGGAGCTATCTGCAAGCACACTAGAGTTGGAGACTAGATTACCCTTGTTTTAGGGCAAGACTGTTTTCTGGGAGTGGCCCAAAAATTACAGCTTTAAAGAACATGGCTCCAGTTTCTATGTGGTTAAGTTTTTTTTATTGTCTTTGACCAGTTTAGACTGAAATGTACCTTGTTAGATAATTGTTCCCTTTCACCCTAAATTTCAACAAAGTCATGTCTCTAGACAGTGAGATGTAAGTAAATGTAGGCAGGTCACTGGGAACCACATGTTATGGTTTTAGACAGCTGCATGGCTTGCAGATATGTCTGGCTGGAGCAAGAGAGTTGATTAGTCTGTCATTCCTTGGATATGATCTACAGGATTTGTAGCTGTGTGTAGAAATTATGTGAGCAAGAAGCTCAAACTACAGTAAACAGAGATGCTGTCAAGGAAGGAGAGAGAAGTGAGAAGTTAAAAGTGCTTGGTGCCTCTGCAAGCGGCAGCCATCATGAATCTGTACCTGAAGGCTTGAAAAGACATCTTTCTGTCCTCCTTGCCGCCGTCTCTCTACAGAATGGGGTAGATCGACCTGTCCCTCCTTTCAGACCAACATCCAGTCCAATTAACTCACCCTACTAATCCATGGCCATGCTCACCAGGCTAGAAATAGCCAGGCTGCAACGCCTGCTATGGCTTTTGTGGCAGTTCCTTCGCTTGGTAGCCCAGCAACTGACTATTTGTAAGCTGGGATTCATTTATGTGGAAGACCATACATATTTGCTTGGTGAAAACATGTTTTCCAAGGCCTGGCAGCTGCAAAATTTGAAACCCAGCAGGCAGCTCTGACAGGCGGGTGGGAGTGTGGCTGCTCGGCCAGGCAGAGCAAGTGAAGTGCGCTCATGGAAAAGGTCTGCTGAAAACAGAAAGCTGTTTCCTGTGCCAAGATTTTGCACCCAACATATAGCAATTATCAGTCCCTTGTTTAAGAGACAAATGCCATCCACATTATAATTTACACTTGCACCCTGGCAGAAAAGGGCAAAGAGCATTTTATACTCCCATGAATCTCTCATTCTTATATTTTTTTTTAAATGATTTACCAGAAACCACTGATGCTGTATGTCAATAAACCCCTTCCAGCACCTGAAACAAACATCATATTTTTAACTCCCTATTTCTCTGTTTTAAAAGAAATGTTTTCATTTGTCTCCCCATTCATTCTGTTCTACAATAGAGTTGAAGCATGCAGATGTAGAAATCTGTTTGCTCCTCTCCAGGAGTTAAAAGCAAGGTTCTTAATAAGCAAGAAAACACGAAGAGGTCACCAAGAGTAGATTTTTCTTTCATCTGCTATTTCTCATTTTGGGCTTTTTATAATATAAACAAGAACCAGACAGTCTGTTTTCCAGACAGCTAAATGCTTTTGCAGTTTTGTCAGACTGTTTCAGATGGATAGTGGCAGGTTTCTCTGTCTTGCATCCAAATACTTCCTTTCTACACAATGGTGTAAAATGCAGAATGACATCTCTGTCTTCAGTGTGTGTATAAAGCAAAAGGAACTTGGTCCTCTCACCCTAAATGTTTTACTGCTCCTGCCCTGCCTTAAAGCCATCAGAGAGTATATACAACCCTATTTTAGAAAAAAAAAAAAAAAAACAAAACACCAAACCAAACCAAACCAAACACCCTCCCCTCCCCCCAGTCTTCAGATTGCAAAAAGAGGGAAGGTATTGTGGAAAAGCAATTTGGCCTTGAAATCACTGGCTTTGCTTCCTAGGAAAAGAAGTATGAACATAGTGTTACATGATTACACTGCATCACAGATGCTTGCTTCTTGTGAGCCAGTCTCTTTGTGTATGTGACTTACTGCTCTGTGGTAGTGGAATCAGGCAACCAGGATGACTGTAAGGTTAGACAGTGTCATGATAATGCTTGTGGGACAGTAACTGTCTATCTTTAGTAAGGAAGGAAACAAAACTAAAGTCTACTTATAAAACCCAGCATTACAGCCATGAAGAGACTTTTAGGTCAAGTGCCTCCTATTATTAATGTCATATTTGGTAGAGATTACAGCATTTTGGGTTAAGAAAAAGAAAGCAGCAAATTAAAATATTATGGTGATGCTTTCTTTGTTATGGAAATATCAGACAGTCCATTTATCAGCAGCTGTATTTGTCTATCCCAAATGCATCTGGAAAAAAAAAAGCCTCTTCATGGGATTTTCCCCTCCTTCCTTCCTTCCATACATCACATATATCTTTCATCGTTTCTTCTAAGGCAGGAGCAAAGACAAAGACCATTTCTTTCCTTTTCCAGCCCAAGAATGGTTTAAATAAGAATGTTTGTGCTTTGCGAGAGGGGCATTTTGGGGATTTTTTGATAGATCCTGATCTAATTATTTATTTCTGTGAACATAGATAAGCATATGTGTGTGACACAAACAATCATTTTTTCTAGAAGGAATCATTTAGATACTTTCAGCCAACTGTAATTGAGGCTGGTCTTTCTCTCTGGACAATGAGAAATGAGCACTTCCAGAAGACAATTCATGTTATTTATCATTAGATGGGATGAATCACCCTATGGACATTCCCTTCTTCCCTCATAACTGCACAGGCAGCCTAGATAACCAGCTTACACTGGACTTCTGAAGGAAGCAATGCAATAGTCTCGTAAGTCCATAATCAAAGCAAATTATTTCATCTCTCTATTTAATAGCAAAGATGGATGGCTTTGCCCTTCACCTCATATCTTAGACACCTCTTTTACATCAACCTTAGAGTCTAAGATGTAAACCTCAAGCCTAAACACTGATTGACTAACAGTGAGAAACAAGGACCTCTCATTGCTCCACAGGGATCTCCTACCTGCCTGCACATAGGTACCTGAATCAGGAGAAAATGTTCCTTCTGGAAGCCTTCAAGGTGCCTCTCTTCATTGCCTACACCATAAATTAGACGCTTCCTTTGGAAGGCTGATTTCTTAAGTAGTTAAAATACAGCTGCAAATTAGAGGCCAAAGTCAGGCAGATTGGAAGCACCTGTGGTTGATGGTACACTTAAAATACCTAAGATGGCATACAGGAGGCAGAATCCTATTTCAGCTGCTATTTATCATCCGTTTTCTTCTGAAGTCCTATGAGTACAGTAATCCTGCAAGGATCAGTTTGAAGAAGCTGATCACATGATTTTCCTCAGTGCAGATAAAGTATATCAGCTCCTTAGTGTGTTCTAGGCTTGAAGGAGCAAGCAGTAAGACCAAGTATTCAACCCCATACCTGTCATAAAGTAGGCTCAAATATTCACCCAAAAAAGAATACAGTTTAAAGAGGATTTTATGAAGAAAACTGAAGAAAACCTAACACTCCCCAAAATGTTCCTGAGTTTTTTTAGGGATAGATTCACAGACTAGGAGGGTATTGCAATATGTCGTAATGTAGGATCAGCCTTGGGCATGCAACCATCTTCCCACCTTCCCATCCCTTTCCTGCACTTCACTTTCCTCCCTTCCTGGGCACAGTGAAATGGAACAGATATCAGTAACATTTCACATCTGCTGTTCCTAATACATACAATCTTTTTCAGATGATTTTGAACTGAAAAAGGACTAAGATTACTTTTTACCATCAGCTACTGTTGGGAGGGAGATGAATGTCAAGTCCAAGCTTTGGCTCGAGTGCTGCACAGTTCCTGATGGGGGCTGGTTAAACTGCTTCCAATAGCGCAGTGCTAGTTTAATGGTGAGTTTAGACTCAAGACTGGATTAAGCCAACCTCAAAAGGGCCATGCTCAGAGATTCACAAGAAAAATCACATGGAACAAGAACTTTTCTGGATGAGGACCAAAATGCTTATCATGCTGCAGGACAAATCCTTTTCTGAGAAACTATAAAGGGGTTTCAAAGTGTGTTCTCATTACTAAATTTGTTTAATAAATAAATAATTTCAGAATTACTTTGGTCAATCAAGTCTGGCTATCAGCTGTTCACTCCAGTGCAATAAAAACAATGTATTTTTTCCCATGCTATGACTAATTCTCATCAAATAGCCTTCCTTGAGACACACAGTCACTAGTTCTATTATACTTTCTGTCTATACTTAGGGATATTTTTGAGGAGGGGATAATTGATCTTATTTGGTTTTCTCCTGATTGGTATTTCTCCTTTATTGTTTTGAGACACAACTTGCTACTCTACCACCAGATATCAATCCCAAGACATAGTGGAATCAATGGCAGAACCTGAGTTTAATAATACCTAGCCTGTGGCAAAGAACAGTCAAAGTTAATATTCTGAAAGATACTATTTTTTTGTTTTGCACCTTTATACAGATGCATATAGAACCTTCATGAATAGATCATTTTTCCATTGACATTTCTGGTAATGCATTGCTGCCTTTGTTTGGGATGGCATTAGAGTTTAACCCTAGCACACAATGATTGGAATGTTCTTTATATTTATTATAAAGAGATCTCTTTTTTTCTTTAGGAAAAATTGCCATTTCTTTTTTATTTCTATAAGACCCCAAAGAATGCAACACAATCACATAAATCTTTAAGACTATCTCAAAGGTGCTTCTAACATATCAGGAGAGGATTCTAGATGTATTTATAAACATACTGACTCTGTGAACTATAATGATTCTGCATTATTAAGGGCATGACCCTGCAAAATAACTAGTGTGTCTTGCACCTTGAGTTCTTGACTTTTATTGACTTCACTGGGGTTTCTAAAAGGACCAGCCTTTACACTGCAAGTATCCTATAAAAAAACAAGTCTTTAAAAATTCCAGCCCACAGCCCTGACTTCCTTGTCTCACAAAGACACATTTGCTCTGTCTACAGATGAATATTTATTTTTCTCAGCTGGCAGTTTTGCAAGCTCAACTAGATATCAAGCTGGATTTTTCCTTATTCAAGCATCATCATCATCAGTAATAAAGGTGTTTGTGCCTTGGATACACCTGTGCAACTGCATTAGCCTTCATCAAGGTTACATGTGTGTGACTGAGGTTTATATATAGACGATAACTGGGATGGAGCGACCTGAGTGCAGACACAAATCAGCCTGTGGAATATTTATTGCTGCTGATGATGTGAAAGAAGGCAAAAAGTGGTGAGGTTGGCAAATGGGCTAAATTTTTTCTTGTAATACCTGTGAGCTTTATGTGAGCAGCTGAAAGACAGTTAAATGCTTAAAACTAAGTTTTTGTTTTCTTAGTCTCTTTCCACAGCATTTAAAAAGGTTTGGGTTTTAAAATTTGTTTTAAATGAATTCTTATCAGAGTAGTGTTCAGTTTAAAGCATATCTACTTCTGATAACTAAATAATAAAGCAATGAGATTTCTCAGTGTGCTTCTAGAAATGGATGCTGCCTGGTGACTTCTGCAAACCAGCAGATGTCTTCATAACAAAACCCAAATTACAGTCTTTGGCTAGTCAGTTATTGGATTTCTATAAGTTGATGCTAAGATCTTTCTTTCCCTGTAGACTTCACTCTCTATCACCCTAGAAAGCATATACTGTAGCCTTAACAATTAAATGATAATGAGCAGACAGAAGAGGAAAGTACAGGATAGATCTGGCATAGCTACAGTTAGCAATCATTAGATTTACAGAGGGGAAAAGACATGCTTCCTAGGCCAACATATTTTTTATGAATAACTGATAAGGGAGTCAGCACATTTATATCATAGAAATGTAATATATATCCATAATTATAAAAACAGCATTGTGCAAAAGGACATAATACAATGTAAGGAGATACCAGCCAATATGCCATCCTGAAATAAAATACAGTCACTATTGTGTTAGTTGGCAAAATTTAAATACAGGATTTGAAGCAAGCAAAATGTTCTTTAATCCCATTTTTTAGCACAGTCCAGGCTCAGTCTGCTCAGGAAAATACTGCAAGGCAAAATCAGCAGCTGTATTAATTTGCTGATGATTGAGAGAAAAATGAAAGTTATCCTCATGCTTTTTTTTTTCTCCCTACTTGCTACTCTAAGTTACTAATAATACGAGAGTACTGATTTATTCCTATGCAAGTATATGAAGCATACAAATTGAAAAATCAATGTAATGGAAAAAAAAGATTATCATGCACTGTTTAGAATCAATCGGCTAGAAACAGAGGAGGGGGGAATGCAAAGGTGGAGACAGGATGTTTAGAAAATATGTACATATTGTACCCTAAGCTAGACTGTTTATAGGAAAAAACCCTACCCTTAGTCTAACATGCAGACTGAGCTATATTTTGACCAGAAGATCATCTTACTTCCAATCTTTTACGGAGAGATTCGTCAGTTGACTTTTCGTCTTTTAATGTCCCCAAATAATAAAAATATCAATCCCTTTGCCCACGAAAGCCACACAAAGCATGTAACAAAAGATTTTGGGGTGAAGGGATTACGATACTCCAAATGCTTTAGTAGCAAGATGTCTCAGCCGATGGCTTATTGTAGCCTGAAGGACAGAGTCCCTTGAAAACATCGATAGCAATAGTTTTTATTTGTGGTATGAATCACTGAATCACCATTAGCAGCTGAGTTTAAATCTTAAGATCTCTCAGTGGTGGAACGCTTTCTTCAGCCCAAACTGGCCTCTACTCATCAGAAATAATTACACTGTACGAGTCAGATATGTAATAAATGGGTCTGAGTCTCAGTTTGGAAATACATTCAGAGGAGGTGGAAAGAATGGCTACTGGCTCTGTGACAGGAGATTCAATCTTCATAAACCTGCAAGAGAGGGGAGGAAAAAAAAAGCGACACAAATGCGCCCTACAAAAGAACAGAGCAGATCACAGCTGGAAGGAAGGCAAACCTTTTAATCAGGTCCTTGAAATACAAGCTGCAGGAAGCTAGAACATTTTGGTGGACTTCAAACTCTTTGCCTTCAACAATAATTTTCAGGTCTGTAAACTCTTTCGCTCTGCGTTGCTGGTTCAACTCCTTCAACATTTCTGCAGAACAGAGAAGACAGACAGTGCCAGGGTTCCCATTAAGAGTTTTTTTTATTTTTACTTTTTACTTTTTAATTTTTTTTGTAAAGAAGTAGAGAAACAGGAAACAACTGATATTTTTGTTGGCAAGATTGGCTCAACACAGACAGTCAGAAGTTACAAACATAACATATTAAAAAAAGAAAAAGAAAAAAAAGCAGGAACCAGTAGGTCTAAACAACTGAAATACATATACAGAAAAAAAGCAAAACCAAGCCTAAATTTGGCAGGGTTAAAATTGAAACCAAAATATTTCAGCATCAGCAAATCAGAAACACAGAGAATGCATTATCACAGAAAAGTTAAAATAATTTGTTATAATAAAAATCAAGAGCTAATGAATTTCTATCCAAATGCAAATAAGTTTTGAACATACTAGAATAACATTAGTAAAAATATGGTATTATGATGCAATATGAACTGGATATGGATCAAAACAATAAAATCACAAGACCTGCAAAAATAACTTATCTTCAACATAGTAAAAATGTGTTAAGCCTCTCAGTTAACAGAATAAAACAGTACTTCTAAATAATTTATAAATTACAGTGCATTTAAAACTAGCCAAATTACCAATGCATCTTGCAATATACCTTAGCTATATAGACTACAATTGTATATGTTTCAGAATTAGCTTAAAAGCATCCTTATGATAAAAAATAATCTCATGCAGAGAATAAATTACTGCCTTTTATAGCAATTCCCATTTTTTGCACTCCAAGGGTTTTTACCATCACAGCATTTTTATTTTTTAGCCTTCAATGGCTTCATTTACAGCAACAATCAACTTTCACACATCATGAAAGAATCATAATGATTAAAATAACCTACGAAAGTGTTTCCATCCTGCAATAAAGCACCTACCTTGCATGATGCCTCCTTTTATAAAGCCTATTGGTACTAACAGAATGAAATAATAGCATGCCACGTTTTCATGTGTGGATGTGAACTATTAAGCAACCTACAAGCTGGCTGGAGTTTTAAGGGTAAGATCTCCCTCCAACTTTGCAGACCAAAGTGGCTATCAAGATGAATAAAATACTTTTCACCTGGGCAATAGTCTGGCAGTTCAGAAGCCAGTAATCAAGATGATAGAAGAGCTGATTTTAAATACTAAAGGATTTTGGTTTTATTTTATGTTTGTAATAGGTCAAGGTTCTCATTTTCTCAGTGTAATACTTTGAACACTATTGTCTTCAGACAGATCTGTAAATCAGCAACAGTTCCTTACATGGAGTCCTCATACACGAAAGACTGTAACTATATCTGCATTTAATGCCACTGTTGGGCTTGGGCATTGGGCTGCCAAAGCACTGCCAAAGGGCTTTACAGTAAAATGAAGATCCAGATAATCTTTATGTTCTCCTGCTTTCCCAGTGAAACTCAACAAGAATCTTTTCAGCAAAGCACTAGTGGTTGAACAACATGAAAACATGCAAATACACAACTGTTGTATGAAAAGAAATTTAAGTTCTTCCAAGCCCCAACATCTGTGGTGCATGTTTTTCAGGCCTAAGTAAATAAATGTCACCTTGCACATTTATGTCTATTTAATGGAAGCACAGTAGTGTCTGAAAGGCTAATTATTCTGTGCTGAAATGGGTCAGTGCTCTCCTGAGAGCAAGCAGATCATTAGAGAGGGCACAGAAATAACAGCAGGCTTGTGTCAGATCTGTAACAGGGGAAAACATACCATTCTGTCATGTGGGTGCTATAGCAGGGACTATTTTTAACAAATTCATCTGAGCTGAAGTACAATGATACGTTCTGAGAAAAACTTAGAATGGAAGCTGAATGTTCACTCTTCTGCAGGAAAGTTTCAGGCTTTTGCTGGAGGTGTGATGCCTAAAGTCTGACTTGACCATGAATGCTTCAGGTCTCAGTAGAAGACCAAGGATGCTTTGAACACAAGGGGTGTTTTACCTGAATAAGGGTCAAAGTAACTAAGGTTTCTGGTTTCAAGGGAAAAGACACTTTTTTAGCTGCATGTTTTTGGAGGGGATTTTCCTGTCCCTTTTCACATGCAAATGACTTTTTCCCCCCCATGTATTCATCACTTTTCCTACTTTCACTTACAGGAGCTGTATCTTCCTCCTAACTACTACTTTTCCCTCTAAACTTTCTGATAGTCTCTCATCCACTAGTCAATTTTACTTTTGGTTTTTTGTTATTACCCTTTTCAAATTTGCCCAACTGTCCTCCATCCCCATTTCCCCTTTCCCTAAGATCCTCTTCAAGATCTTTTCCTCTAGTATCTGTGGTAGTCCTTCACAATCTTCCTTGCAGAAGCCTTTCAAGACAAGGGCTCCAACCAAGTTTAAGAGCACACTTACACAAGGGGTCAACCTCCATCTCACCTCATTCCATTTTCTCATGAACAATTATTCTTAGAGACCAAAGAGTACAACTGTATGAAGCAAGGCATAGATGGATCTTGTGCTCCAGGAGAGGAAACAGAGTTTAATTGCACTCTGAATTGGATGGGTATTTTCGGAGGTGAGCTCAGGGTAAGCAAGGCAGTAAAAACAATTCTCAAACTCATGATTGTGGCCAAGATTGCTGAATAATAAGACGTAAAGTTCAGCCACTCCACCTATGGATGTTGCAATCTCTGTGCTGCTTCCAATATTGTGAGAGCCAGTTTTAGTATCTTAAGTCCCCAAACAGCTCCCTCAGGTATGAGATATTTACTTGGACTTGCCCTTTAATTACATTCAGTCCTGCAGTTGCTGGGCACAGTTTCTACCTATGCTCTTTACAGACTTCAGTGTGATTTATACTGCATGCATTCAATGGGTGCAAGCTGGAAAACAGGTCTGGAGCAGTGGTGCAATTTGGCTTATAAAAAAGTAGAATTCAGAACAAACTCTAATCAGAAACTGAAGCTTTTTTAATTCTAGACATTCAGAGGCCATAATTCCTTCCTTGTACCTCTGACTTGTTATAGTGCTTTCCACATAGATGATCATGAACATTCCTATAATTTTTTGTAGCTCAGTTTGTGAACTAGAAAGAGAAGAGGCACATGGAGAGGAGGAGGAAGTCAGGAGACTGCATTGATTCATTGATTTTCCTTGCTGAGGCTCCTTTGTATTACTAAATAACTAGCAGACATTAGTATTAGACACAAAGTTATATCAGAATGGGCCCTTATTCTCAATGTATTTGTAATGCTCACACAGTGCTTAGCCAGGCATTAATGATTTATGAGGACTCAGGATGAGTTGCAAAACAAATCTTTTCACCAGGTAATAATGCCTGCCAATGAGTTGTAAAAGGAGAGACAACACAGTGCAGTTCTGCCAGTGAAAAATTATCTTCAGCTGTCTCTCTTCTGGGCTCCTCCTAATTTTCAGCGGAATTTCCTGAAACCTCCAGAAAGGAATGTGCTGGGAATTTCCTAATGATTATTTATTCATTTGCTTTATTTGCTCTTACAAAGGGTTTTTTTTTCCCCTGCTTTTTTTCCCTGAATTTTTGTAAGAGATCCAGGTAAAAATTAAGTGCAAAGACAGTTAAGAAGCAAGGCTTCAGCAGGGCGAGCACTGACATTCTCTCTCATCAGGAAATCGGAGCAAATGCTCTCACATCTGTAGTGCAAGGGATTTTCCTTTCTGTCCTAGGTGCACACACACCACAGAAACCAAGCCAGTCCTCTCTGTCTTCTTCATCATTATCGATGCTAAATCATTATCAGTCAAAGACTAGTTTAATGTTTTCTTCATAGAAAAGTATGTTATAGATACCCCCATGATCTTCTGTAATTATGAGACATGTAGTGATGGAACCTACAGGGGACTTGACCTGAAGCCTGTAACTGAACATCTCTGCAGACTCTGTGAAAGGGAGCGCTTTCAATCTTGCCGTTATGAGCCTTCGTATCATTGCTTGGGGGCATTTGAACATAATTATATTGAGAATCCCAGAGACAATATGGGTCAGAAGTGTAAGTGATTTTTCTCAAGTCAGGAGCAGAATTAGGAAGAACTCAGCAGCTTTGATTCCTGGTCCCCAGCTCCACCCATCACACCACATTTTCTCCTTCTTAATTAACGGACAAATTACAAATCAAACTGAAGAGCCCACAAGTCTTGGATCAAAAGTGGGACTGAGATCAGCTGTGCAATCTTGTAGATCAAGTAAAGAGAACAGAAGTTACACAGTGAATCTTTTTAAAATTACTTACAAACAGAAATAAAAATGAACACAAAATGTATCCTCTAAGTTTATTTATTCTGTATCTCAAGCAGGGTGGAGATTTGATACTGAAGTTCCTCTCTAATGCACAATCCTGTGGCACAATGGAAGCTCTGAGGTTTATTTCCACTTTTAATGAAGAACTCTTCACTTAAATTCTAGCAGATAAGACTTTTAAAGGGTGCAGTAAGAGCTAAAATATAATGAGCTCTGAAACAGGGAAGAACACTTTTTATGGACAGTACCTTTAAAAAATTGCTTGGAAAACCCAACATATCATAAAACTGCAAAGGGTAATTGATGAAGCATCACCAATTAGTCTTGTGAAGAACATGCAAGAGGCCTGTGCTTGCCCAGACAGCCCCATGCTTTCATGACTGGGACAGAAAATGTGGGAAAGCCGAGAAAAGTTACCAGAAAGAAAATCCAATGACTTTCTTGCCTTAATAAGTAAGGAGATTAATTCCCAAGTTTATGCTCTAGTTATGTAAAACAAGTATTTTAACCATTAAGTACCAGCACTACACACACTTGCTCCATTTGATAGACAACGCTAGAGCCTGTGTAGCTACAAGAAATTAAATTTTATGAAGCAAAAGACCTAGCAGTTGAATAGAGTTAGGAGTGATGGCAAACCTGTCCTACTCAACTACACAAGAGTTCACTCTTTCTCCTCACTACTATGTGCACAGACACACAGAGAACTCCCAAGTCCAGTGCCACAATAAACTCCTCCATCTACCCTTGTGTTGTTATGGGTAGCTTGAAGCAGCTGCACAGAGAGGTAACAACTAAATGCCTGAGTTGCCTCATTAGACCAATCTGATGAAGTTATGCAGACACACTTGGCATTGCAGTGGCTGAGGCTTTCCTCCACTCCCCTGAGACTTCTTGACACTGAAGACCAGCTACCACTCAGCACCATTCCATAGGGTCTCCCATGATCATCAGCCAGGGGATTAGTTATTTCCCAGCTGACAAATACACCACCTGCTATTGCAGCTTCCATGTTGTGTGTGTACACACCTCTGGAGAACTCAGGATGAAATAGGTCCCTTATTCTCTTTTGATCTGAAATGAAGTGGTAATAGAGAAAAAGGGAAACGAGTGAAGCCTTGTGGGAATCATTAAGAGATAAGATCGCTGTCTTGTGATCTTCAGTATACTTCTTGGACCCTAAAGTAAACGTCCAGTTATCTGGCTTGTCTCTGTAGCCAAACAGAGATAGAAACATGTCTCATGTACAACTCAGCCCTTTCTGTGCTCTCAGCCAGGTAGGATGCATTACCATGGGTGCCTCTCTTCAGATATTACCCAAGGAGATTAGATAATTAGCTGACACCAGACACTCGTTTATCCTGCATGGAAGGTGAGAATTAATCTCTTGCAGATAAATACTTTCACTTTTTCCTTTTGGATCTCAATTTCAATTGAAACTCTTCATCAAGAACAGAAGAAGAAGGAGGTGTGACAAAGCTGGGATTTGCCTGTACAAAGATCCTTTATTGGTGAGATGGGGACAAATGGTGAAACACTTTCAAGTGCCAAGGCTGCTAATGTGGAGGTGCAAAATACTGCTGTATGATGCCTGTGTGCCCAGCCCTCCTCTCCCAGTTTGTACTAATTATGTAGCTTCTACAGGATGCCATCCTGCTTCCAAGGCATCTGATAATGTTTGACTATCAGCCCTCAAGCCAGATAAAACAAGCTGAGAAAAACTCAATATTTGAGTACAGCCCCAAAGCACAGGCCAACCAAGGCTGTGCCCTACAGAGTCTCTGTTATTCAGCTATGCTCTCCAGTGAAGATGGAGCACATGCTGATGGAGAGGTATCGTGCTGGCACAGCTACACAAACCTCTGAACAAAAGGTAACGAGAGTCATCTTCTGCTGGGTTTTGTCAGCACAACAGTGTGAAATACAAAGTGTGAAGTTGTCATACTCCGAGCAGATACAGCTACGGCAGCAGGACTTTGTAGTGCAGACCAACCTGTCTAGATCTTAGTCTTGTTGACACTGTTATATACCTGTGGTGCTAAAAAAATAGTAACAGATGCTGGAGACTGGGAAAATATTTTCAAATCCTGTGCTGAACAACACATATATGGCTGTATACGATAATTCTACTCAAAGGATTGTTGGCAATGAGATGCCCCATTGAGCTAAATATTTTTTTGTTGTTCACACAGATAAAATTCTTCTCACCTTATTATGAGCAGAAAGTCAGCTGTGGTGATTATTCACTTAAGGTAGACAAGTACAACTCTGTGTAAATGGAACCTTTCTAAACATATTAAAAACTCCAGTGAAGTCACTGCATGACGATTTGAAACCAATTTTCAGGCTACTATCCTCGCTAGAACTGACACTGGGAGGTACCTCAAGGATGTCTTCACACATTACAGAGTTGATATTTCCCTATATTATGTTGTAGAACTACTTCAAAATATTTTCTGACTATATTCAGAGGTGAATGAAACCCCTAATTTCTGAAAAGCCTACTTTAGGCTGAAAAGCCTTTCAAACTTTTGAAAGGTTTTGGTATCACAGATACGAATAAAAAATAATAAGAAAGGGAGAGTGGGGGCTAGAATGCCTTTGCTGCTTTGCTTTGTAAGTTCATGTCTTCTATGGTACCCATGCTTGCTAATTTATAATCATACAGGGTTACAAATGCACAGTGAAGCATCAAGATCTGCTGCCTTTTTTTTTTTTTTTCCCTAGGATTCACCCCTGATTCAATATAAAGTTGGCTGCAGCCTGTTCTATATTGGCCAAGGAAAACAAACCCCAGGGGATCCCAGCAAATTGCCAGCCTGGCCCTCTGTTCCATATATAATATGCCACTATTTCAGTTAGCACTGTAACTTGATTTCCAGGCAGACAATAATTTTCTCTGGAGACAAAATGAGAGAGAGACAGACAAAAAGAGAAGGGGAAAAAAAATTTAAACATGGAGTGCTGAAAACACAGAATAGCCCAGATTGAAAGAGAAATTTAGTTTTGTTTGGTTTATTTACCAGCAGGCAGCTCTGAATATCAATACACACTTAAGAGAAAGCTAAAATATTTATTACTACGTGATCTGGGATGGATTCAGTATTATCCTAATTGCTTGTAGCAGAAGACTAGCAGATAGCTTTTAGACCTTTTTGATCTCTTTATGTAGTGCAAGGCATTAGCTAAACGTTTCCTAGCTTTGAAGGCTTTGAACAAGGAGCACCCATCTGTGAAACCGATAGCGTAATCAACAGGCTCCCTGACATGTCAGCAATAGTCAAACGCTGGCCAGTTCTGGCGGGGCAAGAAAAAAAGCTGCGAATTGTGTATTAACAGCAATCAGTCACGCTCCTCCGCCTATCTGCGGCTGGCAAACAAAGCACTTCTTTTCCAAAATAAGAAAATAAAAAAAAAGACAGGTGCCTGAAAATAAATCACAGATGCATCCAGGACAAATTGCACATACTAGAGAGGAAAAAAAAAATAATAAATTCAACTGTAAAGTGTGACACCTAACAATCAAAGTCTTCAAAGCACTTAACATACATTAATTAGCCCATTCTGCCCACTGTAAACAAAGGCAGTGCTCCCCACTTTTAACAGGGCAGGACTTAATTTTTTCTTACAATTTATGTAAGTGTAATCAACACATTTCTTTGAAATAAATCCATTGTTACTGACTAGTGGTGACACACCTATTTTCTAGCATTCATATACTGCAGTACACGATGCCTAATGAAAGCAAGTAAAACCAACCCCAGTCTTTGGTACTGAAATCTCACTCTTTAAGAAGATACTATGCGTTTATAAATGACACATTTATAAGGTAATATATCTAGGTATTTAGGCCTGTATACTCAGTGGATGGCTTAGTTGTGGGTATATGTTACACATTGGGTTAAGTGCATGTGACAGCATCTCTTGGTCTGGTGGATATCTCGTATCATAGAGAACTGCTCTTTTTGGTACAGACTGTGTCTCCACAATCACTCTCAGTGATTCATTATGCTATCGGAACGGACAAGTGTGATCAAATATTCCAAAATAAAAAAAATTTAATGCTGCCCATGAAATTTAGGCCCTCTCCTGGGTAGCCTGTGACACCACAACTCTGCTTCAGTAACTAGCTTCCTGCTTTATAGAATTGTGCTTTAGGTGAAAAGGGACTTTTAAAAGCCATCTAGTCCCACCCCCTGGCAGTAAGCAGGGACATCTTTAACTAGATCATGTTTCTCAGAGCTCTGCCCAACCTTGACCTGGAATGTTTTCAGGGATGGGGCTTCCACCACTTCTCTGGGCAACCTGTTTCACCCTCAGCATAAAAGATTTCTTCCTTATAGCTTCAGCGTGTGTTGATGGCTGCACTCATGTCCACTCACAATTATAGAAGTACTTGTAATAGTTAAATACAAGGCTGTTAACTTAACTTACCTAATAATCATGACTACTGGCTTCAAAAATTATAAACAAGCTATTTTTTTGTGTGTCTCACGAGCTTTAGGAGCACAGTACCGAATGTTAAAAAAGCCACAATTAACTTTTCTAATCTCTAGACTCTACCTCTCCTGAAGATGTGAAAGACTTTATAACTGATTTTGTTTCTTCTTTTGTAAATATTTGTAAATACTGTATTTTTTGTAAATATTGCAAAGTTTTCACAGTCTAATAGAGTTGTAGCTATTTAGGAAATAATCTGTAAATGCCCTCCTCACTGATGCTCCAAGTTTCTGCTTAATAGAGTAAATCTTGATTTGTAAATCTTTGTTTTCAACAAACTTTTTGGGAGGTATGTTTATTAATACTAAGTATTTTTGTTAATACTAAATATTTTTATATAAATCCTAGAAAAGTCTCTTCTAGCATCAGTTTTACCTGGATAGTGAGCTTGTACAGTATGGCAAGAATTTGAGCTGTGATTGCCTGATAATATAAGAAACCATTTAACTGAAAATGTTTTTCCTATTCATAGAGGAACAAGTTATCAGGATTTTTAAAAGTAGCTGCATTACTAAACTCAGAATAATGAAAAAAAAAGAAAAAGAAAAAAATTCCACTTTTAAGAAGTCTGAGATTAAAGGACCAAGATTTATTTAATGAGTATTAAAATTTATGGGCTCTCTAAGAATTAAGCAAGTTTATAAAGACAGTTTTGAGAGCTGAATGGCTTTCACATAATGGAGATGGTTGATAAGAATGGGCTAAAACATTTAAAATAGAAAAGAAAACATAGGACACCTCAGAAGACAGGGCGATTAAGTCAAAATCTCAACTGTGAAGGCAATATACAAATTTCACAATCATTTCATAATCCAAAAATACTACTAAGACCAACCCACAAAGGTGCTGAACCTATGACAGGATGACAACAGGCAATTTTGAATCTAGACAAGCATGAAAGAAGCGTGTTTTTCTCCTTCTGTGTAGTTATGGAAACAGAGAGATATAAACCCCCTCCTAACTGAACAAGGGCTTTTTCCCTCGCTCTGCTCCTATCCGCAACTTTACAGCTGTCACCACAAGTCATCCCGCTCACTCCTGCAAGCCAGCAGGCAGTAAGCAGGCATCTAAGGCAAGGAGAGAACAAAAGAGGCTGCAATACAGCTTCAGTTCAAATGACAGTCTCACCAGGGCTCCAGTCTCTGGGAAGACAAAGTTGTAAAGTTTTACAAAAGAATTGAAGTAAATTTCTTTTCTAGGGGTCTTAGTGGGAAATCGAAAGATCTATTTTAATTTAAGTTACTAGCAGCTTCTCTTGCTAATGACCAAAATATTGAGACCAATAGCTCCCCAAGAGCAGTCTGCAGGATGACAGGGGTCCATAAAGCCACTTGCACTGTTCTGAAAAGCCATGTGCAGCACAAAACATTAACTGTTTTCAGTTTATAATCTGAGCATTAAAGATAGTAAAATGTAAGAAACCTTGAGGGCTGACAGGTATGTCTGAAAGACGTTGAAACTGTGCAGATCTGGAGAAGGGATATGCTACAGATTTAGGTTAACTGAGAATAATGGGATCTAATTTAGAGAGAAAATTCTTGATGGGAATTGATTTGTTTGTCTCACAATGAAAATCAGAACTGCGCTGGCATAGATGATGCAGGAACTTTGGTACACTGGACTTAGGGAAAATTCACATTAGTATTCCCATTAATTTGTTTCTTGATCTTAAACTAGAATATAATCTGGAGTGCTAAATGTAAAATGAGAATGGATTTCCATCTATAAGGTACTTTACTGAACTGTGACACACTAAAACAGGGTTTACTACTGATCTGGAGAATAGGGCTCTCTTTGAGGTTCTCTCAAAGGGCAGATGTTTTTTTTGCAGCCTTAAATTCAGTGATGACATCTCCAAAAAGGAACATACAGAACTGGAAATGAAATAACCACTGCTTGTTGTTGGTGGGTGCACTCCTCAGGAAACAAAAGTTGGTGATTATTTACTTTGTTTTCAGTGATTTCACCCTGTAACAGAGTAGAATCATAGAATCATAGAATCATAGAATCATAGAATCAAGAAGGCTGGAAGAAACCTCAAAGATCATCGAGTCCAACCTGTCACCCTAAACCTCATGATGAGTAGAAACTGGTGTCTCTAACTACTGTGAGCTGTGTGTCTGAACTGATTTCAAGAGAGATAACTATTGTAATTTTATTATTTCTGATTTCTGTAGACCACTGGTTTTCACACATCGTATACATATTTATGAAAATTGTCATACTTTTAATTAACTATATAATATTAGTAGTTTATATGTACAAATGAAGAACCCTGGGAACAAATTAATTAAAAACCCAGGGCTAAACTTCAAAGGCTTCGAGATTTCACCTCTTGCACACTTGCCCTCTCCCCACTCCAGCAGCAGGAGGCTAACAAGTCTTTAAAAAGAACAAATATCTACGTGTGCAAAAGCTGCCCTTTACATGTCACAGGAAGTGTCAATATTTCAGAAGCTGGGTTTGTCTTCTCAAGTATCTGTGACCCTTTCTGTGGACTGAAGAGTTCATACAGAAGGTTTCAAAGATGAAAAATGTTCTTAATTTGATTTTTTCATTTGTATGTACATTTTTACATTGCTTAATAAAATGTCCTTAATAGTGACAATATGGCACAACTGCCATGTTTCACTGTGCTGACGTCTTTAGGTTAGTTTGGAAGCATTTTTCTAGGTCATTATTTTTAATTAATACAACGAATTAGTATATTTTTATTCAAAATGTCAAACTGTTTTAATCATAACACAAATACGAAACACTAACCTAGAAAATAGGATATTTCTCTGTTACTAAGTAGCAACAACATAATTAAAAGCATGACATTCTAAAATAAAAATATAGTATTTGACCATTTTACATCATAATGAACGATCATATCGCCTTGCTATTTAAATTTTGTTGAAAGATAACAAATACACATTTTGAAACAACATAATCTCTCGTAACAAACTCTGGAAACATGTACCTTGTTAATGATGGTTAAATGACTTTTCTAATTAATGTGATTGGGAAAAAAATCTGATTGAAATGGTGTCTTACAGCAAAAAAATGGTTTCAAGGACAATTTATTTCAGTGAAGACACTGCCAATAAGACATCAGGCTGAGGCTATTTATCTATAATCAGAGCTTGCATTAATTCACTTATGGCTGTGAAATAACTAGAAGAGTTAATCTGGTACAAAGCCCTTTTAAGTGACACTACATGTTTACCAGTTCTAATTAACACACCAGTTTAACTGAGAACAGAATCTGGTTCCCATTAGTGTACCATAAAATAAATAGCTATACAGACACGTGCTTGCAAAACCATCAAAGGAGCATTGTTTCTTGATTTTCTGCCATTTTCAGTGTTAACTTTCTAGTCACCTTAACTGATATCTTGGATTTTTTTTAGTTTTTCTTTTTTCCTTCTACTTTTACATCTTTATTCTTCTGCTCTCTCTTGTACACTTGTGATTTTCTCCTGGCAGTATTTTTTTAAAGGTAGCAATACATCACTGAAGAATATGATTAAGATAATTCAATGCATTCCTAAGGACATTAAATTGCTAGACTGAAGCATAATTTGGGTTGACTGCAGCCTTTTTAAAGAAATCCATAATGGTGTAAGTTCAAAATAAAACTGAAGATGAAGCTGCAGCTCTGGGGTCCTTATCTGTAAGAACTCTAAGAAATGAAAAAAGCCCTGAAGATTTAGATTAAATTTTACAAAACGCCAAAGTAACTTTTAAGTTTAGGTCTTAAAAGCTCTTGAGAATTTAACCTATCCATAATTTGTCATAAAGAAAAACAATGATTTCTTATGAAATAATAGGGTCAAACTGCTTTTGATTAATCTAAGTAATGTCAAAGGTCAAAAAGACAAAGCTGGAAGGAAAGCACCTAGTCGGTAAAACAGCCATTCATTGGAGCTTTAAATCTCTGCTTGTGCTGCAGGGACTCGTCTGCAGTGACAACTTCACATAAAAGCAAGACATCCCCTTTTGTAGGGGACTAAAGAAATCTTAATCACACAAATTTTACATCATTTTAACACCAATCTTTAGTACTGCTTTAAGTAAAAGCAGTCAGACTTCAGAACTGGAAGTGCAAACTCTAGTTGTTCCTATGCCTTTTCCCTCTGTGGTTGATGGACACAAAACGTAGTCCAAACCAGTTCTTTCATTGTTCTTTCATACTCAATGTATAAACAAGAAAAAATACTGTAACTCTTTAAAAACAACTGTGGAGTATCGAATAGAGCTTAAAGAAAAGAAAAAGACATTCAATAAATGACTTAGTTTGACTCTACTTGAAGAACAATCCTTTTCAAGCGCTTTTTGAAAGCAAAAATAGAACATGGCTGATGTACACTCATTTGGTGGTGCAGTGAAACAATGTATTCCCTTTGCCAAAAATTAGAAAGTCACAAAGATTTCTAGTATTTTTAACTTAAAAAAATACTTTTTTTTTTCATTTTAATATGTAACAAGCCAGATGGTGTACATTTGTACAGAATTACTGACAAATGAGCCTGCTGATTACATTTTTTTTTCTTGGAAGAATATTCAGAGAGTGAAGCTAGGAGTGAACCTAGTGAAAAGACATCTTGGAGCAGCATAATCATAAATAAAGTATGACAGTAGAGCAAGAAAATGAAAATAAAGTAAGTGAAAAGACCTGGAGTTTCAAGGGACTGTGCCAAGCCAAAGAAAATTGAAGGCATGTGCTTAGTGATGGGCTTGGTAGAGTAGGGTTAATAGTTGGAATCTTGAAGGTCTTTTCCAACCTAAATAACTCTGTAAATGTTATTCTTAAGCGCCAAAGGTAGAGGTTAAGATCATAGTGAAAATCTGATACTATTAACTGTACAAAGCAGGGTTGTTTCAGGACTGTGTAAGTGGCAGAAATCAGCCTACAAATGATCAAAAGGGTTGCTTATGTCATGAAAAGCACACGCTACCTCACAGACAAAGGCTAAAAGTGATCCAGGATCCTTAACAGCCTTTATGCTGTTGTTAAATCCCCATAGACCAGGCTAACTCTGAGGTAATGCAAGTATGGAAGATTTTTAAAGTTACATAACTAAGTGACAGGTATGAAGAGAGAAACACTCTGCTGCATTGGACCTTCCTCAAAGAGGCTTTTCTCCTCCTGTGAAAATAGAATTATAATTATGCAGCTGTGGCAGATGTTAGTATATGAATATTTATATATCCAAAGGGTATTTCAGTCTACCTCACCAGGCATGTCAATATTTGAATAATTTAATCAAAGTACTGAGTTCATGAAGCAAACTGCCCCTTCACCTTCTCATAGATGGATGTGGTTCATATTCTGAATGATGTGATGCTCCTGAAGTACTCCTCCCCAAAGCCCATGTCCAACTCAGGTACCTCCCGACTACAAAAGGGAGGCAGGGTAGCACTGTTCTGTGTTAAAACCACCCAGGGCATGACAGAAATCCAGCACAACACAGCACCATGATGTGTGGGCATCACTAGATCAGGACCAAACGCAGACTGCTCTGATGGTGCTGTGCTTATGCTTACAGCTCATCCCTCTAGGAAGGAACTCCAGCTCTCTCAATGGTTTACAGATCTAACTACTCTGCACTTGGGCCTGTGACAACAAAGCCCTCAAGGCACAGTACAGCACTGTTTGCTCCATCATCTTAAGTCTTCTTTAACTCAAACTACTCTTAACCCCTCTGGCATCTGAAGCAAATCACCACACATATACCAAAGCATTAGCCATGATGGGTTGTGGAAACTTCATCAATAAACCTTAAATGTATTTTTTTCATGGAGCTATAGAAAATTCAGAGTAATGCAGCAAAACTTTTTTTAACCAGAACTGAACTAAGTTTCTTTTTTAGAAACGTGCTTTGTTGAGATGCACACACACAAAAGGCACTGACATTATTGTGGGAGGAATCTAAATGGCATTAAAGCAAGACTACACTTCAAACTGCTTTTCATGCCTTAAAAACCAGCAAAGGAGAACAATGTACTGTACATGCCTGTTCATTTCTACCAGACTGGAAAGTAACCAAACTCTTGTCCTTTTATCGGTTTCAAGCTGAAATATTTGTTTTGTACAGCCATTTTCAAGTTTATAACTTCACATATATGATACACATGCACTGGCAATAAATACTGTTAACCCAGTCTTATTTCATAGTATTAAGGGTATCCTGTGTGGATCAACATTTTTAATAAGAAGAATCAGACCTATCCTTGAGTGACAGGAAAATAACAGAGCTATCATTATTAAAATCTCTATTTATTTATTTATTTATTTATTTATTGTAAAATGAAAAGTGGGGCATTCTTGGAAAGTCTACAAAACATTTAAGGAAGACATCTGAGCAGGTTGTTTTTTTCTCAAGACTGGGAAATGCTAGAAAGATCTTTGATGTGTCAGCTTTGACAGTTGTTTTGGTCCACCTCTGTTAGCATCGCAGCAGACGGCTGAGGATGCGATTGCTTTCCTTGAGCTCACCAGTCCCTCAGGTAGAGGACTGGAGACCACTCTTCAAAACACTGCTTATTAAACTTGAATTGTTATAAACACAGCTGCCTACTTTTACACAGGGTACATATTTTGGGCTGAAAGAAATCAAATCTACATTTAACTGTGTAAAAGGCATTCAGCCTTAACGTCGTTATCCAGGCTCCTTCTGCAGACAGACAGAGGCACCTCCAGTGAGGGAGGCTTCTCGCTTCCTTGGACATCTGTTTCAGCACAGCTGGATTTCCCCCAGGATTGTCCATCTCTCTCTGTTAAGTACAAAGCATGGCTAGCTGATTAGCTTTGATTATCTGTCTGCATTTTTCAACTCCTTTGATCCAGCTCAGTTGACTCATTCACTGAAAGGCAGAGATTGCTGATGGCTGCCCACACAGCTCCCAGTAGATAGAGAGCACCCGGGACAGGAGTCACTGGCATGAAGGACACCATGTGTATGCTGGCAGCTGATCAGGACAAAAAGAGGTCTCCTGGTCTGGGGAAAATCAGCATGCAACTTTTTCACTATTTGGGAAGTCACCAGGAGGAATTAAGAGGCTTCTGAAGCCATAAAAGGTCTGAAAGCTCTGAAAGAAAAAACATGTGAACTGAATGCAAAGAGGGAAAGGAGAATTCAAATAGAGAACTAAGTTTAGGCTTTACTTTTGACAACCAATCTGTTGGTTGGGACATAACTGAGGTGGAAAACTGTTACAACCCAAAGGACGGGTAACTGCTTTTGAATAGTAGATACATAAAAGCAAACCTTAATTGGTATTGCTCTGTTCCTGGCCTATTCTAGTGCAACTTTCATTATAAAATTGCCATTCAGAGCCTAGGAATATTTGCCATCCAAAATCATGTCAAAGAAGGAGTAATAATTTGTATATCCATAGAGACCGAGGAGCCATGGTAGGATATCGTAGAGAAGAGATAGATATACACAGGAGGCAATTTATTTATTTAAAAGCATCAGGAAAGGTTGTCTTTAATCTGAACTACTTCTGCAAAAAAATAATAATTTGAAAGAGCACTAAATTGAAGGGCAACTTAAGACTTTGATCTCTTTATGTGTTTATGCTACCCCACTGCTTGATGGCTTCACCATCCCTGCCACACGCTGCTGGTTGATATTCTTAGAAGCTCCTACTCATCCCCAGTCGCATTCACCACTGCAGTTGGGCTGTGATCCTTGATGCACTGCTATCCCAGAGCCCCCGACCCTGCTGGCACAACAGCCCTTCCTGTGACATTTCAAGGACAAGCATGGGGCAATCTCTGCTGCCTCATTTGATGGTGAAGTTGACAAATGAAGTATTTATTCTGGCTCTGGAAGTGCTCTCCGTGATTTTGATCAGAGAAACAGCGTGGCTCCATTTGCCTTAGAAACCACACAAACATCATTTGAAACATTAAGAGCCACAGCCCGGCTGGGACTTAGCACTCCAGCTCTACGCTGCAACCTGAATCTCCCAGTTGACAATGACATGCTTCACTGCTGCTCTGCTAGAACGTAAATTTCTTTCCACCCAGCAACAGGCGTGAAGGCATCTGAAATCACACTGTAACCCTGACAGATGCTCCAAAGCCTTTCAAGGCCAGTAGAAAGAAAAGACAGAGAGGGAGTGAAAGAAAGACAGAAAGAGTATGCAAGGATGGGGAAACTACACTGAATTAGAGTTAATTAAACCCAAGCTTTGACAATGTTTAAATAACGGGATTCTACACCTAGCCCTGGAACGCCTGTATGAGCTGTCATTTAATTTAAAAGAGCACAATAGCTAAATGCCAGTCTTCAGGCAGATCTTCTGCATCTTTCTGATAGTGTATTAAAAAGTTATTATAAAGCAGAATTTCAGCTTTATTTTTTTTCAGTTTGATACTAGCCTTCTCAAACTTCACATCATCAACACTCGATATGGCACTTGTTCCTGTGAAACCAGAAGGAGAATTATCCTGGATAGAGCTAAAAACCAAAAAAAAAAAAACCCAAATCTTGAAACCTCCTAAGCTAAGTCTAAGTCTGATCTGAAAATAAAAAAACAGAGTATTTTCCTAGCAAGAAAAATAATCTGATATCAAAATACCCCTAATATAAAGTTAGTTTATAAGAGACATCAGAATTCCCCCGCCCCCATCTGTAAAACATTTGATCAAATCTCTTGTATTGCATACTTTTACAGAATAGTGATGATACTTGGCAGCACTATATTCAGCTTTTAATTTTCGACACGCTTTAGGAAGGATCTCATTAATTCTCCCATACCCTGTTCAGTGATGGTTGTGTATTTCTTTTCAACTGCAAGTTTTCAAAAATGTTTTCTCAGCTAGAATTTATTTGAGTTTGCATTTCCAGTCAAAATCAAAACAATCAGAAATTAAGTACCATATTTAAATAGAAATGTTAATAAAGAAATCTTTCATATTTTAAGCTACCTTCCTGAAAACAGCGTATCTTCAATGAAATTTGGCTACTATTCAACATTTAAAATTTTGCTATATTCATATTTGGTTTTATTATTTAATCCTGTATTAGTCACACAATACTCAGAAGCAGAAACATGAAAAATGACCGTAATTGTCAAATCAGTGCAGGAGAGTTATACGGAAGAAAAATACAGCAAGCTAATATTTAGTCTCTCAACAATGAACTTCGTGCCCTATAGTATATTAAGAATAGTATTAAGGGCTCCTGATGATAAGCTTGACACATCCATTTGAATTTTTTTGGACACAATTACTAAAATAGAGCAAGTTCACAGAGGTAATCTACAGGAGCAGTAGCAATTTAGAAGAGATGCTAATTTAGAAGCTCTTTGCTCTCAAAAAGCAGAAAACCATTTCCTTTGCAGTAGTCAGTTGGAAATACCACACTGGTAGGTGCCCTTCCAGATTTGAGATCAGAGGGTGGCAGATGAGCTTCAAGTGATCTTGGTGTAGATAAGAGAAGAAGGATATTGGGCTGTTTACAGCCAAAAGAACAAGCAGAAAGGTAATCACCAAGGACAACATTTAAGTTGCCTGAGGACTCAGGGGGTTACAAGTGTAAGGATATCCCAGAAAACTTGTGCATCAGCACTGCCTGACAGTGGAACACCCAGAAATTTACTGGGCATCTTGATTGTGAAGCTGCAGCTCTTTGGTGGACACCAGCTCTCCAGCACCTAGTCCTAAGTCCCAGTCCATACTGAAATCTGCTCAGAGCATGGCATCAACCCTGTAATGGGTCCAGAAGAGCAAAGTCTGGGGATACCTTCTCTAAGGAGTGAATAATTGATTTCTGGCTGAACGCTGGAGCCTGAAAGCTGCAATTCGAAGGTAGGGCAGACTGAAAGCAGGACTTCTGTTAAAAGTTGAGGTTGATGGGTGGATTGCAGTACAGGCTGAATCTTTGCCTTCCAGAATGCATTTAAGTGTACAGAAACCTCTCGCTTTTTTTTTTGAGGTTGACAAATGTTAAAGAAATTATCAGAGTGCTCTTTGTGGGAGAATGCAATACCAAACTCTTTTCTCAGTTCTCCCTCTCACATGTACCAGAAAGAATTTCACTGTTGTACTGCTATATGATGGGGGTCACTGAGACACAACATTATCCACACTGTGAACCACGGAGCTGAGCAAAAGGTGCCAGGAAATCAAATACTGTGGTACATGACAATTGACATTTCTAAAGACAACAAATAACTCTTTATTTCAACCTGATGGAAGCAAATGCAGAAAGGGCCAACACTGTGAAAAACACAGGAAATGAGAAAAGCCTGGGCTGTTAATAGTTTCAATACAAATTAAAACAGCACAGAGAGAAACATTCTTTTTTTTCCCCACTGTTGGGCTCTATTACAAATCTTTTCCCTTTAAGCAGTAAACTTCACAGATCCTAACATGGGTCCAGATTTCCTTGTGTTCCTCTGTTGCTGAGAAATCTGTCCTTCCTAATTACTTCTAGAGCAGTGACAAAAACCTTGTTGATCCGAGCAGACAAATTCTTGCAAGTAAAACATTCAGAACTGTAGCTATGAACATGCTGACTGCTGAGACAGGGATGATAAGAGTACTGTTGATAACAATAAAAGGGACATAGGGAAGGATGAGAACCTAATTTTTGGCCATGTTCCATTTAAAGCAACTACAAAAGACATTAAAAGAGATGTCAGAGGCAGAGACTGACAAGGTGGCAAGCTCTTTCTCCCTTTTCTTGAAAACATACAGCAGTTCTGTGGTTTACAGTGGGCAGTGGGTTTACACTAGTGGAAATGTTTTGGTACTTTACTGTTTATGCTTTATATAAAAAAGATAAATATCACTTTCCATCACTGAACAGGCTTGGTCTATTCTCTGCACTCTGTTGCAGCATTGTACAATTCCTACTCAAATACATGTCCCTTTCTAACAGCCTTTAAGATTTTCTTCCTTCCTTCTTTCTTGTTCAGAGGAATCACGGCTGTTGTCACTTAAATATTGACAGCATTTTAAATGATTCATCATTCTAACTGATTGATATAATATTTCTTCTGTTTAAAACAAAGCCATGAGTACCACCACCCTGTCTGACTGGACTTGTGGCTCTTTTGAGGCCACCATATGACTATACATTTTTCAATTTCTCCTGTGGTCTCTTATCAGTCATGATCAGTCCAGGATAGTTCTGGAAAGATCTTGATCTTCATTGATGAGGAGAGTGATACCAGAGCATGGATATTAAGGAAAAGCATTAGAGAGGCTGTTTTGAACCACACTTCTTGCAAGAAGACCTCATCAGCAAGAGGCTCAGGAAAGACTTCATCGTAGCAGAGACTGAGCCATCAGTGTTTTCTGGTTTTGCTCCTCAGAACTAGATAATTTGTAGTGACTGGTGTATTTCTGCATATTTGACTAGTACTTGTTTGGAAGATTTTGAATATTACTTTCCTCCATTTGTTCTGGAGTCAGATTTGTCTGTTCCCAGGGTGAAGCTGATGCCTTTAAAAGGTGCAGGGTAAGCACTTCCTGCACAAGAGATGCTAGTATAACCTCACATCAGCATCTGTGTGCAGACTAGCCTGATAAGTATCAGTATCAGAAACAGTGTCAATGACAATGGAAGCAAATGTATCTTCTGGAGGATGAACTGTTAGTGATACAGAGCTAAATCTTCTACATGGCTGTATTTTGGGTAGAAGGGAACTTTAAAGGTCATCTAATCCAACCCTCCTGCAGTGAACTGGGACATCTTTAATTAGCACAGGTTGCTCGTAGTCCTGTCCAAAGCTGACCTTGAATATTTTCAGGGATGTGGCTTCTATCACCTCTCTGCACTACCTGTGCCAGTGTTTCATCATCCTTATTGTAAAAAATTTCTCCTTATATCCAATCTAAATCTTCCCTCTTTTAGTTTAAGACTGCTACCTTTTGTTCTATTGCAACAGGCCCTGGTAAAAAGTCTGTCCCCATCCTTCTTATAGCCCCCCTTTAAGAAGTGAAAGGCTGCTATAAGGTCTCCTGGAGCCTTCTATTCTCCAGGCTGAATAACCTCAACTGTCAGCCTGTCTTCACAGAAGAAATGTTCCATCTCTCTGATAATTTTTGTAGCCCTCCTCTGGACCTGCTCCAACAGGTCTGTATCTTTCTTGAGCTGAGGACTCCAGAACTGGACGCAGTACTCCAGGTGGGATCTCACCAGATCAGAGTACAGGGGCAGAACCACCTCCCTTGACCTGCTGGCCACACTTCTTTTCATGTAGCACAGGAGAAATTTAGGGGAACCTCGCTTGCAATACGGAGCCTTTGTATACCCTTCAGTACACCTAAGCCAGGGTTTTATTCTTTCCCTGTTTCTAAAAGTGCCTTTCTGTATTCTTTCAGCTTCAGCTTGTCCTAGAGTTTCCGCTGTCTTGGTCCTTCACCAAGCTTCTTCAAGGCAAAATGTTGATGTCTGCTGGACTCCTCCCCAGTGACGGTTTTGCCAGGAAGAACAAGGACAGCATTCCTACTTTCTGTTCTCCAATTGCTACAGGTTTGTAATCTCCATTCAACTTGCTCTGAGTTTTCCACATAGTGTGCATGTACAATGCACAATACATTTTTTTCTTTTACATCACGAAACTACCTTTATTTTCAAGCAAAAAATATGCACTCATATAGCACAGATTGTGTTATACCCATATGTATGTGCAGCACATTGGGGAGCATCATATCACAAAGAACATTTTGTATGTTTTTTCTTTTCAGTAATTCTCCAGTTGCAATGCAGAAGTCAGTATTTCAGAAAATGCAAATGCTGGTGAATTAGTGGTTTTGTGGCACTAAAGCTCTCTGAGCAGCATAACGGAGAGAAGCATCCCTGGATTTTCAGTGACTGTGTTTTACAGTAAATGAGTGATAAAAGATGCACTGCTTGGATTCTTGTCTTTGCTAATAATTTCCAATATATATGAAGAGAATGAAACGTTTAAACTCAGGGATGGAGGATTAAAGGATATCCATGATGAATGAGCTGTAGAGCTGAAGAGAATTTGTTGTACATCCTGACCAATATAGCAGTGAAAGTAATCAATCCATTACCTCTCTACTGAGAGAAATGGCAGAGAGATAAGGGGATAATGAATGCCAGGCACAATACTGATAAGGAAGACACTTTAAATGACCAGCCAGAACATATTCCATAGTTAATAGTGCTGACAAAAGCAGTGACAAAGTAATAATTTATTCATGGCATAAGGGCCGTTCCTGTGAAAATCAAGGTAGCATTTTAAATTAAGGCAAATATTGAAATCAGAGTAGCCTTATTAACCAGTAGCCATTAATGAAGTATTGTAGAAAAAAATACTTTTAAGGGTGCATTTTGCCATTAACATATGGCCTAAACTGCAAAACCCTGTTACTTACAAATGCAGATTTTATATATATATTTTTTTTAAAGTTTTTGTAATATATATTTTTTTCCCCTGCCAAACCTTTCTGGCTTTTTCCTTAACTCTTTTCTTCAATGCAATAAAATTTCCTATGAAGCTCTGCATATTTACATGAAGCCTGAACGGATAATTCTTTTGCCCACTGCTGACATGCCCCCTACCCACAGTCTTTGAAGAGGCTGACCTATATTTTCAGTTCGGTAGCTGCCAAGACTGAAATATAAACGTATTTGATGAACCAAAATGCAACACTTAATTAAGAAACCACACCTATCTAAAGCCTGTTAGCTTTTCTCTCTGTGTCTGAAGATTGTGCTTTATGAACATACTGTGCAACATGAAGTGTTGGAGACGTATAAGGAACAGCAGTGACAGTGTTGAATGAAATAAAATCTTCATTTGCTCCAAATGGCTAAGGTTATGACTAAAACCCATGCTGCTCCATTCTGATTTTCTTTTCAGATGTCATTATACCATATCTTACATATTTATACTATTTTTAAGAATGTTTGGGTTCATTAACTGCTTGGACACGGAACCTGGGTCAAGTACATTGGTTTTCCTGATACACAAACAAGCTATCTAACCACATAACCTTCTGACCTAAATGTCTATTCTTAAAGCTTTAAAAATTTTATTTTCAACAAAAATCTCTTCCAATTACTCAAAGAATCTCCTTCTCATATTTCAGTTCTGGTGCCAGACAGAGAGGGATTTAGAGGGTTTATCACTTCCCATGTACAATAATTTTTTCCCTATATGTCCATGACAGATAGAGAGCTGTACTCTCAGATTTGTTGTTTCATCTTACACAAAATTAAAATATAACTTTCAGGGACATAATGGTATTTTGAGAATTATATTTTAATATAAAAGAAATCTGACATGCCCATTGCAATTAGTAAATTATCTATGCTAATAAATGTGCCCACCATAAACCCTAACCCAGCAATTACATCTTTCCTCTTTCTTTCTAATAAGGATGGTGAAAGATTTTCATAAGCTTATAACTATTAGTTTCTTAGGTCCTTGACTAGAAAGAGATTGAGAAAGCAAATCACAAAATTAGCAAAGGTTTCTTAGGCAGGCAGCACAGAAATGTTTAGGGCACAGGGAAAATTGGTCTTTAATGTACATACACAAAACCTTCTGCCGCAATTGAGCTCAGAGAGCAGAAGACGGCAAGACGGAGGAAACAGGCTTCAGATCCTCCAGCTGCCTGCATTAACCCACAGCCACTGAAAGCAAAGAGAGGGCTTGCTCGGCACTCTGAGCACAAACCAGACTTTTATTCAATTCCATCTGAGCTCACGCAGAGATAGTGACAGCTCTCTCAAAAGGGAACACAACTCGCCTTCTCAGCTCCTCAGTGTCGGTAACGAGCCGCTCTAATCGCCTTAGAGTGGCTCAAAATAACTGGGCCAAGGAAATACTGCTAACAAAACCTGCTGAAATAACCCCTGTTTTATGCCAAAACTATGCTGTTTTGTCACGTTCTGTTCTGGGCTTTACAGGTGTAATTCTGCCACATTCCTGTGGCTAGACAGAGAATTCTGAAAGACCTGGTAATTGTCTTAGGTTCTCTCAATACTGAGGGATCACTGGTCCCTATGGCTACAGAGCCTTCAAAACCCTAAATATTTAGTTCATGTGCACCTTCAATACTGGGGATTCAGACAGTAGTTCATGCACCCTTTCTATCTTCCCCATAGCACCTTTCTTCTCTCCCTCACTCCACTGACCTTCTTTTCTTCCTGCCTTCCTTTCCCTACTTTTTAAAAGTATCCTGTATCACTTCTAGAGGTTCTAAAGAAGCTGCAACCCAACATCATAATGACACTGTAAAATGATTGTCAGGATCCCACAGCAACTGTCCTGGAGAGACTTGGACTAAATTTGTGGATTATTTTGGTTCATGAGAAATGCAATCACTTCTCTACAAGAATGCAGTGTTTTCTGGTTTTCTTTGAACACAGGGTTTGGTATGATTGGGAAGGTGGATACTTAAAACACTCACTGCTCATCAACACCAATCCAACGGTTTGCAGCTTATAAAGTAAGATGAGGAATATAAGGAATAAATTAAATGAATAAAATTAAAATGTCACCAAAGTAACTAATCTCCATCAAGTCTCTTAAGTAATCCAGACCCTTTCACCGCTGTTGTTATTCAAAACCCTTAGGGAATCAAGGATCTAGGTCATCTGCAGGATAAAGAGTGTAGTACCTAGGAATCAATATTCACAGTAGTAAATTAAATTATAGTCCTCTCCATGCAAAGAGTTTTATTATTACTAGGAGTGTTGACAATTCAAACTCAACAGGGGAAAATAAGTCCAAACTATTGGGCAACTTTTTCACTGTGACACCTCCCTATGTACCATGCTGTCTCTTAAATTATCAATAATTCTTTAACTTTTTGTGAAATAAGGTACTGCACTTTACCAGTAAGCATGTGGCTACTATAATGATAGGCTTAGATAAGCCACTGCATCTATTGGAAGGACCACTTCAATTAATACTGACAGTTCTACTATCATTAACACTAAAGAAACATTGGCACCACCGATGAGGCGTTTGAGACACCCTACCACATGCAAGCTGCCATTTGCAATGGGATTTTAACCACAGTGCTGTGACAACAGAATTTCTAATGCTTAAAATAAAACAGAGAAGTTGATTTACAGAGATGCTGGTAAAGCAGCCTTGCAGCTTTAAACCTTGCCATCAGCTGCAATGGCTCAGTGCAGTCTCCTGCTGTATCTTCCACGTTTTGGTGATCAGATTGTATTCACCTATGATCAACATCCCAATTTAAGACACTGTCCAGATGCAAAAGTAAAATCCTATGATAGTTTTCAAACTAATTGAAGTTGATACCATATGATTGGGAACTGGAGGCAATTGTATAACGTTTATCTAAGCAGTCACATTTCTGTTTTTAAACCTCCACAGAAAAGCTTCTCATTTCATGGTACATTATGAACCACATTCATTGCATTAACTGATGAGGAAGGCAGACTGGTTTGATTGATTGTTTAAACCGGCAGAGCTCAACTCATCTTAACTGCACACTATAGGGCATTTATGTGCTGCTCGCTGCACTGCACCAGGTGCTGGCAGAATCCCTGCAGCCTCCCTTGATCCAAAGCAAAACAAAGTGGCCCAAGAAGATACAGAGCTTCCACTTTCCATCTCTAACTACACACTGATTCCTTGTCTAGTACTGGCCATGAGTTTTCTAACTGAATGTCTCTTTATAATATGGTGAGAAAAAAGGTAATGTGTAGATCAAGGACAAATGTTGCTGAAGAAATGCAACACTATTCATATAGAGAACCAGCTGATTCCTTTTCTCAGATCCCACAGAAAAGATTCTATAAAGCCACATAATAATGCTACTTCGGGAAACTTCAGAAACAGAAACTCAGAAAACTGTGCAAGTAAAGCATTAAGACTAGAATTAAGGAAAAAGAGAAAGAATTGTTTCATTTTTAGCTCAACAGTCATGCAAGGTTCCAATTAATCCAAACACTGAAGTCACAGTTTGCTAGTTTATTACAGAACACCTGAGGCTCGGCTTGCAGAGAAAATTAGGTAGGTTTTCTTTACTTGTTTCCCGAGTGTACAGATGACAACACATAACTACAATTAATGTATTCTTCTGCTTAACTTGGGAGGTAGAAGGCATTACTATGAACCAGTATTTCTCCTGCCAAATGAAACAGCAGATGCAGCAGGCCCAAGAGATGCTGAACCTTCTGATCCCAAAGACAGCCAAGTTGTCATGATGCTTCAGCAGCATCAGATGTCTTTAAAGAACATGAAAGCACCAGGCACTGCCTACCAACACATGCAACGGGTTTCCATTTGCCACTTCTTCCAAAACTGTTTTGGGGAAAAAACATGCACCTGTCCTTCCAGGTGTGAGGGGGAAGGAACTCCTGAGAATACCATTTCATTCTTGTTTCTGTAGTGCTCTTCTGCCATTCATGGCCAGAGGAGTGCTGAAATCACAGCACCCACCATGCCTGCCAGAACAAAGAGCTTCTGTTACCTGAATTGTAAAAGGAAAGTACCTCTGCTGATCATAATTAAAGTGGCACAAATAAAAAATATTTAGAAAAATGGAGAAAGGAGGGAGCAGATGGATGGAAGTAGGAGCTGGTGGTTCACTTCTGCCTGCTTCTCTTCAGCAGTCAGATTAGAGCAATAACAATGAGCTTTCTTTCCTGATTCTACCCTAGCCAGATGATTAAATACCTTTTTGTTACTTCAGTGTCCTGGAGACTGAGATCTTTTCTGGTTATAGATGAACTTTTCCTTAATCATAGCGGAAAAAAAAAATCACTAAAGCTGTTGCATTTTGTAGCACTCTGCAGTCACCTCTTTGCTGAGAGAAATATAAAAAATAGTAAAAATAAAAAGCTATTACACATCAACCCACCTGACCTAGCAAACACATGTTTAGAACACCATAATAAAGGACCATTATTATGTTTGAACATGCACAACAATATATCGCCAGAAGACAATTGATGGACAAAGCTGAAGAGCAGCCAGATCTGACCAGAATCCAAATCCTACCCATTTTATCCTCTCTTTATCAAGCCCAAATCTCACTCCCTCCAGATCCTTTCCCTCCCCATCTCGACACACAATGAGTTAACAAAAAAATTCATGTAGCTGTTAATGAAAGCTTATAGTCTGCAATATATCGTTGAGCTGCCCTGATTCTATCTAATACACATTTTATTATTTCAGGATTAATAACGAGAACAACTGACAACACTACAATATACTTACATAGCACCTTAATTTGAAGATTGCAAAGGATATTACAAAAGACTGAATAAGTATTAATATGTCTTTGTCCCTGGCTAGCAGAACACGCTGATATACATACAAACAAAATTCATTTGGGGTTTGAACAGAGTCCTGATCTCTGAGTAACCAGGGTGTCCATAAGCCTACTTGTATGCATAGTTTTAATTAGGTATTAAAATAGACCACTGCCCCATAATGGAGGTCAGTATGCCGTGCAGAAGATTAAAGCAAGCTTGAAGACAGCCTCAGAAGGCCACAGTGGATTGTGTCCCACAGCAGCCTGCACAGTGCAGTACTGTGCTGTACAGTAGTGTGAGCTACTGCCAGGCCCACCTTTACTGTGGACACTCTGGTTTGCATATTTTGTGTATATTTTACACAGTTAAAACTAAGGCTATATTATGGCTTTACAGTTAAGAGTTAACTGCATGGCATTCATTTATTCTTCTGTGCTTCAGATTTTATCAGAAAGGTCTGATTACTTATCACTGCTGATGCCATATGAATTACATCAAGATGTAGAATTTACATGAAAATAAGCCATCAGCACTTCATGCTGAGTTCTATATGACTTCAGAGAAAATTATGATCGTTCTATATAGTTTAAAATTCCTCCTTAAAAAAATCTCTTTAGAATATTCTTTAGGAAGGATGAAAGCCTTCCCCCTTTATCCTCCCACGTCCCCACCACAGAAATCCAGAAAAGAATACTATTATACATTAAACTAGGTAACCAAGTTAAACATAATCTCATAATTCCTATAATCCAGTTGGACCACAAGGATTTATAATTATATAGGCCTTATCTATATATTCTTATGCATAACTTTAAATGCACAAGTAGTTGCCAGCTAAAGTGATCATTTTGAGTACACAGACTGCAATATATCAGTATATGCTTAGATCATAATATGGCTGAACTGTGGTTTTATTCAATTTTTCACTGAATTTCTTCAGCTCTAAAACATCGACAGAAGGCTTAAAGTCAGGAAAATTCTGAACATTTGGAAACAGTTTCCCAGTATGATGAGACCTAAACGTGTTTAATTTTGTGCTTTCCAGCCCACTTTAAGTGAGCAGTTACAGTTATTGTTAATTGAGGCTACTCTTTGGTAAAGCTTCCCATCAGAACATCTTTCTCCAGCTTCTGAAGGAAGGCAGTACCATAAAACTCAGATACCAGGCCTGTTGGCTGCTCTATAGGACACATTAAATATGTGCATAAATCATCGCAGGATTCAAGTCCAAGTCAATTTGGAATTTCTAAATGAAAGCTTTCCTTTCTGTAATAAACTAACACTCATCTCACCAAAAATGATCCCCAAACCAGACAGCAACATTTGGAAAAAATTTAGTCAGTGTAAAGTGGTTCTACCACAGTATGATAACTCTAAAATGGCCATAGAGGACATGGCCAATTTCAAAATGCACTACCATAAAGAAAACAAGGACCTGTTCTTCCAGTCCGAAGCCCTGAAGGGATATATATATATTTTGTTTCCCTGAAACAATTATAAATAACTGGAAAGAAAAGGATTTGGTATAAAAATGTTTTCACGCAGGTATCTCCACAGCACTGCTAATGTGCTGTTGTAACACTATCTGTGAGAGGTTATAGGTTTCAGCTTTCGCATACCTGCTGAATTCAGTCATTTCCTTTGATTTATTTAAATGTACTTACAAATAAACATCTGAAAAATATAGGTAAAATGTGATTTTATTTTTCAGTTTTGTGCTTTAAGTTTGCCTTATTCATGTCTTTCTGCACTTCCCCCAGAGAGACACATCTTCCTCTCCTGAATTTTCAAGGATGAGCGTTGTCACTCTATCACTCTTAGTCTGAACCTGGGAGATAATAGGGCAAATTTGACAAAACCTGTGCAGGAAATGAACATTCATTCATTTATTAGTGAGTCTCACTGGGCACTATTAAACTTGTAATAAAAAAGTTATTGAGAGGAAGAGAACAAACCTACCGAATTAGAAAACCAGACACCGGTGATGTCCAGCTTTTTCACTAATTCCCAACAGGTTGTTAATGGACAACACTGCTCGCAGTTACAGGGAATTAAGGAGTTAACAGTTAAAGCTGACAGGGAGAACAGAATATGATCTTGCTGTACAACATTACTTGTTCTGTATTGCTGCCATGGGGCAGCAAAGGCTGGTGAGCAGTGCACTGATCTTATTGCATAATTATAGTATTACCTTTCAACCCATTTCTGCGAAATCCTGAAGCTCCATACAAGGTGTAGTTGAGTACAGCAATACAGAGATAAGCAACACTGACTCTGGGAGTCTCATTTCCCTAACCTAGAAGTCATTACACAGGGTATCTATCTCTGGTAAATACTCAATATGGTACTTTGTATCTCACACTTTCTATTTACGGGATAAGTACATGAATTACTGAAACCAGTTATCTTGTGAGATTCTTAAAAAAAAATATATATATATAAGCAAAATATATTTTGGAAAGCAAATTTAAGAATAGTTTTTATATTCTATAATAAATCTTTTTGCAGATGTTAATGCATTTTATGATTAATGCTATTAGTAGTTAATTAGCTAAATAAATACGATTGACTGTGTGAATTTCTCAACCTTCCTATCTGTTGCTTAGATAAACAGTTACATAGTGAATGCTTTATTACATACATAAAAATGTCTCATGTTGTAATTCATAAGTTCATATTGATGTTACATTTCCTTGCTGTGATATATGCATTAAGTCCCAGGCCACTCTGGAAAGAAACTACAGATCTTAATAATTTATGTTCCAAGTTTTAGCCAGGATTATCAATGGTGGCTTTTGAACTTTTTCTTTTAGTAACATAATATATCATAGTAAAAATGCACAGACAAGCGATGTGTCAGTTTGATTTTTTCCACCTGATTCAGCAACCCAAAATTCAGACACAGCAATTTAAGCAGAGTTGCACACTGAAGAATTTAAGTCTAAGCATTTAATCTGTTCTTTCCATAAATTTCTGCTGCTTGTGCTGTTATAATGATGTTAGCAGAGGAAGTTTATTTATATTGCACATTTTCAGCATCAGCACATTCAGAATACAACAGCAATCATTCATTCAATAGCTAACAGCAAAGTAATAATATCATCACTAACACTCTAAATATCAAAAGACCATTTAGAGAAAATACAACAGAAAATAAAGTCACTTTGAACAATCAGTAACACAGAATTCACTAAACACAAAATGTATCTTTTAAATACACGTACACAGAAGCCACCACAGAAATAAGCAGCAATTATGCACAGCTCTTTTGCAGCAACAGGTTGCATATAATTAAACAATAATAAATAAGGGGATCTTTATGGGCCCATTAATAGGGACATACACTCTAGAGAGCAGCATTTTAAGATCTTGTACATCCCAAAACACCTAAAGAGATTTTCTTTGCAAGCAAACTATAGGCAGCATGACTGTAAAGCAGCAGGGGTAAACCCAACACTACTCTGTCTAGACTATGCACCACAGGATCGCAGTATGCAAACACGAAATGCCAAGATCGATGGTGACAGATATGAACCAGCCCCCCTTTTTTTTGAGACTATGCACCATAACTTCTTTTTTTTTAACAGGCTCACATCTACTGCAAAAGCTGTTGTCCCTGCTGTTCTTAATGTATATTGTAAAGTGCCACTGAGAACAGCACTTTAAGGGGTCACTTGTCACTCTCTCCTCCTCTGCCTGCTTCCCCAGTATTTAGATAATAATGGATCTGGTTAAAATCACAAAGTCTAAGAATATACTGCAGAAAGTTAAAAAACCTCAACTTGTAAAAGCACAGATAAAGACTTCTATTGAAAATGATGTTAACAAAGCAATACTTTCAAAAGGTGAAGAAGTGGTCAATCCTGTGTGTACTCATGTTCTAAAAGAAAAAGTACATGATTTCTCCTTATTTTTGCAGTGTGTGGTAGAAGTGCCACTTCAGAAAATGAACTGGTAAGCACGGGAAAGGTAATACAAGGCACAAAATAACAGAATACATCTGGTTGGAAGAGACCTTAAAGATCATCCAGTCCAACCCTCAACCCAGCACTGAAGGGTCAACCCTAAACCATGTCCCTAAGCGCCAGGTCCACATGCTGCTTAAACACCTCTAGGGATGGTGACTCCGCCATGGCCCTGGGCAGACCATTCCAATGTTTGATAACCCTCTATGAAGAAATATTTCCTAACACCCAGCCTGAACCTCCCCTAGCACAGCTTGAAACCATTTTTGTTTGAGTAACAGGAAACATGAACACTGAACTTGTAACAGTGCCCTTCAGGCCTTCAGTCAAAATGGAATCATAGATGAGGACCACTTTGTACGGGAAAATGCTGCCTGGTTCAAAGGGAGAAGAAATGTGAATGCAGGTAGCATAACTGAATGAATGAAGACAGTAGAGAGATGCACAAAGCTGGGCAACCTGAAGACAATCTTTCCAGTATGTTCCTCAAGAAGTCTAAAAGAACAGGCCTTGTCATGTCAACGCCAAAGAAAGTAGAGCTCTGGTGACTGAGATGTGAGACGAAGAGAGATGCAAAAAGAGATTTGGCTATGAAAGTGACCTGGAAAGTCTGCATTATGGAAAGGCAGAAGAAGCCACAAGACTTGTGCATTCAGCTGGGCTATGTGGACAGACATGTACAGAGTAGCTGCAGAGGCCAGGTAAGGTGATACTGTTGCTCACAACAGCTGAGTAAAGGATGTAGTGAATCACTGGATTTGAGCAAAAGGAGTCTGAGCTGGTGGAATGATATCTGCAAAATTACAGGCTGAGATTTTGTAGGACATAAGGACTGGGACCCATCTGACTTGGTGTAAATGCCTACAGTTGGGCCAGCTGTTCATGGCATTCTCAATAGACAGTGGAGATGTAGTCAACAGAGCACATGAACAATTCACATTTTGAATATCAGATGAATTGCCCCAGATTCCCTTGATGCTCTTGTCTAGAACTCCACTGACTGGAAAAAGAGCCCATGACAATTATCTCCAACATCAACATCTATCCGGTAGACTGTCTGAAGTAAGGGGAGATGAATCTTACCCCAGGAAACTGGTCTGGGGAGATCCAAAATTTATTAGACTAGATACATCTCTCTACATAGTTTTTCAATCTTGCTGCAAAGCATAACTCTCCTCTTGGGAATCTGGGGAGCCAGTGGATAGTTACACATGGGTTCATTATTTTAGAGGATAAAGATAACAATATATAATGTTAGAACATGTGGTTCAATACATTATCTGTTGGGTCTACTTAAATAATAGAAATAAATCAGCCTGGACCAGCCCAGATATTTTAAAAGATAGAACAAAATAAATAAATATAATTGTAGACAGAGAAAGCAAACTGCCTGGAAGGTATAGGCACAGTTACATTGAAAAATGCCACCTCATAAAGGCAGTAATCTCTCTCAGACAGATCTTCATTATAGCTAATCACTATTTTGCCAAAGGCACTTATGGCAACATATTTCTAGGGTAAGGAAAGGCAGGCAGGAGGGAAAAGGAAAAAATTTCTCAAGCCCCTGCCCTCTCACCCCAAAATTGCAGCCCAATGTCAAAGTCAAATATTTCACTTCAGCTGGAAAAATCTAAGAAAGAGTTCAAATGGAATATTGTAACAGGTGAAATTGAAAACGGGGCAGATAAGTGGTTGCAAGGCATATACTCCCCTCTGGCACTTTTTAATCAGGAGTACAGGACTCTTAGGTGGAGGCAATATCACATACTTACACTGGATTATATGGTCCAAGTAATAACCTTGCATTGGTAATAAATTAATTTTTTTCCTATAAAAGTTGGTTTCATTTTAACACAGATATCTCCACTGAGGGGTATGGTTGGATATTTCCACATCAGCACACATGCTTAACGCAAAATGAACAGCTGTGCTCTCCCCCTCCCTCCTGATGAAGCAAAGACAGTCCAAGACAAAGCCTGGTTAATAAACCAGTTGTAAACAATCAGAGAAGACAGGCAATGTACTGAGCTGTGAATTGACTTCATACAAACCACGGGATTGAAAGGTAGATATGGTATGAAAGCCATCTTAGAACCAAGATAAAAGAGACAATGAAAAGACAGAGGACAGCAGAAAGACAGAAAGCAGCAAGAATATAATGTCCTTTGAAAATAACTGCATTCAGCTTATGCTCTTACCTTACATTTGTAGTATTAAGTAATCTGATCACACGCATACGGCTTTATTCTCCAAGGTACACAGGAAACATGCAACAAGCCCCCTCATAAAACATGACCTGTGGTGACTCACTGGAGATTTAAGAGGATATATCTATTTTTTTCTCCTCTTGCTACACTTAGCAAAGGTCTGTTTCAACCTGCAGTCTTTTTCGACATCCCACCCTCCCACACAGATCTCTCCCTTTGGTTTTAAATATATTTTTGCTTGCTTTGTCCTGTCATCTTTTTAGTTTAGGAGCACTGCAGGTGAATCTTTTTTCTTCAGGCAAGAAGGTTTATCTAGAGGATCTCTGTTCACTGCTGTGAAGTAGCCATCACTTAAGAATCTTAATTTTACACAGCTTCCTATGACCAGCTATTTATGACACTGATTCTCCCCTAATTCATCCATGAGGGTCTAGTAGCATCTGTAAAACCTTTTTCCTCTTTGCTTTGCCAGTGTGAGTGAGACAGTTTATTCAACTGTCAACAATAAAATCTCAAGTTAATGTTTTCCAATGAGAAAGCTGGACACATAATTCATCATTTGATTTAGAAACAGAGCTTGAAGGTAGCCAGGGTTAGACTGATATTTTGTGGAATAAAGACAATGATACTGTGGATTTACTCATGTGGATATCTAGGTTGTGTATTATTAATAGATTTTGAGACTTTAAAAAAGTTTAAACTACAGAAAACTGTTTAGCAGAAAGTATGCAGATCAGGCTCTATTTCACAAATTGATTTGTAGTTGTTCTGTGATTGCCATGCCATTGTTCAACAAGCTTTCTACCAGACCTGTTTTAACAGCTAGGACCTGAAACTGACTCTGAATCTGACTCTGGTGCATTGGCATGTTAATGCCTAAGCAATTCTGGAGTCATGCAGTGGCTGGGGTAAAGGAAAATAAAAACAAGCATGGTGGATTGCTGTCCCAGGGCTGGAGGACAGCAATGAGACAGACTGAGGCTGCTCAAAGAGATTGTAGAAGTGTCATGGTAAAAGGTGAGGGGAAGGCTGTAGGGATTAAGGGAAAAAAGGAATGGGTAGAAGGGTCTGCTTCAATACCTAGACCATGCAGAGGTAGTAAAATCTCTTTTATTTGCTGCTGTATACTCAGTGGTTTTCTCAAGTCAGACATACTTGTTCCAGGCTGCCTGATAAAGACTATTTCAGAGGTGAAGATTTTTTTTTTTATCTTGAGTAAAAATGCATTCTTTCACATGCTCTTGTAAGGATTAAATTCCTTTTCTATAATGATAAATGTGGGGGAAATATAGTGCAATACTATTCTTTTTAAAAATTTAGTAAGTGAAGATTTTTCCTCTACCCTATTTTATCCATTCACATGATTAAAACCACTCTCAACAACAGCAATAGCAAAAGTCAGAGGAACCAGAGAATAGTGTTTGCATAATGCAAGCATGGACCTAACTGTAGATTTGTGAGTGTGGCTATCACAACACTCAACTACTGGAAAACACAGAACAGAAAATGTCTCGTTTCTAGGTCCTTCCTAGGAGTAAGACAAAGGCGATTACTGAATGCATAAAAGAGAGCTTTCTGCAGAGCAGACTGCAGTAATGGGTCTGGAATTCCTGAGCAGTTCATAATTCAGTTCTTACATTGAACAAAAGGAAATGGCCAAGAGATAAATGAAAGGGAAACCTCTGGGGAGAGCAGACATGCTGTGGACATGACTAGCCACTTCGTACTACTGTTACCCTCCAGTAAGTGTTTTGCATTGTTTTGAATTTCTGAGTAAATACTGGTACTTGTAGAGGTTAAACAAGATGTGATGCTAGAACCTGTCAAGCCTTTATTTATACCTAGCCAGGGGACAGGGTGGGCAGTTACAAGATGAGCATACACTGACAACCTCATTTAATCCAAACAGAGAGAAACCACCAGAGGAATGGGAAGTATTTTAGCAGGCAGGCATATCCAACTTGTCCTCATTCTCTACACGGAAGATTTTTCATTGTGGTTTTCAGACAAGAACATAATGACATGATAACAACATAATACACTAGCATCACAGACCAGCAGAAATTGTGGTACAAATGTCAGAAAAAACAATTTCTGAGGGAGGATAACAAGAACTCATTTGCCATTCAAGACCACTCTAGTGCAACTACTGCAACCTACAAAGGTAGTATGGTAATTACCCAGAGCGTAATTTGGAAAGGCAACTTGAATTGGTCAGTCAGTGAAACCATGCAGTGCCACCTACTTCCTGCCCCTAATCCTCCATAGACATACACTTCCTGTGGAACTCTCACATTTTAAGCTGGACACATGCTATTAAAGGTCTGATGCAGGACTACACTGGCTCATGACTGTCCTATGTGAGGGAAAAAAGGAGCATGCATGACAATAATGTGCAGGAGAAACTGAAACTCTGTTGGTAATTCTACATTAGGGACAGAGATCTAAATGAGTATGTGTTAGCATGTGTTACTCTCTTTTCCAAAGAGAGGAGCAGATTGTCGAGACCAAATGTTGTGATTGCACAGCGTGTGACAAATATGTTCTGTGAACCTTAGCAAGTCACCAGAACTTTGTGTCTTGGGCTCATTGTCTAAAGGTTGTCATTTGAGTGGGAAGGGATCCACTCCAGCCAGTGTGTTGAGGCCATGCACACTGTCAGCCATATCAAACCATCTGCCACCTATATGAAGGCCTGTAAACCAGTAAAATTCCTCTGCAGATGCTTAACTTTAAGTAGCTGCATAGCTCTAAGAAGCTTCCTCAGCTGACACTTCTCTGAACCTTTGCAATTAATTGTATTTTATGCTTATTTGTCAACAAGCCAAAGGCCTCACTCAATTATGTCACCATAACATGGGTGGGGAGGAGTATTTGGCCACCAGACATTCATTCAACAGGAACAAGTAAGTCTGTGAGCATGCAAGGATGGTTACCTAGGGAGGGAGTCTCATAGCTGCGTTTTCTGGTTTTCAGGAAGACCGAGCTCTGATAGAAAAGTGAGGCTGTTTTCATGCTCCTGACATGTTCCACATTTTTCAGTGGAGGCAATGTAGAAGCCTGTCTTTTCTACTCATTAGGTATTCAATGAAACTGGGAGAAAACAGTCTTTGAGAACAGGAACCCTTTGTGAAATTTGGCTTATATGGGCTAATCAAATCTAAGACCAGTGGAACAACGGTGAGATCCACTGCTATCAAAATACTGTGATCCTATACCCTTTAGAACCTTACAGAAGTCTTGGAAAGCTCTTTCAGTTCTCAGTACAAGCTGAATTGATTTTGCATGAAAGTGAACATGCTGAAATTACTATAACACAGACAATCTGTAAGAAATCAACCAAATCCTCTCTACTCCCACAGAAACACTACTTACCTTTCCAGCTGTCTTGCATAAGAGGTAAACAAAGAAAATCCTGTTATTCTTGTCCTGCCATATAAATTTCTTTCTACTTTGAAATTATGAAATTTTAATAGAAGGAGGTTTCCAATTAAAACAATGTGCTCTATAAGCTTAGGAGAAGTCCTACAAGTACCTCCTGCAGAGCTTCTTCTACGTTTTTCTAAAAATCTTATCTAACTACTGTACAAGACATGATGGCAAAGCAGGCAGCTCAAAGCACTGTTTCATTTTATCTATTTTTACTCTCCTTTACATTTCTGTGTATCATAGGTTGTTGAAAAAAGAATGCTTAAAGAGATCAGAAAAAAGCCTTATAGTATCCTCTAAGGATCTCAGTTCCACAAGAGTGGGTGTTAATTTGGTCACATCATAGTGAGAACTGGGTCCAAAGAACCAGTGGATAATTTTGCATATCTAAGTGACCTCTAAGGTCCATTAGTCATGTCACATGCATTACTATAAAGTTTACATACATAACTGCTCTCAATCATGCAATCAGCTCTGGTTAGGCCACACCTTGAGTACTGTGTCCAGTTCTGGGCTCCTCAATTTAAGAAGGACATTGAGATACTTGAACGTGTCCAGAGAAGGGCAATGAGGCTGGGGAGAGGTCTTGAGCACAAGTCCTATGAGGAGAGGCTGAGGGATCTGGGACTGTTTAGCCTGGAGAAGAGGAGGCTCAGGGGTGACCTTATTGCTCTCTACAACTACCTGAAGGGAGGTTGTAGCCAGGTGGGGGTTGGTCTCTTCTTCCAGGCAACCAGCACCAGAACAAGAGGACACAGTCTCAAGCTGCGCCAGGGGAGGTTTAGGCTGGAGGTGAGGAGAAAGTTCTTCACAGAAAGAGTGATCTGCCATTGGAATGTGCTGCCCAGGGAGGTGGTGGAGTCACCATCCCTGGAGGTGTTCAAAAAAGGATTGGACGTGGCACTTGAAGCCATGGTTTAGTTAGTCATGAGGTGCTGGGTGATAGGTTGGACTTGATGATCTCTGAGGTCTTTTCCAACCATTTTGATTCTATGATTCTATGACATGTTTCTGTGTATGTCTCTTTCTGAGACTCATATCCATATATAACTTGTGTCTTCTAGCTAAACATAAATAAAATACTTTTGTCTATAGTTTTTCTTTCCACCTCTCATAGTCATAAATTATATCAAATGCGCAATTAGGTAGGACTTTTTGACAGACTGGGGCTCTCCAGAAACCTCCCTCCATTAGTCTATTTCTGGTGAGTTTTACTGCAATGTTTGATGAACAACCACATGGAAACTGTAATTAGAGAGTGATCTTTTCCAAATCTCTTTGTAGGAAGTGGCATCATGGGGTCTATCAAAGAAAGAATGATCATATGCAAGAAGGAGGAGAAGGAGAAGGAGAAGGAGAAGGAGAAGGAGAAGGAGAAGGAGAAGGAGAAGGAGAAGGAGAAGGAGAAGAAGGAATTAATTGTCATAACCCTTCACACTGTTTCAGGAAATACCCTAGTATTTCTCTGCTGCTCTGTTTTGGGAACCTTTTTCAGATTAGGGGAATCTTCTCATCCCAGACCCCACAACAGGCATGCAGGACTGGTAACATTTGAGAAATTTGCCTATAGAATCTTTTCATCCACAATGATGAGGCAAGCTACGGCAGCTGCAGAACAGTCTTTATATGAGAGCATACTTGAATTTCTATGAATCTAATGGGTTAAATGGAAGGCAGATGTGCCCCATTTCACCTTTACCCACGCTTTTCCAGTCATTGCATTACTACAATAAACACTAGTATCACTGCTGATACACATTCATTTTCTATTAAGTCCTTAGCATGTTGGCCCCTAAGAGTAAACCTCTCTATGTTGTAAATGCCTTTAGGTTTGTCTTATTGTACCTGAGCATCCTGAGATGGTCCAGCCTTCTCAAAAGTTCTCTGTAATTTTCCCAGTTGGCAACGGCTGTTTATTTTGGACTAATGGCTCTCTTGAAAGCTTAGTGGATGGGGATAGAAAGCTGTCTGGGCACATGTACTGATTGCAATCAGTAATCCACAGAGTATATTTTGATTGCAGATCATTTTATACTTTATGTTCATTAAAGAAGATTTGCTTATCTTTTTCCCATATTCCCATAGAGAAATCTGTAAAAAATGAAGTAATTTTCCAATAATATCTAATGGCTACAGAAGTACCAATATGTTTGCATCCAAAAGAGTAGTCTTGATTCATAGCCATAGAATGTTCTTAATGCTAACAAGGAAAAATGCTCTTATGAAAGTTTTCATTTGTGTGATATTAGGTGGAAGATTATCACACTGACACTAAAGAAAACTGAAGATGTTCTTCAGGGAAATTTTTAGAATTAAGATAAAGCAATGCTAAGAAGTATTTTTTGGTTCAAGTGAAAACTCAAGTTAACCATACAAAGGGAAATAGCAGGAGCTGTCAGAAACTGCTAATATTCTGAAGTTTAGCGATAATCCTCTAATGACCCTTGTAAGTATTAAAGGTATTTAAAAAGAGAAACTTTAATACAAAACAAAAATGAGAGTTAACCCAGAGATTCAAAAGAATAGTCACTAAAGGAGTTCTGAATCTATACTGAGAAATTCCAAGAGGTGCTGGATCTTCCTCTCAGATGTAGAAAGATCTAAAGGTCTTTAAGGCTGTATGATAAAACCTCTTTGTGAAGATGAAAGAAGTGTGTTTTATATTACATTTTGGTTCATACATGCATCATCATGGGCCATGCTGTGAAGCTGAGAGCCCTCTGAAACTCCACCACACTTTCAAATGACTACTTCAACTTTTAATGAACTAAGTGGACTTTCAAAATTTGTTTATTATCCATTTGCCTCAAATAACTTGGGACTAACAAATCACAACCCAAGCTTCCAGACTTTTTATCTATCACCAGCACTAGCCCAGGGGAAGCGAAGGAATGTCTTTGAACAAGGATTGATAAGATGTCTATTGACTGAGGATAAAGCCGAGCCATGCTGAGAAAGCAAAGCAGTTCATGGTGATTTTCTACAGCTAATGTCTGATTGGTGAAAAGGTATTTCTGAAACATGCTAAAATTAAATCTGCCTCAGTGGCATAGGTGTACACAAAGTATCATTACACACAAGACCCAGGAAAAGCAATGTATCCCCATAATGGTTTCTATAAAAGAAAACACAGAGCAAATATATGAATACTTCATCTTAGGTCAAAAATATTCTGCCTCTAAGACCTGGATTTTGATGATAAGTAATGTAACAAGATTGGACTGGGATTACCAACTTGTTTTCACTCAACATTTTCACTCTTGAGTACTCATCTATTCTACTGTGACAAAGCTCTGGCAACTTAAATACTCGCTTTACTGAATATACAAGTTTCCAGATACATAGTATTGCCATCTACATACAGAAAGAGGTCAAGTGTTATTTTTGCTTTTGGGATATGTCAGGATGTGGAAGACAAAATATGAATTGAAAAAATGTGGCATTTGCTACATGCTCTGTAGCTAGAACACATATGACTTCCTTACTTCAGGCTCTCAATAATCCATTAATTAAGAGAAAACTGAGTCTGACATAGAGATGAGACAGACAACTTCAGGGAGTGTCACATTTGAAATTTTAACTTATTTAATTTCTGTGAACAAAGAAAGCCCAAAGAAACGAAGCCCTGAGAGTGGTCAGCAACGTACTCATGCTGAAAATAGCTGTTGAGGACTAAAAGAAGCACTTTAACATCTTTTCAAAGATAAAATATTGCATTAAAGGCTTTAAAAAAGTCTAATACAGCATGCTGGAAAAATCAGATTAAATGTTAAGATGTATGTGTGCGTTCTTGCAGAAAAATCCCCCAGATCCATTCTCTAATGACTTTCTTCCACTTCCTTAGCATTGGTGCCACAGTACTGTCAGCAGTCCCAATGCCAGGGAAGGGATGGAAGACTGAACACAGGCTGTGCCTGTTTTTTCCTGACATTAAAGAATATCCTGTGCTGGACAAGGGTACCTGGAATTCTGTTCTCCTCAAGCCCAGGGGAACGTCTTGCTGTGTACGTAATACCAACTCCCATGTCCAGCTTGGGTTTCACTATAATGATGGTGAGGAGAAGGAAAAACAGCTTCAGCGAATTTGCCAGTCTTAAAAACAAAACAAATTAGACAGGTAGCAGTAAGCAAGCCAAGTCAGTTGCCATTATGGTCTGTTATTGATGAGTTTATTGCCTTGATATTTCATGAAATGCTTTTGAAAGTAGTGTACTTTAAAGTATAGCAAAATAAAAATGCTAATCCATAGATTCTCTATAGGAGCAGCTATCTTATGCCAATTAAAGTGCCTCAGAGAAAAAGAAACTTCTAAAAACCAATTTTATGTCTAACAGTGGGTTTTGAGATGGGAGAGGGGCCAAAATCCAATTTCCCTTAAGGGAAGATTAGTCAAAAATGATTTAACAGCAAGGTCTGCATGTAAAAGGATGCAGCTAGTATGCCTGTCTAGCTGCCATGTTGTATGGCAAGCTAACAGCATTAGAGAATCTATTACGGTGTCACACACAGATGCTATGGTTTGATCAATTCCCTCTGCTGCCAGTGTATTTTTTAGTTTGGAAAGCAGAAAAAAACCTACCCCAAACCTTACATGAAATAACATCCCATTGAAATGTTTGACTGCCTACTTCTGCTGTACTTAGAACTACTGAGAAGGAATGTTTGGAGAATGCTGGCTACTAAAATGAACTATGAAATCCACTGTGTAATACTACATGAAAACAAAGTATGTACTGCAAGCACAGTGACAGTTTACTAGATGCCTCATAAAAACAAAGACATGAGACAGTGTCTGTGACATACAGCTTGTAACCAGTACCCTGGTAAGGATGCAACAAGTGAGGGTTGTATAAAAACTGGCTTTAGTTTATAGAAAAGGGAAGGACTAGAAAAACTGCATGTGCAAAGTATACAAAATGGTGTACAGTATGAAGTCTGTGAAAATAAAGAAAGTCTGCTACACCTGCCTTCAGCAGTTAATTCACAGAAATGATGGTGGTAAGTTTACAATAATTTATTTAATTTGGGTAAAGAGCCAGGATTTCACGCTAAAGGTTCAGCTTCTCTACTGGCAGATGATATTACAAAGGATGTTGTCCATCTGATGCTGTCTGTATGTGGCCTGAAGGAACATCATGCTGTCATATCTAGTCTTAATGAATCGGGAAGATTTGATGCAAAGTGTCATAGAGACCCTATGAAGTAAGGGGTAATAAGAAGAATTTGTAATAGAACAAAAAATAAATAATTTTAAGAGTGAATATAGGAGAAAAGAAAAACCAACAATGAAGCAACCCACAGAAGCATTCATTGAGAGGAAGGAAGACTGTTCACTTACTTGGAGCTCATGAATAGAAGTTTGTAAGCACTGGCTCACTGAGGATACATCTGTGCTAGTAATTTCAACATTGCCAGGGAATAGTCTTCTGCTCCAGAACTCAGTTCTCTTTGCCACTCATGTGGTTTCAATCTGGGCCAAAAAAAATTCCCCCAACAGGATAGGGACTATTTCCAACAGACTATTTACACACAGGCACCCTCTCTTGAGGAGTAGGTCAGTTTAATGAGAGAAACATAGGCTGTTCTGTGCCAGCTGGATCTCTGTACCAGGTACGCACCTCATATCTACTTATTTATCAGTGTAAATGTAGTCCAACGGGCTTAATACACCCAACATATCCACAGAGTACTGTCTTCAGCACAAACATATCAGCTTCTAACACAGGAACGTCTAGGATGTCTAAGGACTTGCACAAAAGAAGAGAGTGCCTCATTAGATCTGTATTCTGGACAGAAGGCCCAAGAAAAAATACTCCCAGCATTTGTTTAATCTCTCTAAGAATTGATTTGCCAACAGAGATTAAATGGGTCCTAGAGGGAAAACTGTGCACAATTCAGACAGCAGCCAAAGGGTAACTTTAAAAGAAGAGATTTAAAGTAGCTCTGTGGCTAGTTGAAAGTTATGCTTTTCCCCATCTAGTTTTAATTTTAAGGAACTGTTCAAAAATTCAAACTCACAGAACCACAGAATAATTTAGGTTGGAAGGGACTTCTGAACTGTTCAAATAACTTCTAATAGAAATACAGAAGCCCAAGCCTTGCATTTTGGAAGAACCTGAAGTTTGAAATAACCATAAACCACCTCTTGCCTTTAACTATGTATAGTATGAATAAAGAAATGGAGACCTGCAAGGCAGTCTGCAAGAATTAACAGGCTTACAACTCAGCATCCAAATGTCATACCCCTATTCCAAGCTAGTTGCTAAAGCTAGCTCTACAGTCAACAGAAAAAATGGCCAGCCCTCTAGCAATGCCTCTTTCCACACTGATGAGAGGTGAAGACTGGATGGCGAGCTATTCAAGGGCGAAGACTGGATGGCAAGCTATTCAAGGGCTGGCAGTATACGTGGAAAACTTAGGATAAGCACTTAGATTCAAGACCCTAATCATAATTTTCTCTGTTGTAGTTGAAGTACTTGAAGTCTCCTGTAACAGTGTGGAGCCTGGCTCTGCAACACTTTTGACCAACGTACGGCAATTTAGGAAGGATATATTCCCACCAGTTCAAGTGAAAAGCACTAATCCTGTCTGCAAGACCAGGGCGGCACTCAAAATTCACTGACTGCTTGGCACAGAGACCCTCTTACCTGGACCTGAGCAAAGCCTTCGACACTGTCCTGCACCACATCCTGGTCTCCAAGCTGGTGACACATGGGTTTGATGGGTGGACCACAAGATGGATAAAGAACTGGCTTGATGGCCACACCCAAAGAGTGACTGTCAATGGCTCCATGTCCCAGTGGAGGCCAATGACAAGCCGAGTCCCTCAGGGATCAGTCCTGGGACCAGTCTTGTTCAACATCTTTGTTGGTGACATGGACAGTGGCATTGAGTGCACCCTCAGCAAGTTTGCTGATGACACCAAGCTGTGTGGTGCAGCAGACACGCTGAGGGGAAGGGATGGCATCCAGAGGGATCTTGATAGGCTGGAGAGGTGGGCACATGAGGTTCAACAAGACCAAGTGCAAGGTCCTGCATCTGGGTTGAGGCAATCCCAAGCACAAATCCAGGCTGGGCAGTGACTGGCTGGAAAGCAGCCTTGAGGAGGGGGACTTGGGGGTGCTGGTGGACGAGAACCTCAACATGAGCTGTCAGTGTGCACTTGCAGCCCAGAAAGCCAACCAGAGCCTGGGCTGTATCTGGAGAAGTGTGGCCAGCAGGTCAAGGGAGGTGATTCTCCCCCTCTACTCAGCTCTGGTGAGACCCCACCTGGAGTACTGCGTCCAGTTCTGGAGCCCCTATTACAAAAGGGATATGGACATGCTGGAAGGTGTCCAGAGAAAGGCCACGAGGATGATCAGAGGGCTGGAACACCTCTCCTATGAGGACAGAGTGAAGGAGTTGGGGCTGTTCAGTCTGGAGAAGAGAAGGCTCCAAGGTGACCTTATCGTGGCTTTCCAGTATCTGAAGGGGGCCTAAAGAAAGCTGGGGAGGGACTTTTTAGGATATCAGGTAGTGACAGGACTAGGGGGAATGGAATAAAGCTGGAAGTGGGGAGATTCAGACTGGATGTGAGGAAGAAGTTCTTCACCATGAGAGTGGTGAGAGCCTGGAATGGGTTGTCCAGGGAGGTGGTTGAGGCCCCATCCCTGGAGGTGTTTAAGGCCAGGCTGGATGAGGCTCTGGTCAGCCTGATGTAGTGTGAGGTGTCCCTGCCCATGGCAGGGTGGTTGGAACTAGATGATCCTTGTGGTCCCTTCCAACCCTGACAGATTCTATGACTCTATGATTCTATTTTTCATTTTCTTGTTCTAAATGTTATTGCATGTAAATAAAAATAATGTAACAACCGTACAATGAATGAAGCAGCTGTATAAAACAAACCTAGGTAACTTGCTGGCAAGGTATAAAAGTTGGAAGAGGTTTAAATTCTGTCGATCCTTTTAGGGGTTATCATACTGAAATTTGAGTGGCTCCATAAAGAAGCTCCTAAAATACTCTGGTTTATTAAAGTCCTTGTTCCTTCCATTACGCCTGTTTCAATATACAAAGCTGTAATTTAACTCTTTCTGATGTTGTTAATAAGATCTCTGAGATAATTATGATGGAGAAAATGGAAAATGTTACAAATATCAGAGTCAGAAGCCAGCTGATTTACAATTATGCAGGCCAGCGTCCAAGCACCACAAAAGTCTTCTCTAAAGCAAGCTTGGGAGAAAGATATCAAAAATCCATTCTGACCAACTGGAAAGTATTTCACACATTCTGGAAATCAAGCTAATGAATCAAGCTTGCAAAATAAACAAACCTCAACTGGGTTTATTTAAGCTTCCAAGTGGACAAGACATGTAGGAGAATCCGACTTTGGAGGAAAAACAAACCAGAGATTACTACTATTTGCATATGGCAGTGCCCCAAGGGTCAGTCAAGGATCAGACACCTGCTGTGGGAACTGCTGTCAGGACACATGGTAAGGGTCCTTCCCTCCAAACACTTGTGATTTATTTGCCCAAATTTGCAGCAGATGCTGAGGTTGTGAACAGACAGCACAACGCTCGATCAGCACTGCCTGTTCCTGGACCCGGGTTACACTCAACAGCAAGGTCAAGACACAAGAAATGAGGGAAATGTAAAGTGAAATGGTTGCTCTACATTAGGCTGAGGAACCTTCATGTCCATCTATGTGTTGTCCTTGATACGGAAATGAACACCATCCACTTGAGCTCTGGAATCCAGCTTGACTGTATGGCCAAAGGCAGTTAGTGAAACCCATATAGAGAGCTTGAGACAGAAGGGATCTGTGCAGTGTTGTCACCTCAGATCCTTTGTATTAAACTGAACTCTAAGCCACCTTTAGGACCATACCCACTTTTCCCTCTCCTTGCATGCTGTTTCACACCTGGTCTGTTTCTCTCTCTCTCTCTGTTTCCTTTTTTTGTCTTCTGTCTAATTGATTCCAAGCTTGACCAGCTTTGGAATTAATTTAACCGCATGGTATCATCACCAAGACAGGTTCAGTCAGCTTGAGCTGCTGCAGCCCAGTGTGAAGGACAAGAGGCGGAAGGAGAAGAGAATGTGCTGGCCAGATGTCCTCCAAGAATGGAGAGTTAAGTGAGGGCCAAAGGCTGTGCCATATCTGTGTGGCATCAGCCTCTTCTTTGTGGACATGAGCGGCACACAAATTAAGTGAAACAGGAGTTTCTTCCTCACTGTTCTTTCCTCTTTCCTTCTTTTGTTGTGTTTGTCTGAAGAATAGGAATAATCCAATCTGTAGCTAAGCTTCCTCAATTTCACATTGTTCTCTTTCTCTGTGAGGATGTCTGGCACCACCTGAAAGGTGGCTAAGCAAAGGGGTTTTCTTTTTTTCTTCCTTTTTAAAACTCCTCCAGCTAAAGCAAACGTAACGCTCAGACATTTCAATAAAGAAGCCATGCAAATGCCTGGGTGAAATTTAAGTGCTGCAGATGATCAGAATGAAAAAATATTATCTTTCAGGTTGTCCTTCCTTTGGCTTTACTGATCTCAGTAGAAGATTAGAGAAGGTTGAACGTTCTTTTCAAACTCCATCTGTGCTAAAGCTGTACTGCTTCATATTTCAGCTTTTCACAGCATTTTTTTTCCTATTAAAAGTGCTACAAAGAATCAAGTTAAATTAAGCACAACACATCTCAGCAACCATAGTGACTCACAGTGAGAGACAGAGCCCTCACATGCTACTCCAAAACATTCCAGAAGTGACACTTGTTAATACTGTCAGTGCCAACCCACTGTCTGGCATTATCCAGGGATGATGTAGTATGCAACTGTAGGTGCAGTCCTGGACAAAAAGAAAACAGAGGGTGTAAAAGCCTCTGGTTCCTCATCACCCCAGGGACCTTTTTCATCAGGAATTGTCATTGCAACTGAATTCCTGTCTCACTCTTTCCCTTTTCAGTTGGATGTGGCATTCTCCATTTCCTATATATAACCACTGCTGCCCAGCAGCTGCTGCCTTTACCCCAGAAGCCGGTCAGCTGCACAAATTCTAAGAAAAGTCTTTAGAGCCCAACAGGTGCTGGATCTCACAGACTTGCATCCTTCGGTGCCAAATGGCTGCAGGCTCCTACCCAGCTCTCTAGTACAGCATCTTGCAGAGCTATTTTGATTTACAATCCTCTCGAGCCAGCTTCAGTTTAGGTAGGCAACTCAAAAAGTCTGAAGAAATTCCCAGGTACACAAACAGATGCTAGTGATGCTCCTCAGTTTTCTTCCTGTCTTCCTTTGGCACATTACACCTATGACTTCCTGTCTTTCACCACAGGCCATAAATTTCAGAGAGGAAGTATTCTGTGGCCCCTGGTATGTGTTGGCAAGTAAGGTAAGTGATCCTTGGACTCTTGAAAACTATGTGTTTTGCACACGGTTACCTGTGATTGGAGTAGACTGGACACAATGACCCAAGAGGCCCCTTCTAGACCTGCACTTCTAAATCTTGCACCATCCTCTAGAAAAAAGAAAAACAAAACGGTCCTTGTACCCTCCCTCTCCTACTCGCTCTGTTTTGAGTGGATCCCTATTTATAAACCTATACACCTATGGAATTTAATATACATACAGTCTTTTAATGAAGAAGTTTGTCCTTCAGTTGATTTCTGGCATCTGCATGATTTTTACCACAGTGTCACCAGCTGCTTCTCCAGCTGCTTAAAAGCATACATATTGGGGCCACCATGGATACAGTCCTCCTGGTTATTTCCACCCCAGGAAGGCAGTGGCTCCAAGTATCTGCTGGTTTCTGAGACTCTGCATAAAGATGAAAAGAAACCACGTTTGTATTTAAGGGTCATTTGATGAAAGTAGGTGAATCACCATTGTGTGGTTCGAAAGAAACTGAGGTCTTACAGAGATGGTTCCACAAGGGATTCTGGAAGATATGCTAGGGAAAATAAATTTTAAGTAAGATGAATTATTTTTACATTATTAAACAAGTTAACTTGGAAAGGCATATGTTTGAACAGTTTGGAGCAGGCAAGACTCTCCGTGCGAATCAGTGAAGGTTCATTGCTTTCATTACACTGCTGATGGTTTACACCAACTGAAGAGCAGCACTGTGCATAATTTCTCTGGACTGGGGTGAAAACATTAGGTTATATGCTCTTTTAATTGCTAATGAAACTGCAATCAACACTACTTTCAAATGGATTTTAGAATTATCTGTTCTTTTGTGAAACCAGCAAGGAGCTAGACTCTTCTACCAGCACCGAAGAAAGTTTATAGAGCAGCAGTAGGTTACTCGCAACAGGTGTTACACTGCCAGCCACAGCAAACATTTAACATAGGAGAAATGATAATAGGTCTATAATTCTTTGAGGTAAAAGTCTACCATCACTTAATGAGGTGATGCTATTGTACATACAGACTGCAGCTCCTTCTGCTTTGCTGTAGATAGTTACTGTACTTGAAGTGGACATTAATGCTAATTCACAATGGAATGCTGGAATCACATCCCCATGAGGCCATAATGAACTCCCCATAATTAATATTATTAATCATGGGCCTAGCACAGAGGTCACATATCATGCTTTTCATGTCAAAGGTTCTTATTAATAAGCATTTCAATTTTCCCAGCTGATGAGAGCTAACAGCCTGCCATAACTCCGTTTATCATTCAAACCTGTCTGAGCTTTATAACCCCTAATGGAGCTCAGCTCTACGCCAGTATCTCTCAGACTTGGGGTGGTCAGCACTTTGCAGGAGTCACTAGGCAACCGGCATGACGTTTCAAAGCACTGTTTTCACCGACACAATTCTACAATACATCTGCATGGGGTCACCAGGGCCTGAGAAGTGACCCTTACAACCCATGTGGCGAGACATGAAACGCTGAAGATCTGACTCAAATGCTGTAGAAAAAGGAAGTTCAAAACTGAAGTTCCACTTTGATTTAAGCTCTCGCTGATATGTGTGGGTCTGTGCAGTAAGTCAGTGGCCCGAAACTATCACATCATCATAACTATACTCATTTTATAAGATCCAGTTTTGCTTCAACAGGTAACTTTTAAACTGCTGCTATCAAAATCTTTCAACACTAATACTTGAAAAAACTCGAGATCCTTTTCTCCCAGCTGTCTATAGTTTCTACCAGAGGTGAAAAATATTCTTCATGTAATGGTTTTTGTACTTAATCCTTCCTCTGGCTTCCTAATTTTACTTTTTCATGGTGATATGATATGAAACAATAAAAATGCCACTAAATTCCATGTTATTTCATGAAAAAATTGTAGCATCCTCTGCTGAAGACAGCTTTACAACCTACACCTACAACAGTCATTCACAAGATAAGGGTTTCATTAATGTGTATTTTGGGACCCTGCACTTACATATCTGTGGCATGGCACCTCTGGAGTTGCTATGGTCTGTGACAATGCCTGCTTGGGAGCCTGGGAATCTGTGGAATCCAGAACAGCTCTGTGCATCAAGACTTTTCCTTATATAAATATTTCATTTACAAGACTAATTTTTTTTTCCTAGTCGAAGTTATTATTCCAATACAACACCTAGTCTGAACACAATTAAAACCAGCTTACAAGTGTGACCATACTATCACTGCAAATTTTTCTTCTTTGCTCCTTCCAGAATTAGTCATTCTAAGCATCTTTGTAACAGTGCAATTACATCTACATTGAGGAGCTGTGCTCTTCTCACTACAGAAAGATAACTAATCCAAAATGTCTAGAAGACAAATTCTAACAGCCCCTTCTCAGCACCTGAATGCTGGAGGTGGAAGAAGTGTACTGCATAGGCTTGGAAAGATCATTCAAGCCCATACCTGAGCAAACATGGTACATGAACAAACAAACAATTTCATTTCTGAGTCCCTTTTTTTGTGCCTGCTATCCATCTTTCAGATGCTATTTCTTCAGCAGCTGAGAAAGACTGTCTGGCTCTGCTTCCCAATCCTGGCTTTAAATGAAGAGGGGCCTGCTGCTGAGAAACAGGAGAGCTCTGATGTCATGCTTGCTCTATCTGAGGAATCTGTGACGGCTGCTAACTGCTGCGACTCCTCCACCAGTGGTGAAAATGATCTGGCTGGATAAAAAAGCAGGGCTACACTGCAGTCAGGACCAAGGAAGTACAGTCAGTTTAGGCTCAGACTTCATCTCAGGCACGCAGTCTCTCATGGTGTTAAAAATGGCAGCAACCCAAAGTGTGGCAAACTAAACTATGTCCACAAAAATCCACTCCTGACAACTACTCTCACCCTCCTATAGCACAAACCTCCTAGCCAGCACTTGTTTTCCTGTTGCTGCTGACCAATGCAGCTTGCTTATGAGTTTTTGGGGTATTTCTAGCTTTTCAAGTGTTCAGATTGACTGTTTTCTCCACTCTCTGACATCCTTCCAAACAATCAAACTGGAGAATAGCCTAAAAATCTGCTACAACAAACAGAGAATTTTCTGATCTGTCCTACATCTCCCAAAAGGCCTCACTGAAATGAAAACCTGTTTATAAAAAGAAGTATGAATAAATAAATAAATATCCAAACATTGGCAAAGTGTGAGAAAAGGGAGAGAGGGAAGTAGGTGAAGACAAGTTGTCTCTTAAAAAGTACAACTGTTATTCCATTTTCCTTCCTTCCTTTATCCTGTCCTGTGGGCATGTGAGCTAATTAGCATGACTCGTATATGCCTGCCATCGTATTACATAGGACATATTACACACAACTCTTTGTTGAGAATTCTGCCTGTGTGGGATGTAGCTGAATTAAAAAAAAGAAAAAAAGACGAATGTCACAACTTTCTAACTTTTCCTGCTTTACTAAGAGCTAGCACCAGCTGTACCAGTCAATAAAAATTAACCTTCCCTGCTACTCCTTGGATATCCAGTAAACTCAGATTTGATCCGGATGTTCTGATTTCCACACAGCTAAAATGCAATCAAATGCTTGATTTTGGGGGATAGATTTGCTTAAATTGTATTAATTCACAAGGATAAACACAATTAGTAGAGCTCATTAGCTTGCAAAATGTAATTTATTTTCTTGAATATACCCATTTCCTTGGATGAAGAGCTCCATTAGCTTTATTATATTTGCGAAGCTTATATAAAAATCCAAACCATGGCAACAAAGAGAAAATTGTTACTACACAGTCACAGCAGTCACTTTTCCATGTTAAATAAGTTTGGCATTTATTTATATTTAAATGAGAATATCTACCACTATCAAGACCAGGATACAGGGCAAGTACTTATACAGAATATAATTAAAACTAATTCAAGCAACAAATGTGGCCTGAAATTAAAATACCTCCCTCCTCCCAACTTCTTTAACTGAAAAATGACTCAATGTTCTCCCTCAAAAACCCTGCTTATAATCACTTAATTATCATAACGAGCAATAGTAAAGGGACTCTAGCCGTTTACAGTCCTCATAAGATGGGTCTGCTTTCAGGCACGTCTGGTTTGCTTAGTGCTGTGCTTTAATTTCACTGTAATATAAAGGCTAGAGAGTGGAGAAAATGAATACATGGCAAAGTACCTGTCATTACTTGTATCGTATCACTGAGGTATTCTACACGCACAATATAAAAGCGGCCGGTGCAATTTTCATACTGTTATCATTTTTGATATTACACTGTCTAAAAGCAGTGACACACAAAAGAAACGCTTTTATCATTTGCAGTGCGGGGATGATACTAATTACATCATCTGTCATCATTATACAGCTAAACAAAACTTTTCTTTCATAGAAAACTGCCATTTAGCAAATTAACGGGTAATGACCCATAATATACAGAAGATTGAAATTTGGGAATTACATTCACATTAGTTTGTTTTCTGCTTTCCCCTCATTTTTATTCCCTGGTACACCACGAAAAGGAAGAGAGATGGAGAATTTCTCCAACTACCTAATTTGCCAACAGTTCTACCATCCTTTTGGAAATTGGTGCAGCATCATAGCAATGCACAGTTTGGTTCTACTTAATAATACAGACAGTCTGCCAAGCCAGGAAAAGCCAGATGTTAGCATACTGATGCACAAAAAACCTGCCGCTGGGGCCAGATTGTCAAAATTATACATGAAACAATGACTCTATATTTGCTTGCAGATAACAGATGGATGCTTGGAAACCAGGTACCGGAACGTGTTGTCTCCCGATGACTGACCAGGCCACATAACATGATTGCACATAGGAGGTGTCTGACATGTTCCAGCAAGGGACTCAGCAGTAAGGACAAGGTAGGGTAAACACCCCTCCAAGGGCCCTCCTGCTGCATGGACATTACTTCATCCCTGTATAATGCTGCAAAGAGCTGTATTGTGGGACACATTCAAGTGCTACCATTTAATGAGAGATCTGTAGGGATTACAAGAGGCACAAACCATTGTGGATGAGTCCTTAGCTCAAATTCCTATGCTTTTGGGAAAGAAGTAGAATAAAAAGACTTCATTTTTTGTTGTACCTGATTATGATATGTTCCTCAACATAGAAGCAGAAATAAAGTGTTGAATAGCAGGTGGATAATAGCAGATTTTAGGTGTGATATACTTACCACCCAGATAATGTAGCAAATCCATCTAAATACAAGAAAATAAATTTTAGCCAGATCTTTTCTCAGTTTGAACTCCTGTGGCCTGGACCAACTACTCCCTTTCATCATGCACCAGCTACAATTGGAAGGAAATTAAAAGAGAAATTTCAGGATGAATTAATAATCAAATTAATGGCAAAGATGAGTGAATTTATTATGAACTAGCCATGTCAGTGGAAGTTTCAGTCACCAGTAGGTGCTTTAGATACCCAGTAAGAGCAATTGAGCATTTGGCCTTTAATTCCCATTGTCTGCATCAGGTTGTTTAGAACTTTTCACTTACCCATAAAATGATTTCCTGACTTAAGTGAGATTCTGAACTGAATGTATCTGTAAAGTAAGGGAGAGCTCTCAGTTCCAGTTTACCATTGTTAAAGTGGATTAAAGGATTTTTTATTAGTAACACTTAGAGCTCACTTGCTCATGTATCTGGAGACTTCTACCAGGGGAACCTCCCCCAGCAGACAGCCTGGCCAAATCAAAAGCTGAAAATGTGTGTGTGATGAGCACATTACACAGGCTGATGAGGGCTGTGATGAGCCAGGAATTAGTGAGGAAGCATTTGAGAAAAAAACAAGTGCTGGTGGAAACAGCATACATGGCACACTTTTTTCTGACTCACTGCTGAACCATAAAGTTCATGGACCCTGCAGAACATGACACCATGACTAGTGATGTCTCCTGAATGAATTATGTAAGCCTCTCTCTTAACCTTAACCCTCTTAGTAGGCCTTAATATATTAAACAGTGTAAGAAAGCACTGGAAATTATGTGAGATAATATACGAGTGTAAGCAGCAGTTTAAGAAACCATGAATCAAAAATGTTGACAATATATGTCCAAACTAGCTTTAGTCATGCTAATGAAAATGATGACTGGTAAAATGTTGGATGTACGACATTCAGAAGTAGCTTTCCATGAGCAGATGAGGAAAGACAGCTTGATATCAAACAATGACTAGACTCTCCAACCTATTTCTGAAACTTAGGATGGGGTTCAGGTTATGATAAGCTATTTAAGTGCAAGTGTATTCAAGTTGGTTAGGTATATTAGCTCCTAAAATATCAAAGGAAACCTAAATAGTGCAGTCAACAGAGCCAAGAGTGATTCAGAGGGGTCAACCATAGATGAGTGCAGTCCCTGATGCCCTTTGACATGTTCTAGAGTAGCCAAGGCCCCTACAAATAGCCAGCACCTATGGAAGAGCTGTGACCTGCCAGTACCAAGACACCATATAAGAGGTACTGTAGCCCTAGGATAAACATGGCCCTAGCTGCCTCTGTTTAAATGACTGAATGATATGCTTACTTTCTAAATCTAGGTAAGTCATGGAAGAAATCTTACCTTAACAGACTTGACTGCCAGCTAGGGTTTTATAAAATCAGACTTCAGTTCTGAATATAAATGATTCTTCTTTCTCATTTACTAACCACATAATAACATTCAAAGATGTCATCATGTCTTTTCCTTATTATTACATCTTTTTAAAACATATCCTAGTGTACGTTTAAGATTTTAAGTAAAAGCCTCTGTCTGGTTTTGAGAGGCAGGTTCAAGGTTCAAAGTAGTTTCCTTCAACTCTTCTGGTTCAAAGTTTGTGGCTGATGAACAACTAACACAGCCAAGCACTATCTTATTTTTCTTGTCCACAAACTTGAAACACTAATTTCAGTGTCTTGGCATACTTCCAGACTATGTAATTATAATCTAGATCCAGAGTGGGTAATTTTAATTTATATCCTTAAACTCACCTCTCTTATTTCATTTGGATGCAATATGGCTATACCTTTTTCTGTCATAAACACACAGTGTGGTCTCACTGTACTCCAGGTCCAGTTACCTCCCATCTAAAAAACCCAAACATTTCTCTCAGTGCATTTAAAGGGTAGGAACCAGCTAATGTTACTAAATAAATGCAAAAGCATTTTACATTTTTGAAATAGGCTCCTTCTTCTAACTGCTCTGGGGAGACCTTATAGCAGCCTTTCAGAACTTGAAAGGGGCCTACAGGATTGCTAGAGAGGGGACTTTTTACAAAGGCTTGTACTGAAAGAATGAGCAGTACTGGCTTCAAACTGGAAGAAGGCAGACTGAGATTAGACATTAGGAAGAAATTCTTCACCACGAGGGTGGTGAGGCACTGGCACACATTGCCCCAAGAAGTTGCAAGGGCTTCAGCTGCAGAAGTGTTCAAAGTCAGGTTGGATGTGACCCTGAGCAACCTGATATAGTAGGAGGCGCCCCTGCCCACAGCAGGGTGTTGGAACTAGATGATCTTTAAGGTTCCTTCCAACTCAAACCATTCCATGATTCTATGACATTTAGAATTTGTCTCCTAAACGCATTAATGTATTACTTCCAGACATTTACATAGATCTTCAGTATATAAATAGCCCTTCACTTCCTTCTTAAAAACACAAAGAAGAGACAGTCTTGGGAAATACCAAATCTTACTGATATACTGAATCTAATACTCCAGCATCCAGGAAATTGGGCAAAAGTGAACGCTAAAATAATTTCCCAGCTTTAGTCAATAGCCTTAAAGCCAGGAGGTGTTCTCAGCAGCACTTCATTTTTATGATAGTGAATTAAAGCATCCCTGACTGATAACACCTAGACTCACTGCACCAGGTTTGCCTATATGGCAGTTTTGCAAGAGAGTGAAAAAGCCCCTCAACAGTGAAGTCATGATGGCTTATCCAAGGTCATAAGGTGCTCTTTCAGGAAAGGGCTCTGAAACTTAATTTCTTACAGAAGAAAATTTTATTGGTGTGCGGCTTTAGCAGTGTCTGTTCTTGCACTGAATTCCTACTCATGAGCAGGTTTTACTGTCCTTGAAGAGCGGATCTTTCGAAAGGATGTCAAATTTTCTTTTTTTTAGCATTCTAGCAAGTAAAATACCTGAAGAAATGTGTTATTATGGAGTTGAAGAAACATGAGCCCCTGTTCTTGCTATATTTATACAAATGAACAAGAGATTTCTGTATTTCTTCTGAGTGCAAGGATTCTCTACTGATAGTTAAACATCTGCATCTGCCTAAACCAGAAGTCTGATTCCTTGACTGATTCCTGCTGGATGTACCTGCTATCCACCTATCTGAAATGCTCCTGAAAAGTGCTTTTCTATTTGGATGTTCAAATCTGAGCTCTGACCATGCTACAGCAAAAACAAAAAAAATGCTCAGAGAAATGCACTGTTCACAGAAATTTCTCCAAGCACAGTTTGGCCACAATAGGAGTACATCTAGCAGAAAAATATCTAAAACTCAGCAAATTCAGCTATCTAGAAAATTCATATCTGTAACAAAGTCTGCACAGCATGCTGGAAAAGGCAAAGAGTAGAATCTCCTAGGATGCTGGGTACTGATAGGACTAGGGGGAAGGAGCAAAACTAGAAGTGGGTAGATTCAGATTGGATGTTAGGAAGTTCTTCACCGTGAAGGTGGTGAGACCCTGGAACAGGTTGCCCAGGGAGGTGGTAGAAGCCCCATCCCTGAAGGTTTTTAAGGCCAGGATGGATGGGGCTCTGAGAAACCTGATCTAGTGTGAGGTGTCCCTGCCCACGGCAGGGAGGATGGAACTAGATGATCCTTGAGGTCCCTTTCAACACTGACAATTCTTTGATTCTATGATTCCTAGGTTATAGCCAATAGCAGTCTACTAGTACTGCTCTTCCATCTGTTTTCCACAGGATAGTAATGTTTTTTGCAAAATAATCATTGTTTTAAGGAACGTCCACAGTTTGGGGATGCAAGGAACTTCGTTCACGAGGAAAAGGTCACACAGAAGACATGGGTTTGATGTTGGATTTTGATACCCTATAAATCAGTCAGACTGAACAGGAGTCTCAGCCCTTACTTCTCCTAAGAATTCTTCCATTTTAGCCAATTTTGTCTTTTCCATACCACCTTCTTCATGCCCACCCACTTCAGTGTGAAGACAGATGGACAAACCACATTTTGTCTTCCTCTGAAACATCAAAGGAATCATGAAAAAAAAATTATGTTTTCTTTAATCCTGCATTCTTGGGTTTCTTTGATGTTGCAATGTCAAAGAGCACTGTGCAAAACTGTACAAAGTCTTTGGCCAAACCCTCCAGGTTTTAGCTCCTTGGAAAATATCACACAGTCATACTGTGCAAACTTGACTAAGTATCTCAGCACCTTGTCTAGTCAAATGCTTCTGATTTAGTTGTTGGTATACAGAGCTGTATGTGTATATTACTGTCTATACCCCTGGTTGAACACCTTCCTTGAACCTCCTGATTTTGGCAGCAGCCCAAGGATTGTTCCAGTACAGCAGTAAGCACATACACCACTATATGCTGCAATTTTCTGAGTTTAATATGACAAAACTTCCTGCTACTTTTACTTGCACATCAAGATGATTTAAGTTTTGTCTATGAGTAATCATTCCTGCAAGCTTATGTACCTTCTTCCTAGAGATAATTTCATCACCTTGCACCACTTTCCAGAATATCTAGCCTGGGAACCTAACATAATCACAGAATTACAGGGTGGTATGGGTTGGAAGGGACCACCTAGTCCAACTCTGCTGCTAATGCAGGTACACCTAGATCAAGCTTCACAGGAATGCATCCAGGTGGGTTTTGAAAGTCTCCAGAGAAAAAGACTCCACAACCTCCCTGGGCAGCCTGTTCTAGCACTGTCACCCTCAAAGTAAAGAATTTTTTCCTTAATATCAAGTGAAACCTTCTGTGTATGCAAATATTGAGATGGAACTACACACAAACGGCTTGCTACCCTCACTTGGTGTAACTAGAAACTTGAATATATGCAGAACACAAAACAAACTGAATGTCAGAAGTGTAACCCTCCTACTGTGCAGAAAGAACTTAGTAGCATAGGTTTGTGACAATGTATGACAACACAACATACAGAACAAGTATGTTCATTGCTGAGAAGAATTTCTTGTATGCACCATTCAAATTGTTGCCCAAATTACTTCTGTCCAGGGCTAGGGCTGGGTTGGCTACTAAATGAGTGACAGACACTCTCTATTAACCCCTTTATTTTCCCAAAGAGAGGAGAAAGAGAATAAGGGCAAGAGATTTACAGTTTCAAAAAGAAAATAACTACTTTAAGGACCATAGTAACAACAAAATGAAATATATACAAATATATACAAACCCAATATTGAACCAACCCCCCTGATAACACTGTCACCACTGATAGTGTGGGCAGGCCCTGGAGAAGTCCCAGACTGGACTCAGCTGCAGACAGGAACCAGGTACAGGAGCTGGATTCAGGAACACGTGGACTGGAATCAAACAGATAGGAGTCCTCCTAGGTCACTGGCCACTGAAGAAGAGAGCCTGACACTTGTGATCCATCAGTTTTACACTGAATACGACATACCTTCTTGTTCAGCTTAGGGTCACCTGAACTGTCCACTCCTCCCTGCAGGTGCAGCCTTAGCTCTGCACCCCCAGCACAGTATGAAAGATTTAGCAGGGACCTTGGTCTGCATACCAATCCTTGGCACTAACTATGAACATTGACCAATATCACTGCTAGAAGCAGACACTGTCTGTGAAAATATGCTGTTAACTGCAAAAAGTGCAGCCACTTAGAAGAGACTAAGATGAAAAATAAAACCTCCGAACAGAACTGGTTTTGTTCTAAATCAAACCAGGACAATTTAGTACTTAATAAAAAAAGAAGTAAAGAGAAGAAAATACTCCTACGAATGCTTGTGAACTTACAAAACACAAATCATTCCTCTCCTCATAGTATGCATCCTATGAACACAGAAGACATCTGATACAAGTAGATTTGTGGGATGTTACACCAAAATTAGTTTCCTAACAGTTATTGTTGCTTGTGTTTCAGCCAAAGTCTTTTTATCTTTAGTCTTACAAAATATGCACATCAGTTAAAGACAATTATTTAAAAAAAAAGCTCATAAAAGCACTTTGAAGATGCAAGGTGTTACATAATCCCATGTTATTATTATTATTGGTTGCAGCTCAAAGCCCAGTCATGCCATGGGACAGCAGAGCTCGCTGTCAGCAACCTCAAGGCACAACTGGGAAAGAAAACTTGCTATTTGGAAATGTCTGTATTTCACAAATTGGCTTAGATGATTTTATTTTTTTTTTATTCTAACATGAGACAGAATCGTTCTTGTTCTGAATGCAACAAGACATAAATGATTCTTCTTTATTCAGAGTTCAGGCACTGTTCCATGAAGGATTGCTGATTAAAAAAAAAAAAAAAAAGGCAGTATTTCCACTGTCTTGTAGGGAAACCTAAAATCATCTGTAGTTTAATACATCCACTTGTATAATACAGAGATTGCTGGAGACCACAAACAGACTATTTTGAGAACATGCAAGTGTATACACAATTGCACAGTCTAAATCCCCATGGACCCAGTTTGTCCAGTTTGGACCGAGTCTGAACTCCCCAGGTGTGTTTCCCATTGCATCCAAAGGGCTGGATGTAGACAAGGGTTGCACCCAAATATGTGTCAGGACTTGAACAAGACAGAGGACCAAGGCAAGATAAGGTCAGAGAAATGAGAAATTAAACATAAGGAGTTCTAAAAGAGGAAGAGAGGCTCTGCAAGTGTTTTGGACACTTAATAACTTTCAAAAGATCAAAACGCAGTTCTAGCTCTCTGCAAAGGATTTTGGAACAGCGTGTAGATGGAAGGATGGATAGACAACCCTCCTGAAAATCTGGGCTGTATTTAGAAAGAGTTGCCACTTAGGATTCTGTGTCAAAAAGGAGCCCAGAGTTTGGTGATCATTCATCCCCCGAGAAATTTTTCACTTTATGAGTATAGTGTTGTGTGGACAGGAGAGAAAACAGTAATTCTAAAGAACTTTACCACCTCTCAGACTTATTTTGAACGCATTTAGTGGCCACTGTCATGGACAAAACCATGTTCATTAAGAACCATGTTCTAAGCAAATTTCAAGTCTTAAGACTTTACAGGGGGAAGAAACTCAAGAGATCTTCAAATGTATAATCATTTAATTATCTAAGTAGATCTGCAAGTGATGACATAATATCATAATACAGAGTAAAATCAAAGTTCTTTGGCTCTGTCCTTTCAAGAACAGATGAACTACAGTTGCAAATTTGGTGCTTATTTTAAAAAAATAGAATAGAAAAGCAGAATGGATCAGATTATTTAACACTCTCTAGCAAGCCCACAATTTTTTTTTTTACAATAACTCTTATAAAATATTGGTAGTGGTGAAAGACCCCTGCTCCATCTGAAACTTGGAAATCTCAAGTCACTCACATACTGAGAGCTGTCAATCAAAAGAGCATCTGACGACTTTCTTTATGCTGTACATTTAGCACAGCATTGTTCTAGGACTACTGTGACTCCTCTTTGACTTTTCAGTGCTCTTAATCATTGTCTGCCATGACCCTACTGATAGTAGCATTAAAAGACAGGGCAAGAATTACTGAAAACACTCTACCTGGAACACTAGAAGGGGCAACGTAGTCTAGTTTTCCTCATGCAATGGCTTAGATACTCTCATCAATTTTACAATTCCCTGAAGATTATTCTAATGACAGAATACTATAATTATTCTTGAAAAAGTTTTGATTTTAGAGGACCTGGTCAAGCAGCTTGCTTTAAGCTCATTACTGCATGTGAACATGATAAAACATGAGCCAGAAGTGTGCCCTTGCAGCAAAGTAGGCTATTGGTATCCTGGGCTAGATTAGGCAAAGTATTGCCAGCAGGCCTGAGGGAGGTGATCCTTCCACTCTCCTCGGCACTGGTGTGGCCACACTTGGAGTGTTGTGTCCAGATCTGTGCTCCTCAGTATGAGACAAGGACCCACTGGAGAGTCCAGAAAAAGACCTTGAAGCTAATGAAGAAAACTGGAGCAACCCTCCTATGAAGAAAGGCTGCTGGAGCTGTGACTGTTCAGTTTGGACAAGAGAAAGCTCAGAGGCATTTCATCAGTTTATATAAATACCTGAAGGGAGAGTGCAAAGATGGTGGAGCCAGGCTCCCTTTGGTGGTGCCCAGTTAACAGGACTAGAGGCAATGAGTACAAACTGAAACCCAAGATGTTTCCTCTGAACATCAGGAAACATGTCCTTAGGGTGACCGCACTTGCCCAGAGAGGTTGTAGAGTCTCCAGCCTTGGAGATGTCTAGAAGTCAGCTGGATATGCTCCTGGGCAAAATAGCTCTAGATGACCCTGCTTGAGCAGAGGGGCTGTACCAAACAACGTCCAGAGTTTCCTTCCAACCTCAGTCATTCTGTGACCTCTTGTATGTGCTATTATCAAGTTGAGCTCACAACTGATCACCAGTCATCTGTATCTTTGTACCTGTCAGGCTGTCCCTGAAAGTCAAGGTTATCCTAAGGAACACAGAGTAAGAAGCATGTATGATGCTAACAGACTTCCATGATAAGCTACTAACTCTCCTACAAGAAACAGGACTTCGAAAGCACTGCTGTTTCTATTGTAGACTTCCTTCCCCACAACTGTACGCATATATACTCCTATATCTGTATGTATATACATGTGCACACACATACTAAAATTTTATGCATAATTTCATATCTGTAACTTTTATAATCTATTATTCTAACTACATATCTGTACCTATGGATAGAAAAATAAGGAAGCTTTTCCTAAGGTTACACAGCCAATTTATTCTTGGGCAAGGCAGAGAACTGAAAACAGGCTTTCCAGAGCCTTCATCACACAATATCCTTGAATTAATGTTATTAAAATTCCAAGTGACAGGTTGTACTTTGAATTTAAACACCTCACCCCAGCATTCATGACTAGAACTAGGTATGGTGAATGTCATTGAATGTCATTGAACCTGCTGCTGTTATTCATACCACGCTGCAGCCATGCCAGCTTCAAAAATGAAAGTGCTAACTGGAGGAAAGTATTACGGGGCCTGAAGTTCAGATTGCAACATGGAAAGCTTCCTGTTCTGATTGCTGCTTCTGGGTTCCAGGTTCTTGAGCGTGGGCTCTTTTCTGCAGGCGTGGTGGCAGAAAGAGTGGGAGTGTGGTAGCTGCTGGTTGTGGCTTTCTGGTTTATGCTGGATTTTTCACCCCTGTATTTCACTGATCTTCTTCTACAAATAGGCTAAGATAAGGTAATCATGTATTGTATTATTAGATTAATTAGATTATTAGCTAAAGTAATTACACATTGTGCTTATGATATCTTATGTTACATTAAACTCTTATTTATTGATCTCATCCCTAAATTGTATGTGTTACTCTTTCCCTCACTTTTAAGTTGGAGGAGGAGGCCGTTTACCCTTGTGCTAATCTGTTACAGTCATAGAACTGCAGGTCAAACTGACATCCCTTTGAAAATTCAGCTTTTTATGGAAAACAAACAAATAAAAAAAGTTGATGGCTATTGACAAAATGTTGTAGTCTGCCTTGTTACTATTCATGATTAAGGAAAGTAAATATTGCCTGAGGTCTAATGAGAATTCTAATGCAATAAAGTCAAGTGTGAAAGGTGCAATCAATAAGTGATGATGCAACGGTATTCGTTTGTAGTTTTGTTATTGTTTAGTTCATGGTATTTGGTGATGCTTGAAAATCAAGTGTTAAGAAATTAGTGTTACAAGGATTAACATTCAGATTTTATTTCAGATGTTATGTTTCTACAGTCACTACATTCAGAACACTAATTAGCATCTGATTTCTTTTCCTACTAGTTAAGGACTGCAAATCAAAGAATTATAGAACAAAAATACTATGGAAATGAACATCAACATTATCCATGAACATTCACAAATTAAAACCCATTATATGTCCATGGCTAATTTTACACTGCAGGAGAAAATACTGCAATGAAGAACTGCATTTTCCTCATTTTTGTGTTGGCGATTGCCTCAAAGTATACCAAGTTTATGAAGAAAGTGTCTGTTCAAATGTATAGCAGATCTCAGAGTCCAAGCTGGAACATTTACGTTTTGCATATGGCAGGGCTATTGACCATGGATTCAGTTTTGGATTTACTACAAGTCTTGGATATAAAGAAGTATAGTGCCCTATGAAAAAGACAGGGACTAAATCTCAGTTGCTCAGTAATTTCCCCAGAGAAACCAATTTCTTCTAGTCCTTCACCAGACAGACTAATTTCTCTCTGTTTGGGCTCAACTGGGTTGGCAGGCGCATAGACATTGGTCTTTCACTGTGTCATAGCACGGAATACCGGTACCTTGTGTCAGATACTTAAGGGACAATTTCTGTCCCTCTCCCTTCTCCGCAGGCATGTTGTGCAAGCGACAAGTTGTGTTGGCACATCATGTAGCCTGAAGAATAGTTAAACTTATGTTTGACTATTATTTGGAACTCTGTATCTTCTGAATAAACCACATAAAAATTGGGCTGTGTAAACATCAGTGGATCTTCACTGAGCATGTTCATAATGAACATCTCCATGCTTCCAAATATTCTGCTTTATTAATTCCCATGGCACTTCATCTTTAGATTACAGACCAAGACTTAAGACATGGATCAAAATCAGGGGCCGATTCTGTTCTAAAATATATTGCCAAGTCAGCTAGGAGTATTTGGCACAAATCCTATCCAAAATGCAATTAAAGATCAAACCAGACATCTCTCAAAACTGCTGTTGATTGTGTATAGTGAAAGATCCCATGCATTTCATAAGATCCCATGCATTTCTGCAGTCCTCACACATTGTTAAAAGCAATAATTATTATGAAACGTTACTTACGTTGCTCATAATGTGACTGCTTTATAAATTCATTAAGTAAAGGTATCTAAGCTTAACATTCATATTCAACATTATGGAAGGGAAAAAAAAAAATCCCTTCACATCAAATAACCCATCCAGGCCAAGAAGGTGTTCTAATCCATGCAAAAAATTATTTTCTTACAAGTAGTTTCAATGGAATTAGGAAGGCATTAGCTGTGATAGTGTAAAAAAGAATGAAGCATCTGTTTTGTACCATGATTCTTGTTATCAAAATGCATTTTTTGCAGTGCCATGGATATGATTCAACTCTTTCAGTCACGTGAGATCTCTTGACCTACTGCAAATATGACTGCATACTAATAATACGTTTATGTTTTGGCAAGTTATTTGTTTACTTTTATTTAGACACAGGCAAGTAAGAAACCTAGTTCTGCACGAATAAAGTATAATAAGGCCTGAACATGTACGCAACTAAATGAAAAATAATTACGGAAAATAAAACATGACATTTCTAATCAGCTCCCTAATAAAGTCTAAAAATATAAGAAATCCTATTTGATTAACCAGACAGAACTGCTCTTTCACTTAAGGGATAGCTGGGTAGTTATTCAAACCTGTACAAGACTGGATTGTCAAGTGTAATAATAATACAGAGTATCTCAGGATAATGAGACAGATCTTAAGGCCATTAACAGTGGATCTTATCATGATACCAGCCAAAGTTTCCCAAGAAAGAGAGAGAATATTTGAAAGAAACTTGGAGAGAACTAGTTTGAACCTGCACATTTGAACAGCTTAGTACTGTCTCATAGTTTCCATTCTTTTCCAGAGAGAAAGGTGCCTATCATGTAAGACTGTGAAATCAGTCAGGCTTTACAGACTGAAATCCCTGAGGGCAGAAATTAGAATGAAAAATAATTTGAAAATTGAGTCCCATCGCAATCTGTACAGTTTCCGTTAAGATTCTATCCTAGTGAGGATTTAGGTCTAGTTAGACACCTAGTCGTATTCTTTCCTGATTCTTCCTCTCTCAGTGAAAACAACCAAACCCAACATACACTTTCTCTGACTTTAGGTTTGACAAGAGGAATTACAACTTCAGAGGAAAGGGCTTTTAAGATTGGAACTAGAGAAAGAGATTATCTTTCTGAATGAAGTCCTGCTTATGAGACTTCTGTATATGCATTATCTGTATATGCTTCATTATCTTACATTTGTTTGTTTTTAACTGCTACAGGAACAGGAATAGCTGATGGTCACAAAGAAGCTAGCTAATCCCTGGGAAAACAGTTGTCATCTTGCATGTTATACAGCACAGCATAGCTAATGTGTCAGCAGTTGACATGGATTAAAAATATTGCTTGTTTCAGTATCTTCCTTATGAGCCTCTCCCAGGTACAAAGGTTTCCAAATACCAGACCAGAGCTAGGTTTGGCGTGCTTGGCGTACTCCAGTGAGGAACTCTCCTCCTCACCTTAATGAACACCTCCTCAGCTGAATGCATTTGGTGATGCTTGAACAATCAGACCAGACTAGGTTTCACAGCAGTTTAAGCAAGAATTCTGACCAAGACTTTGCAAATCAAATATTAAAACACTGATTAAATATTTTACAATCTTTTTACTTAGGCTTTGATTTGAATTTTACTTCATCTGCTAGCCAGAGATATGGTGAAGGTTAATTGATGAAGGCAGAGTAAATAACAGCTGATGCTGCTGGCCCTATGTATGCAAGGCATTTAAGAGTATTCCTAACCTCAAGTGTGCAGTCACTGACGAGCTCATTTGTCTCACTAGGTTAGTGTCACTAGGGCTCAGATATGTGATCAAATTACGGCTGTGAAAGTGGTTTAAGCTTATGTGTTTTTCTTTGTATTGTGTATTTGCACATGTCTCAAATGACACCAAGTAATCCTTTAAATTGTGTTAATTTGATCATGTATCTGAGTATCCAGTGCAGTAAATTGGGATAGGTGGCTATGAAAAGTGGAGATGATGCCTTTTAGAAGACAAATTGCTTCCATGGAGAAGAAAGACATATAGCTGAACAACTACAGCTCAGTCTACCAGGATTAGACTATAAATCTCTTCCCTTTCTCCTTGTATAAGATCAAGGGTTTGTAACTTCTCCTCCTGACCTACAGATTGCTTTTGTGAATTTGGATTCTTTTTAAAGGGGGAGAATTGAAAAAAGTCTTACAAAGCAATTGTTGGCCAATTCGGGGCTATCTGACTGGGCTGGTCAAATCCACCTAGATGTAAAAAAAAAATTTAGAAGCTCACCCTCCAGCAAGTGTTTTTACTGTATTTGGGGCTTTGTGATGAAAATTTAAAAGCAGTCCAAATATTTGGCTTTAGAAAAGTACTGCTGAGCTTGTCTGAACTCCTTTTCAAGAAATATTTAGTAAGGATTTGCACATAGCAAAGTGCAATTTACGTAATGAGCAGGAAGAGTTATTGGACTAATCATTTTTAATGGAGATTCCTTGTCTTTAACACAGAGCTACACAACAGAACTTAATAGCTTGTGGCAAGTAAATAATTTACACATGGATTGTGTCTGAATACAAATGCATACATAAAATATCACAGACTTAATGAAGCCTTTGGGGTGCTTTTTTAAAAATCAATTTAATTGATTCTGCTGATAGGTCTGCATTTATATTTTTGTAAGCCACATTTCTCTATACCTGTGCATGTAGCACACTGATGATTTTTAAGGGAGGCAGGGAAAACTCTGCACATGAAATCAGAAGCTAAGTACACAGAGAGTAGGTATTTTTGAAGTGTCTTGGGTAAGACACTTGGAAATAACACTTGAATGCGACTCAACGGTGTGGCTCATTTAGAAGCTACTTATCAGAAAAGGCCAGCCTCTCAGGAATGCTCATGACTATTCAGGATGTTTTGCAGCATTTGAGCCCAATGAAGCTGGTAATGAAGAGTTTTTCCCTTAATGTTGAACATTTTGGGGTATTCAGCTTCAGTCAGCAGGGTTGTTTTTTATTGGCTTGGGCTTCCACTAGAGTGGGGAGAAGACAATGGCTGGAGAAGTTTAGTGTTGTGACAAAAGCACAACTGAAACTAGAAGGAAAGTGGTTGGATGGAAACATAAATGTTTCAAAAGGAGAGGGACAGGATGATGGCTGCTTTACCACTGGAAGCGCCAGCTTGTCTGGCAGGCCAGAAAGCTGTTCTTCACTACTAAGTATGCCCCACAGCTCACCCTCCTTCTTTCTAACACAGCAGTTCTTGTTGCCATTAACTTGTAAAAGTTATGCATTAAAGGAATATGCAAAGACAGACTCTGGAGCTGGGCTGGTGAGCCCGAGGAGAGCAGCAGGGAGGCCCAGGGGTCACTGACGTCCTTGGCCCCACCGCCTGCCCCTGCCTGCATGCCCCATAGAACCGCGCCGGCCCGCCTTACCTTTGGGGTGCCAGGGATCCGTGAACTCGTACTTCCCCACGCCAATCGTCCGCAGCATCTGCACCCCGTTGGTGTTATCCGGGGCACCTCCCGTGCTGGGGGGCAGCGAGTTGGCTGTCTGCCCATTGGTAGTTGGCGCGCTACTGGGCAGGGCAGCTGAGGGCAGGGTTGGCGGCGGTGGCGGCAGCATGGGGCAGGCCAGGTGACCATTGCCCACTGCTCCAGGGCCTGGGTGGGCCACAGGGCCCACGCTGCTCATGGAGGACATGCTGAGGGGCTGGCTGTTGGTGTACAAGGGCTGGTTCTGGAGGTTGACCACCATGTTGCTGAGGGGCTGGGAGGGCTGCGGCTGGAGCTGGTAGTGGGTCGGCATCAGTGGGAGCTGGGGGGTGACGTGCGGAGGGAGGGAGGGTGTGACGCCGATGACGGGCGCCTGGACGTTTGCGGCTGGGCTGAAGGTGGGCGGCTGTGTCATCCCATAGGAGTGCGTGATCAGGGCGGGCTGGCTGCCTGCCGCCACTGTGGTGACCCAAGGCGCTGCACCTGCGGCATGAAGGAAGGCTGGCAATGGTGGCGGGCTTGGCACAGGGGAGACCAAAACAAAAATAAGCCACCCTAGAATTTCCCTCCTGCACTCGCACCCTTCTCCTTCATGGTATCTAATGCGGTTCAGGGTCTGGAACCCTTCCCAATTGGCAAGCGTGTAAAATCGCTACAGTGACAAAGCGCAATTGTTAAAATACTCATCAGGTGACATGTGGCATGTTTGCAGTTTTACGTATTTTGCACTTTATGCAGCTTAAGCGCAGGCTTCCAAGAAAATTAACCTCTTTCCCCACCGTGCTTTCATGGCTCCCTGACAAACACTCTGTGTGTATAATAATGGTGCTCCAGCCACTACAAAGAGATTGTAATTAGGTGTCTGGCATAGTAGCACAATGTATGATATGTGTCTGGAAGCTGGAAATCATTTCAGGTAGTTCTGGACATAAAAGAGGTCTTAAAGTATTACAGAATTCCTTTTCCTCTGGTGAAGGCGGAGAAGGAGAAAAAACCCTGCACCTACTCTAATGAACTTGCAGGCATTTTAATCCATTTATATTAGCCCCAGCACAGAAGAAACTCGAGGAGTCTTTACAATGAGAGAAAACCCAGCTAAAGAATAAAGAAAGCACACACAATGAAGTCTAATTTATGGAAGTAAATGGAGATAGTGCACTGAATTCACTTTGAATGATTTTCCCTTGTAGAATTACAAATAAGATTAGAAACATACCTGGGTTTTCATTCTCCCTCATCTGCTTAGATGGAGGCTCATCAGTGTCCCAGGGCGTGGACTGATTGATGGGTGTCTGTCCCCACCTGACGCTCGTTGCAAGTCCTTGAGGCTGATTTTCAGTCTTGGAAATGCAAGGTGTCTACCAAAGAGAGAGAAAAATACCAAATAAGAATGTTTAGACTATTGGGAATCATTACTGTTCCTCATAGCTAGTAGCTTGCTTGTTTGTTTGTTACCGTCCAAGAGGATATCCTAAGGTCTTTAAATACCATTTTCCTCCAGGCTTGCATGACATGCCTGGAAAACACAATATATTTTAAAAAATACATTTTGAAATGTATAAATCCACCTTTATAAAAAAAAAAAATCCATAGCAAAATGGTATTTTCAGAAAAAAAGCTGCTTCTTTTGCCTTGAAAATAAAAAAAAAACCCACAATGAAACCACAGATAACCGTTCAGTCACAGCTTCTGTTTGCACAAACTCTTCCAAAAATGGTGAGCTTTCCTTAGCAGAAGGCAGAACAAGAGAGACTTATTTACAACTGTAGGACAAATTACTGTGGAACACTAAAAAAGAAGTCTTATTATTTACTGTCTGTCAACCCTTAAAATTGAATGGCAATAAAAAAAAAAGGCAGCATAAAAGTCATTGGCCGCTAAAGTGGGTATGTTGGCAGTTCTTCAGAGATGTTAAAAAAACTGTAAAGTAGGGGAAGGACTGGGACTGAATAATCATCAAAGGAGATACGATCTGAAAGAGTTTTCTTGATAAAGAAACTATCACATGGATTTAAATGCTAAGCCAGCACCAACCCTGCAATTTTAGGGGATCTTCCCATACAACCAAGTCCTTACTGAGGAAAAGCCTGTGGAAAAAAAAGGTGCTGTAACAGGTCTCATTTATTTAACTCTGCAGCATATTTCATTGCTCAAGATTAAAAGTGGTTTTGTTTTGTTTTTACTGGTGTCAGAACCTCTAAACCAAGAAAACGGAACCAGCTGCCTGTTGCTGAATGAGCATTGAGGACTGAAGCCATAAAGGAGACCAGTCTGAGTGATTGCTTGTTTGCCTTACATCTGGGAAGTAATCTAGCTGAGATGAGGTATAGTGGCTCCATAAATGCCCTGGGTCATGTAGTACCAATGAAATCTCTGTCAACACCAGCACCCTTTTTCACCATCAACCATACTTCAGTCACCCCATGCAAAGAAGTCATTAGCAGACTCATTTATGCCCTCTGCAAATACACACACACACACACCCCCTTCCCATGCCCATCAGTCATTTCTTGCATCTTTAAATCCGTTGGAGGTGCCTGCTTACTCCTACCCTCCATTTAACCCACTAACATACCTGCTAGCTCTTCTGACCTGCTCACTCCTTCACTTAAATGCCTCTGACACCTCCTATCACCCACTTCTTTTTCCACCTGAGCTTCATCACCCTTGAGCTCTGGGAGTTAGGAGTCCTGGGTGCAGATCTTGATGCAAGAGTGGGTTTTTGCTGTGTAGTTTATTTTGCTTCAAGAAGGCTCAATAACTTCCTATTCAATAGGAATAACTTCCCCACTAGAAATGCTATACTTAGTTAAATGCAGATGATCACAGGGAAATGTGATCTCTTTTTTATGGAATCTCGACGTTGAAATTTTCAGCTTGTGCCCCAAATATTATTAATTCTTTTATTTCAAAATGCATAAATTTATTCTTTTCCATGGACTTGCAGTTTTGTTTTGTTTTTTTTTTTTTTTTGGTATTGTAGTGTTTTTTTGTATGTTTGCTTTTTAAATTTTACTTCTCCACATTTCCTTCTGCCCCCTCCATTTCAACTACTTCTACAACTTTTGCTACTGAATAGGCAAAAAGAGCGGACATACAGACAAGCAAGAACTCTAGGATTCATTCTGTTGCATTCATGGCAAAGAAAGACCAGGAGGGGAAGATATAAATCCCAGTTTTGAACTGCTTTCTATTAATAAATTCTTGAGAAAAGGCTTAATGTGAATACCTTTAGATTTTTTCATTGTACAAGGTGTTAAAAATGAGTTACCTGCCACACCAGGTCATTGACAATGGAGGATAAAATGCTGTTGGTGGTTTACCAGTTCATGATAACAGTATCCCTTTGGATCTAGCTAAACTGTTTAACAGTGGCCAAAGCATTTTGCAGTAGAATAGGAGAAAAAGAAACCACCACCAGCATTCTCTATCTATAAATCAGTTAAGATACCTCCCCCAGGAACACTGTGGTAAATGCAACACAGGAACCTGGGCATTTTTATGAATCATCAAACACAGACAGGAGGATTCACAACTCAAATCATGCCCCACACATTCCACACGTGGCATCTGTGTTTCTTTGTTGTATGAACTGGGTCTTATAAGTGGGTTTGAAATAAACACCTCCCATTATTGCGTGGTATTGTCAAGAAGTGCAGCATCTTGTGTAACTTTGTTACTTCCCCAAGCTGCTTTAAAACAGTGTTGATCTAAATTAAGAAAATAATATTCATGCACCTTAAATAAAATAGAACCACACACATGCTAGAACTTTAAAAGAACCCTTATGTTCTGTACAGCAAAGGTAAGAAAGGGAGTATGTGACACAGCTCTCCCAAACCCTACAAAAATCTGGTTGCCTATTTTGCAACTGAAAACTTGCTTTCCAAAAAACTAGAGCATCAGATCAGACACATTAGAAACTGGTGGAGTTAGCATCCAAATATAGATCTAAATTCCATACTTTGAGCCTTAATAAAGATGAAGGAGGCTTGCAGGTTTGCTGCCAACAAATACTTCTCCTCCTCTTCCACATAATGTAATTTTTTCCACCTTTTTTTTTAACATAAATATGCTCACAAACTCTGCTTCTCAGAGGCTCAGTGGGTTTAAATGAACAAGTCCAGCACACTGCTTTCAAACTTTACTCCTGAGCTTGTATTCATTTGATCAGAAAAAGCTAGACATTAGAATGAAGTCACAAAATCACATAATCATATCAGTTGGAAAAGACCTCTCAGATCATGAAGTCCAACCATTATCCAACTCTAACCAATCTGATGCTAAACCATGTGCCTTAGCACCACATCTCTATGTCTTTTAAACACGTTCAGGGACGGGGACTCAAACCACCTCCTTGGGGAGCCTATTCCAGTGTTTGATAACCCCTTCCAATATCCAATATGAACCTTCCCTGGTGAAACTTGAGGGCACTTCCTCTCATCCTAGCACTTGCTACGAGGGAGAAAGGACCAACACCCACCTCACTATAATCTCCCTTCAGGGAGCTGTAGAGACTGAAAAGGTCTCCCTGCAGCCCCCTTTTCTTCAGATTATACAACCCTATTTCCCTCTACTGATCTTTAGAAGACCTGTTCTCCAGATTCATCACCCATTTCATTGCCCTTCTCTGAACCCACTCCAGAACCTCAATGCTTTTCTTGTAGCGAGGGCCCCAAAACCAAACTCAGTATTCAAGGTGTGGCCTCACCAGTGCTGGGTACAGGGGCACAATCACTTCCCTGGTCCTACTGGCCATGCTGTTGTTGATACAGGCCAGGATGCTGTTGGACTTCTCGGTCTCCTGGGCACACTGCTGGCTCATATTCAGCCAATTGTTGATTAAAATACCCAGGTCTTTCTCTACATATCACACACTCTGAAACAAATCACAACAGACATTCTTGAAAGACTTCAGACAATAATGGTGGTGGAAACAGAAAAACAGCTCATTTTTTTCTTTCCTTTTATATATATATATATATATATATATACATACTTTTGCACTCTGATCTAATTTCTGCACTATTTTTCTTAATACATAAAGGGTTACATTACAAGTGTTACATGCCTCTGATCCAATTGCAGCAACTACCCATCTGCGTATCTGGAAAGCAAAATGATTTCCAGCGCTCTCAAACAAAGGAACTTTCTGTCCATGCACTCGGGCACATGACAGCACTCTATTTGATGCTTTTAATGTACAACACAAATGACCAAAAAATGGTCTGTATTATGCTAGTTGTGTAGGGGAATAGATGTGTTCCATTAGTGATCTGCAGACTTCACAGAAACTAATTGTACTATGTTACACTTTTATCTTTCGCTTTCATGTCAGATGCTTGTTTGAATTAAACACGAAACACATGAAAAAAAGAAATGCATTACAAAATCTACTGGGTATACATTTTAAAATGCTGCCAAATGTCTATTTGCATGAAAAGACAAGAAGGTTTCTAAAAGGTCTGTTGAAGCTTGGCTAGTCAACAGCAGCATAGGCTATTTAATTGCCTGAAATTCATGGCAGACTACAAAGATTACTAAATTAATAATCGGCATCTTTGTAGCACCCCTAAAACATTCAGTCTGTGCTCTTTGTCATGGATAGAGTACCCCAAATACAAATCTGAGGATTTTTTTCCTCTTTTGTTTGAAATGGACATTAAGAACAAATAAAATTTTTGATGGAACCTTGCATTTCACCTCATGCCTGCCACTTTGAACTCCAGCAGTGAGCAATTTCCCACTTTTAAGGAAATTAACAGCAATGCAGATGTACAGGCAGAATGAAGCATGATGGAACAATTTCAGAATTACATGAGACTAATACAGACAAGTTGCCAGGTTGTCGATTTTTTGTAGCTCAAACAGTCATAAACCATGGCCCATAGGCAATAGTAATTGGTGTACAGCTGGTCCACTGAACCTTATTAAATTAAAACATTAAAGAGCTTCAGATTCATGGGGCTTTTCAGAATATCCACAAGAAAGTTCACAAGTTCACAGCAATCACTTGGTGCTAAATATTGGGAATTAGTGATTCAATGTGTATTGCATCAATTTACATGGCTACTACTAAGTGTTCAGGAGGGATAGCTACAACTAAGTCTGCCTTTATGTCCAATAGTTTGCAAATCTTTTATGAAATAAGATTTAAACCTTTTTTTGCATCAATGGAAACAAAACCTACTGCAGTTCTACCAGCATTACAGAGCATGTCAATGGAATTAAAAAAAAAAAAACAAAAACACCCCAACACGACAACAACAAAAATCTGACCACAAAAATTCCAACATAATTTTCCTCAGGCTCAGCACCACCAAACACTTCCTGGGAGGTCCTTATAAACACATCTGAGCAATTTCCCCAAAGTCTTGTAAAACTGCTGACATATATCCTTCCATGGCTCAAAGTGCTAAGACCTACTCAAACAGTTTCATGAGCAAAAAAGAAAGAACTAATCTGAATAAAGGGATCCTATTTGTGGTTCCCAGCAACCAAAATTATTTTCCTAAGGCCTTCATTTAAAGTGATGGATGAGAAGTAGTGATTCTCTGTTCCAATTATCCAAAAGAGATTGGGAATGGCAGCTTAATACTAACATAATGTATCCAATATGCAACCCACTCTATTTTCTCTCTCCATTGAAAATAAAAAGGCTAAGACACATGCATGCATAAAAGCAAACATTCCCTCCCACGAATTCAGATTTTATGGCCTGTCATAGGTAAAAGCAACTTCAATTTAATGAGGGAACTCCTTTTAAAGCTGTTAGCTCTGCCTCGCTTTAACGGGTAATGACTGGTGGCCCTGACTAGTTTTTAAGCCTGAACGTGTCTCGTGCTCTAAAAAGCTTAGTGGTCTCTGCACCAAAGAGTTTATGGTCTAATTTGCCATTCATACTCCTAAATATTGCATGAAACAGGTATTATTTGTGTGAATGAGGCATGCATATAAAATCTGAACCACAGAGGGACAGATCTCCAATTGGGATAAATTCTTCTTGAGACAAGATCCCAAGCATATTTCTGATTCTGTGGCCAAAGAAGCTATTAAGGATCAACGCAGAGCTTTTAAAGATGCAGTGATGACAGCAATATCTCCTAGCACTGGCTGTTGGGCAGGGCTACAGAAATGAGACTATTGTTTTAAGAGATGGATGTACTGTAATGTATTAAAAACCTAAGGGATATGGACAGGCCAGCATGCAAGAGCAACAGAATGAGCTGTCCTGCAGTAAAACCTCATTCAAGAACTTGCTCATGGGTGGAGAGAACTCATCAACCTTACAGTTCTCATCACCGGGCAATTCTGGGCTGACACAGAGTTGTTTTTCTCTTTCCACAGCTAATGTGGGAGCAGCGAGAAAGAGAGTAATACAGTTAACTCAGAGGAACAATGTTACTACCCTGCATAAAAGACAAAAGAAGTCTTAGTTCCCTCTCAAGTGGAGAGAATAATTCAATACTGGTATCTTAAACACCATCCAGCGACAAGCCACCAGCCAGTGTGAGCTCTGGAGCACTGAGGTATAACCTTCAGGCAAGACACATGGCTTAGCAGCGGGACACAGCCTGCACTGATTCCTGTTTTACAGAGGATTTAAACACAATCCCTCTTGTGAGCTTAATGACACAAGCTTGGAGAAACCCAGGAGTGCAGTGGGGCCCATGTCTCATACAAGCACAACTCAACAGCCCACACCCAGTCCCCATCCCAGATTCATGCATAGAGGAGCTTCTCACCACCCAGTTCCAAGAAGGCAGATGCATAAGCGTGTCAAGCTTCTTGTCCCTTCCAGCATCACCCCCATCTTTCTTAGACTGAGTCTCTTTGCCATCCCTTTTACATCTGTGCCTTGGTTACCCTTCTAAATAAGACAGCCAAATCCCCAAGCTCTGACAATGCAATGGAAGTTAACTCCTTCCTAGGAATGGGTCAACTGTTCCTGTTTCATTGATCCTCTCTAAGGCTCACTCTCCACATTGGCAACAGGTCTGGGGAGGAAAAAGAAGGAATGAGGTTATGGAAAAGGAGAGAGAAAGATGAGACAGAAGAAGGTGGTGATTTGACCAGAGCTGGTATTTACGTCTTTTTGGTTGCTGTACTGCCCAGGACATTCACCGCTCTCACACCAGTGCTCCAGTTAGGTGCTCAGAAGTAGCTGGGAATGAATGAGGGACCATGGAATGATAAGAAGCGCTTCATAAATGGCACTTTGTATTCTCTCTTGGCAAATTTCACCAGCAGAGGCTCAGGTACTCACCCAGCTGCCTTCGTTTCTCAGCGAGAACATCAGGGAACGGAGCTGAGGTATCGAACCAAGGTCCCGGCTGCGACACTTGCTGCTCCAGGACACCAGGGACATCAGCGCACGACACTGGGTTCGAGCACAGAAGCCCCACTTTAGCCTGAGCAGAACCTCCTCTGCTAAGACGGTTGGCATGCAGATCAAACCCAAATCAGAGCAAAGCTACGAATGTAAAATCATCTCACAATGGAGGGGAAAACGCGCAACATCAGGAACATCACGGCAGCACGTACTACAGAGAACATGCACTATGCAACGCAAGAGGGCTCACAGAGATCCTGCAGGCATCCCATGGCAGAAGCAGATAAACCCAGTTCATCATAAGTGCTTTTTGTCAGAGAGCAAAAGAAAATATGGGTAATAATGGAATAAGTGCTTGTCAGACCAGAATCCCAAGGGCGTACAAAGGATGTAATCCTTGTGTACTGACAAAGCTACTCATGAATGACCTAATGGCGGACTGCTTGAAAACTAAACATTTATCTTGAAGGCAGATGCTGGCCATTGAATAGGTTCAGAAGTCACTCCATATGGCATTTTTGTTCCAAATTTCCCATAGATTTATTTTAATTATCCAAACAGGACTCTGAATTTAATTCTGGATCAGGGAATAAAGCAGTAAAAATACAGGAATATTTATAAAGTAAAAGCTGTGTCACCTTAGAGTCCAATCCCAATATTAAACCACGTCTATAAAAGCTCCCCTTTGTTGTATTGGATGCCAACATTTTACATTCAAGCCCCCTGAATTCAGTGCTTCAATTGTAGTACACACTCTGTGGCAAGAAAGTGCATGTTCTCTGCCTACACAGCAGGCACATAAAAAGAAAGAAAAAAAAAATAAAACCAGGATAAGCCTGTGAGTGTTGAACAGTGTTGCATGATATTACTGATTTATTAACTTGGCTTGATCAATAAAGCCATCATCAAGGGCACATTTAGTTTGCACATAAATTTCACTTTCTAATAGGCACTTTTGTGTGCTCACTTTAGTTTCCATAATCTGACCCACGCCTTGGGAAGCTTTCTTTTAAGAGAGAACAGAGAATTCTTTTTCTAAAAAAGGGATCAAAGTATACTTGATCATGTCTCAAACATGAAACAGCATGCTTACCTTTAACAGCAAAAAGAAAAATAAGACCATAGGTCCATATTTATCACTGCCTTAAGTTCATCAGTGTCAACTGAGTTATTAAATCGTGGCTGAATTTGGCTCACAACAATTGAAAAATTTCAACTTTGAGAGTCTTCCATCAGTAAGATGCTAATTTAATGCATAATTTAAACTCCATTGTCCCTTAACTCAGCATTTGTAAATAATTAAAAAAAGAACTAAAAATCCTTTTACATTTATAAAGCTGCCCCCCATCCTCTACTGCAAAACAACAAAGCCTTTTCAATCAAGAATTTATTTATTCTTTAAATCTGAAAGTAAATGCCATATAAGAGATGAGGAGAAACTGATTTACAAAATAAAGCAATTAGCTCTGGGATATGTACATTAAGACTAATAAATTTCACATCATGTTTTAAAGGAGTGGAGGAGGAATCCCAGATATATTAGACTTTATTCAAATTCTACTGAAATGTTCAATTAAGAGCATCTTATGAAGGTAAATTATGCAGTCACTAAAATTAAGATGTGAAAAACAGGATTAGAGCACTGCATCTCTCAAAAAGGCTATACACTTTAATAATCCATGCCTTTTCCTACACACAAGATAATATCTAAAACCTGGCTATTCCCTGCAATTGCTCCAGTCTTGTTAACTATTTGGGTTGTGCAGCAGAAACATAAATGTATTCCACAGTAAAAAGTACTCAAATAATATACTGCTTTCCCCTTTAATCCAAAACTGTGTATCTCAATGACTCATTAATTAATTTTTTTCTGTGCAGAGAAATGAAAATGCATTTTAAGACCCAAACAAATGTGTGCAAAAACGGCTCAAACCCTTCAATCTCCCAGTTGGTTCTCAAAAGAAGCTAAACATTCACCAAGCTGTTCCAACCAGACATGACTGGCATATCCTTTTTGGGAATGAGGTCTCAGGATACAACCCTGCTTCTATTTGCATTCACAGATTTAATAATGCAAAATGTTCAATGCAGGATTAGGCAGTTGGTGGGGTGTAATTTAATCTGATTTACAGTAGCGTGCTAATATATTTTTTTTTCTGGACACACAGACAGTGTTTTCTCCATTTTTTTTTCTGCTCTGTAGACTTTACATCAAAGCATTCCTAGTCATTTTGTTTCTGTAACTCTGTGTTATCGGTTGGAAGCCACCCAGTTCTCCTGCTTTCTTTCAGCAGAACTGATTCGTGGACTAGCATGAACACTTCATCTGCCTCAACCATCCTTCTAAAAGATTTATGGCAAACACATTGGATACCAAGCTATAAATCTAGGAAATGGCTATTAGACATACTTTGCTGTCCACAGCCACACAATTTAAAGTAAAACAGATAATGGTATAGCTGTGGCTAGCATTAAGAGTATGCCTGCCAAAATCATGCTACATTGCAACCTGTTTCTTCCTGGTATGGCACTCCGATTTTTGGGGTGTCAGTCAGATGAACCTTCAATATTACTCCGTTTGTGGCCACCTGTGATGCTAAATAGTCCATAATCCAAGGATAAATCAGTGCAGCTAAGAAAAAGCTCTACTTACATTTCCTTCAACAACAAATTGCTTTATGTTCCTTTGCTTTTTATTTCTTTAAGATGAAAGTTTGGGCCATTAGACTCTCTAAGAAAACAAAATTCAGCAAGAGTGGGCAGTTTGGTCAAAGACTGTGCCTTTGATTATCTTCCCTTATGTATCTTTCAAAGAAATTTTATGCTACCAAAGACATAAAACCTCCTACTGTCTTTACTTCCAAGAAGTTAACCCAAAGTAAGCCACTCTAAAATTAAGAAATTTCAGGGTGACAAGGAGAGAGAGGGGGGTTATTGTGAGTCCTAAATAACACAGGCTGGTTCTTTAAGCCACCTAGGGATGGACAAGCTAAAATTAAATGACCTTTGGTAGGGATACCTCAACTACAACAGCAAGTCATTATCTGATCTTCCTAATTCTTCTCCTCTGCTGTTGCAGGTCATGGCCTATCAGAAGCTACTCCTTCTGTCAGGACAGGTGCAGGGCAGACAGTGCCCTTGTAGCCGTGTCCCCCTCCCCCTTTCCCTGCTCCCCCCCCCCCCCCCCAAAGTTGAACTGCCAGGAAGACCAGCCTGAGGTCTTTGCAGGTAATACCTGTTAAGAGGCAGCGTGTCCCTTGCTGAACTTGCTGAACTTGCTGTGGCTTTCAGGAGAGGCGAAGGGAGCCTTTATCTATTCTTTGTGCAACCATCACCTCCAGAAGACAATCAGAGTCTTGCTATGCCGTAATAAGGCTTCAATTAGAGCACAAATCTACCAGTGCAGACAAAAATGGCCAACTTTGGTCATAAGTATTGATCAGTGACAGAAGAGTCAAGATAGGATATTTCCTTTCTACACAACAAATACAGATAAATATCTTTGATGCAAATCCAAAATCTCCTTTCTTACCCACAGCACAGTTTCTAGAGTAACCACTAACTTCAGACAAGTACTGATTGTACACCAGACTATCCAGACTTATTAGAACAAAGCACAAAATTGCTGATTCTGTGTCAAATTCAAATGTAAATTACATGCTGATTCCCTTAAACCCATTGATTCATTAAGGAAGTTGTCACTAAGCAATACACTCCACACAACCCCTATCCAACACTCCTGCCTCAGAAATGGTCACAGATTTTGTCAGATTAAGATGCTTTGAGAGGACATATAAAGTTGGACTACATGACTGTTGTAGGTCCCTTCCAACTGAACTACTCCTATTCATTCTATTCTATTCTACTCTGTTCTATTCTGTTCTATTCTATTTATTAAATACACAGAAGTATGTATCTATGTACATATGTATCTCTCTCTCCTTTTAATACTGAAATGTGGATGCCATTAAAATGTTAATCTCTGCTCTCTTGCAGAACCCCAAACTCCATGTAGCAAGGAGGAAGTAAAAGCTAACAAACTAGCTGAGGATCCGCTTTTGTAATGCTGCATTTGATTAATTATGTGATTTATTTTCAACGACTGGTTCAATCAATCCTGATCAAATTAACAAAGACAATGACCAGACTAAACCACAATACAAATGCTTTGGTTCCAGGGGACCCAATCAAATGAGACAGGGTTAAATTAACCAGTGATCGGATCAAGCAGAAGTTGCTCTGTGAAGTCAGAAATGCATAGGTACTTTGAGCCATTTGCTGTCATTGTATGTTGCCATTTCCAGTTCTTCCTAGAGCTCCCAATAAATTTTAAACAAAACAAAACTGTTTTTCCTTGGTATCACAAGGTAATGTGGAAATAATAATAAATTATTACTATATTTGACAGTATCTGGGGCTCTGCCATAGTAGGCATCCTGTAAAGAAAGAATACACTCTCATACACATCTCTTCCCCTGTCAGTCTGTACCTGGAGGAGTTTGTACCTGGAGGAGTTCACCGTCTATGTGCATGACACAGAGATCAAAAGGTGACAGAATAGCAGGATACAATCAAAAAGACGGAAAAACCCATTTAATTCTAGCATGTTAGCAAAGCATAAGATGAAAAAGCTACTGTTCAACGAGGAGCATTAATGAAAGTTGCCAGTGATACAGCTGGAAATGTCATTCTTACCTGAAAATCAAAGTAAATACAAGTATCACAGGAAAAGTACTTCCATTTGCTGTGTACTGACCTAAACCTTGACCAGGCAACAAGGTCCTACAGCAATGAACAGAGAGGGACCTTCAAATGCTGAGCTCGCACTGGTTCAGCTGGACCCATTAGTAACCAGCTGCAAAGGGGCTTTGTGTCCATAACTAGGCAAAAGGAAGGCTGGCAACAGCAGAAGCCAGTTCATTTGGACATAAATGGGAAAACCTGAGAGTTAGAGAGTGAAACCAAATTCAATTCCTGCCCCTTTCCGTTTTTTTTCCACTAAGGAAATAACTTAAACATTGAGGGATGTGGAACAGTATTCGCTAAGGACTTTTAATAAGGCCGATTTAGGGTGCTGGCAGGCAGCCCTGCTTGCAAATCCTGGCCCCACATGTTACAGTAGGATGAGGACAAATGCTGGCCTTCTGACATGTCCCTTAGATGGGCAGTGGTCCTCAGTAACACAGGGCAGAGGAAAGCTACACAGCCACCAGTAATGCTGCACACATTAGGAGCTAAAGTGGAAGGTGTGCCTGTAATCTGAAAAAAGGCCAAAGCACATGTCAACAGGACAGATCCAAATCAGCTGTCCCACTCCTGTGTCTCCTCTAGAAGTATTCAAGAGTTGTATGGGAAGGCTTGTTCCTGATCACTTGGTTACAGTATTGCTTCAATTTCCAGGTATATATTGCCTAGTAACTGTAAGCAGACATCACATCCATCCTGTGAATGGATAGCTGTCACCTTATGGGATTTACTCACTTGTCATCACCTTAGGACTTTTCATTCATGCAGGGGACAAACCAAGCTAAGTATTTTGGTAAGCGATAGCTGACCTCTGGAGTGTGGGTTAGTCTTTTTCTGACTGGAGACATCAGACTAACTTATGATGATCAGCAAGCTTGGCAGAAGATCTGGTTTGTATGGCTAACACAGCGAGTGTATTGTAAAGCACTGTTTCTTCACAGTGAAAAGACACATGGCATTATGATTAAGAATGCATTATTTTTTTCTCTTCTGTCCCCTTAAAGAGTATTTTATTTGTATGTGCAGGCTTTTTCTCATGCTCTTCCTTGATATGACTTTTTTTTTTCAGTCTCATTGCAATTTTTTTTCCATGAGTATTCTCCGTTTCATTTTCTTTCTTCATTTCCCCCATGTCTCTCTCTCTCTCTCCTCACCCTCTCTATCATGTTTTCTCCTAAGTGAAATGAGAATCCAATTATACTCCTGTTAGAACTGAACTTTCAAATCCATCATGTGCTAGTGGGCTCAAAATTAGGCAAATAAATTCCCTCAATCCTACAAATTAAATTGAGTCTTTGCATATGTTCTTTTAAGAGCACAAAGATGTCAAGTATTCATCCAGCTGTCACAAGATATGATGAGCAGGCATTTTGTATTCATTTTCTAAATCGTTTGTCAGATTTAACAGAAATGCTAATGGATCCAAAAGTAAATTCTAATCTATTCTAAATATCTGGTTATTATTTGTATTCTAAGTAGGACTTAGAATTTTTACCTGAAGATGAGGGTACAATCTCAATGCATTTTGCACACAGAGATAAATATCATTTGGATGATGTGTAGGCATTATTTTTCACATTCTACAAATTTTATTTCATTATTTGAACTAATACTCTCTTCATAGGTATACTCACCTTCACTTAAGAATAAAAGTACCATCAGCTTGTAAGCATCATTACCTAATGCATCTACTATTGAAATCCAGGTCTTATACTTGCTAGAGACAGCAACTGTCTCCTGGGTGTAGATATTCAAGGAAGAAAGCTATCATGAAGGTTAGACTTTGCTCATCCTTTGTTTTAATCAAAGCTCATGATGGGAGTGGGGCTGAGCAAGTTCAGCCTCCACATGTGTTTGGGAGCTTACACAGAGCTGCTGACTCTGGCAGGGTGGACATTAAATGGCACACCAGTAACTGGTCAGGGTATGTCCAGCACATTGCAAAAATGTAGGATTCACTGCCCTGGCACTGAACACCTGGACAATGGGCCATCCAACACATTCAGGGAACCTGTGATGTGATGAACATATCCTGGAGAGTTGTTCTCTATGTACTACCCTGTCTAAAAACCTATTAGGCCACCACTTAAAGCAGGAGGGCAGCAGCTACTGGCTGTCAGTGATAATCCACTGCCAAAATCAATACTGTTGGCAAGCTTGCTTCATGGATATTTGTGATTAAAGAGCACATTTTCCAAGAACGTATTGTTAGTCCCATTGTCTTGGCCCAATTTCAACTCCAGTAATTAAATTTCTGCATGTCTAATATTCCCCTGCCACTTTGAGGAGATATGGCAGCCCTCTCATTCAGTCTCATGCTGCTTCACAGCATCATGGTCAAACTGGACACACTTTATTAGTGGACACATCTCTCCCTGTATATATTGTACACAGCAGTTACTACCCAAACAGCTCTGTGATTCTTGAAAAGGTGAAAAGTGCAAGATACTATTATTGTTGTAATTTAAAAGATTGTTTAGCTGCCTCTGGAAGCAGTCATCTTGGGACACCTTTTAATTTCCTTCTCTTTCATGAGTAAATTTGTACATTTAAATTATTTACTAAAGGTTGAGCTAGGTAAGTCTCAGTTTGTATTCTTTTTATTTTACTAATAAAAGTAAAATATCCATAAAATGTGACTTTCTACAGCTTTTCAATATCTAGCTTCAGGGAGTTCAAGCCCTTTCAGATCTATCTGGGAGAGGTAACTCTACCAGCAAACTAAAAATCTGCCTCTCTCAGTGGAATAGAACTCCTGTTTACAGCTGAATAGGGCATAAAATGGGAGGTTTTAAACTCATGACATTTCCTTGTCTGGAAAAGCTGTCACACACTCTGCACAGCATCTTACCTCAAGCTGTAAGCCCAGGGGCATTAGTAGCATTAGCCCGACTGTAAGAGTAGCAGAGGGATAGAATGGTGTAACTAAAACACTTTCAAAACTTCCCAAAATCTTTCAGAAAACAGAAGTTTCCCTGATGGAAAGAACTCCTGTTTCCAGCTGTTCATGCTTGTAATCTAGCTTCATAACCATCTCAGTGGTGCTCAACTGACCGACACCTGCGTGTCAGAAATCCTGGCTCACATTATTTTGGGAGAGATCTCTGAATGCACAACATGAGAGAAACTGTTGGTTTAAAATTTTTAAAGAATTAATATCATTTTTAAAACTTAGCAAGTCTTGGAAGCTGCTCTGAGCCAGAAACTGGTCAAATCAATCCTGTAAACACGGTCTTGTGGGCAACAGAAGACATGCTATATAGAAGTTATCATCAGCTGCCTTCGATCGCATTCTCTGCACTCCTCCCACTTCCCAAAGGGACCATTTGGAGTGCTTAAACAATCACAATTTTAAATAGACACCGTTAAGCATATTTTGTATTAAAATGTAAAAAGAATGCCAAACAAAACAAGCTCAGCAAAAAAATGAAAAGTATGCATATGAGGAAGACTAATATGGTATGAATGCATTAAATGTATTCTGGAGCATTTGCATGTGTCAGAGGGAGTTTAAAGAAGTGATCAGAAGATGAGAAAATACAAGATGAGACAAAAAGTGACAGAAAAAAAAGCACTCGTTTGGGTGGAAAAGCAGGCAGGGAAAAGTCTTGCAGATAAGCAAAGACTCTGTGTACAACACGGAGGCAATTTTTAAACACTGAGCTTTTACTAACATCAGTAAGGTTATTATAACTAACTTTGTAAGACCTAGGGGCAGCAGTTAAACGATGTAATAGAGGTTCCTAATTTAGGTGTCGTGCCTGCTTCTCTCTATCGGCTCTGTTAGAAGCTGGAGTCTGGCAGTCCAGGATAACAAGTGGTCTAAATTACTCATCACTCTCTGGAAGGCAGAAGCCATTGTAAACTCTCTGACTATGCCCTCGTGTGCACTGCAGCAGAACCAGAGTGAGAAAGAAAAAAAAAAAAAAAAGCTATGACAAAGAACATCATCCAGCTATATTACAAGCAGAAGAAAGACATTCAGGAACTCTATGAAGAGAATGATGACTTAAACCAAAGAAAACAGGATACTGGAAGTTAAATTATCTGTGCAGAAAACTTAATGTAAAAAGATTTAAAAGAAAATATGGTCTATGTAGCTGTAGTTTGGTTCATTTAAAGGGAAGAAAAGTCAACCCCTCTTCCCCAAACCTAGACGGAACTAAAGGGAGTACATAGGAAGGACAGATATTTTTTTTTTTTTGTTTTGGAATATCTAGTTCCTAATTTAATCTTAAACCACTCTGACATTTATCCTCATGGATAATTCAGTATACAGATTTAGGGCAGAAAAAGAATCCATAAAAATAATAAAGTAAGAGCTGCTTGCAAGGGCAGTATCAGTAAAAATTGCCCTTGGGTAAAAAATAGTTCCTATTGCTTTGTGTCCTGCCCAGCTTCAGGCGATGTACCAAGATCCCAGGAACTACTTTTTTTCCCCCCTTCCTCCTGTGCAATCATTTGTGGCTCTCATCCAGTCTCTGATTATGCTAATTGTATTTGATGGAATTTGTATGTACTCTCCTTCACTCTCATCTCATCTGTATATACACAAGACACATTTTTAATTTTTAACTCTTCAAAAATAAGTAAATAATGCAACTCTCTCCTCAAGGTTATGTAAAAGTCAACCTTATTACCCGTTCTAAACAGCAAATGTACAGCATTCGTTACTAGCAAAACAAATAACCCTTTCTATATTAATATGTTGCAACGAAGCTTTTAGTTAGTGTGAGAGGAATGCTATAATGTAGGAGTTCGCATAACACAGTCAGATCATGTCACCTAGACACAATTTCGTTTGCATTAAATTAAATCTGCCATCATAGGAAGTGCAACTTTAATAAAAAGACAGTCAAGTTGGCTAGATCAAGAGCCTACATCATTTTGAGACAGACACTCAAAAGAGGAGAGACGGTGAGCTGTTGTAAAACCATTCCCATGGGTTAGCAATAAACCCCAGGACTTAAATTCCTGAATAAATGACTTTTCTTTTTTTTCTTTTTTTCCTTCCTTAAAAGTGTTCTACCAAGTAGCTAGACACCAAAACCCACTTGATTTTGGAGACACAAAACCAGATGACCTTAGTGGCCTCGATCCAGCTTCCCTGACTGTCTTCGAGGTCCCCAAACACAGTGATGACTGGGTTATTTCATACTTCATGGAGATCCAAGCTAGAGGAGGGTAGATTAACTAGATTAAACAATAGGAAGAAGTTCTTCACCATAAGGGTGGTAAGACCCTGGGAACAGGTTGCCCCAAAGAGGTGGTGGAAGCCCCATCCCTGGATGTTTTCAAGGCCAGGCTGGGTGGCTCTGGGCAACCTGATCTAGTGGAGTGTCCCTGTGTATGGCAGGGGGGTTGTAACTGGATGATCCTTGAGGTCCCTTCCAACCCTGACAATTCTGTGACACTGTCCATCTGCGTAAGAGAGGGAAAGCCCCTTCTTTATTCAAAGAGATCCTGTTTAGATGACTACAGACTCTCTTTCGAGAGCTGAGAGTTTCTTAGTAAAGAGCTGAAGAGGAAAAGCAGACCCAGACTGCCTGGTCGTATGCCTTTAAAACCAAACCAGGTTTTGTGTACACTGCCTTTCAACTCTTAGACCCACACACTTGTTTTGGTGGTGACATCTGAAGGTGGTGGCAGCCAGCCATTTCCCTGTAGTCATTGCTACTTTTGCTAGAGCTTTCTCCAAATGTGTTCTGATTTTTAACCAGGCATCTGAACTGCCTGTGCAACTTATATGTGTAAGTATTAGATCTGAAAGCTGTGTCCCCTGCCACTGGCAATTTTGGACCCTGATAGGAGCAGTCAGCCCTTGCGAGGTAGGCTCTTTAAGCTGTTTGCTGGGAGTGACAGTGTGTCAGTGAAGACGAGAAGATGCTGCCTGCTATGTGAATCTATCTGCAGGGGAAGTGGCTCTTCTCCTCAATGTCTGTTTCTTCGCTCTCTATCCTTGTACAATGAAATGACTGCAAACCACTTCTCTTGGAAAGATGGCCACAAATCACTCATAAAATGTATTTAATTTATTTAGAGATTGGTCTAAAAGTAACTCTGTTTAAAAAACCCCAACAAAACAAAAAACCCCAAACAAACAAAAAAACCAAACCAAACTAAACAAACAAAAGGACTCCTCAAAGCTCTTGGCATCCCTGACATACTCTTAATACAGAAGGAGTTACAAAACATAAATCATCCATAATAATAGAAACACTTTTTTCTACCTCATGTCTGCTACTACCTAAATTATTTTTGATTTTTCAGGCATGGTTGTCATATACATGCAAATTTTAATTAAGGGAAAACTTGGCTGAATACTAGATAAAATTTGTTGGATAGTATATTTGAAAAGCAATGCATCATTTTAATAGATTATTCAATGGGTATTTGTAGCCTTCTACAGAAGTGTTTAGGTAATGCAAAAAAAAAAAAGATTAATTGAATAATTTATTTGATGGACAATGGCATTATTCATCAAATACATTATTCAACTAATAGTATTCAACCAGTACTAATTAAAAGCAGAGAAGCAATTCCTTTCAAGTACAACTCATTCAAATTCCAGTTTTGGCTCCATAAAGAAAATGGACTTTGCAGGGGAATGTCTCAAGCAAGTGTAGATGGTGCAGCTACTCCTCATGCTAAAGGAGCCATGTCCTACATCACAGTGCCCTTGACCAAATATATCTGTATGACTGTGGTAGGATTTGCACTTCTTAATGAATTGCTTGCCTGCACTGGGGATGGATTTCAGCATTCTTAATCATGGAGGTATTTTAGCACATGGAATATATTAAATGAGTCAATTTAATATTTAACCAGCAGGGTCAATCCAAGCTTGCTAGCTGCTCCAACAACACTCTTACTTGGGAGCTTCCAGATACAAGAAAGAAATTCTCTGGTACTTTCTTTGCTACTTGCTTTCCCAAGTGTTTCGTAAACCTTCTTCCATACCATGACGAATGTCTCTCGTTACCTTATAAAGGTACAACTGTTTTGTGTACCATGCCTATGTCTCATCACACTGCAGGACCAGAAAACATGATAAGCCATTACTTAGACAAACTTTTGTGCTACCAGGAACGCACCCAGCAGAGACTATGCAGATTTGTCCTGAAAATAGGACACCATTGGAACAAGCCAGTGAAACCACCTGTGCTTCAGACACATCAGCTTCTTATGCTATATTAGCACAAATATTTTAATATTTTTTTATTTAGCAAGAAACGATGAAGAACATGTAGCTTTAAGAGCACAAGGTTTACAGCAGAAGTGTCCAATCCATTGAGCAAAAAGACAAAGACTGTATCTTAAGTACTAGCAGCACAGTAGAGTGGAGAAATGCACAATATCAGATAGTATCACCCAGACACCATCCCCACATATAGGAAATCTCCTATCTGAAGAAAACCTGCTTCACAATCATGGCAGAAGGAACATTTAACATAGCCTGCATGTGACAAAGAATAAATATCATGCTAGGACATTATAGACATAATAAACCCTTGCTAAGTTCCTGTCTGATATACTATGGAGAAGGCAGCCATAATGGTTATCAAATAAAGACCCTCTTTAGATTTAGTATGCTTTTTAAAATATTTTACTTTTTAACTAAAACAATGTTTCCCCTGTTTTGAGGGGATTTTAAGATAATTTTCAGAAAATAAAGTTTGAAACACTGAAAGAAGAATTTGGATCACACTGACTATGTATTAACTGAAGCCATTTTGCTAGCTTAATTTACATTACTATTTTGAGCAGTTTCTTTTAATGATTCAAGGCACATTTCCACTCTAATCCCTTACTCCCATTTGGAAGGAAACAGATGAATGTGATGAAATGCAATGAAGATGATAAATTCATGCCACTCGAAAAGTGGCAAATGACATTTACTGGTCTCTCAGTTCCCATTTCATGATTGATATAGAACTATAAACAAGAAAATAGGTACTGTTAAAAATCTTTCTATACAGTGGCAAGTAGGGTTTTAATGGTGGTTTGCCTGTGCCTATTAACAAGCCACGGCAGTTGCTGCACACTGATCAGTAACTGCGTAAGAGCTCAGCCTACTGTAGAAGTCCTGAGTCTATGTACTTTCAATTTTAGAGCATAACCATCATACGCTCCACAAACCAATGAAATTTCTAATAATACAAACCAATGATGTGTTAAATTGAGACACTTCTAGCTTGAATGCCAAAAACTTCACTATGATTTAAAGGATCTGAGCTTACCTTTCTCTATCAATTTACTGTTAATTTGCTACTATAGAAGCAATTTAAAAAAAGAAGAAAAAAAGGCAATATTTTATTTAATTTCTAGTATCAATCCTGGTACTTTCCAATATACACTCAAATGCCATTTATTGTACAAAATACAATATGGTAATTCTAGAGGAGTAAGATGGCATGAGAAGTGTTGAGGTGAGTAGCTAAAAAGAAATCACTTTGCAAAATGTCTGTATTTAGAAATAGGTGGCAATCCTCACTACTCCCCTTAGAAGAGGCAGAGACATTCACAAAATTTTAGGTCATGAACATTTGCCTATTTCAACTGTACCAAGCACCACACATTTTATTTATTAGTTATTACATGGTTTTGCGACTGTGCTGGTTATGATCACATTGGAGCTTTGCAGATAATCTGCATCAAAAACACAAGAATGTCCTGCAAATGTGGGCTTTTCTAAATGTGCTTTCCACCTAATTTCACCCCAGCTCCTCAAGATGGCACTTAACCATTTATTTATGACTCTGTTTGCACTTTATACCAAAATCAGACATACAGCAAGTTTTTCTTTCTCCTCAGTATCCTGTTCCCACTTTCTACTCAGATACAAAGATAAATCGTAATGACCTTGCATGAATCATACTGACGTCACGCAGTCTAGTCTGTGGAATAATTGTGAAGGAACTAGTCGATCTCTGTCTCCAGGGGCTCTTTAACAGTCCCTTAACCACTTTGCCACATCTTTCCACTCTCCAACAGGCTTCTGGGACAAATCTAAAGTCACAGATTGAAAGAGAATGGAAACTGAATTCAGGCACCTGTGATAGAGAACATTTAAAATTTGCTTTGCAGTTGAAACTATTGCTTAGCTGGGTTAGATGTGGCCCTTAGCAAGCCAGGATACACTGATACCTGTGTAATGCTTTTTGCAGCAGTTATATTGCTAAGCAGTTTGAGAAATTTAAAGCTTTGCTACTAAACATCAGTGGAGCATAGCTCAGGTCAAACTGACCCCTAGAAGATACTTAGTGAAATGCAACAGCTCTACTGAGCATAGATCTGATCCTCAGATTTCAGGTACAAGGTTAGAAATTGCTAAGTTAATTGTCCATCATCAGGACCTGCAGCAAAAGCAGTTGCAACAATTAAATGTTAACTTCATACATCAAGGGAAAGGAGGAAAGATACCTCACCAATCAGTATCTTCTACTGACCTTCAGTTGGCAGGGTATCATCACACTTAGTCTACCTTGTTCTGTGCCAAATTCAGTGCACACTAGAGAAAAAGGTTAATCAAACAAAGATCTCAGACCTCATTTGTGAGTAGAAAGTGATAACCACACAGCTCATCTTATGGACATGGTATTTAACAACCTGCCCTGCCTCATCTATTCTTGGTCCAACACCCTTGCCCTGCACTGCTGGAAACCCCATTAAAGCATCACAGTTTACTGTGGGAAGGTTATCTGCAGGCACTGTGGCCCCAGACACAAAAGGAGCACAGAAGAGACTTAAAAACAACTCCTACATTTGTCAGATAGTGTTAAGTGCTATATTGAAATGACAAGCTGGACTACTGGAGCTGTTTTTAAATCATTTTTGTCCTGTGGTTTACAAAATCATAACATAACTTAAATTGGAAGGCCCATCTAGAGGCCATCACCTCTAATCTCTGCTCAAAGTAGGGTCATTTTCAAAGTTAAATCAACTTGCATGGGGCTTTGCCCAGTGGAGCCTGGAATACCTCCATGGATGGAAATACCACACCTTCTCTAGATAACCTGCTCCAATGTTTGTCTACTTCCTTTTGTTCTTAACATCTGAAATTTCCCTTTCTGCAGCTTGTGTCTGTTGCTTCTTCTGTTGCACGCCTCTGAGAAGACTCTGGCTCTGCCTGCTCTTTACTCTCCTAGAGGTAGCTGTATATTGCAAGAAGAGCTTTCTCTTATTAAGACTGAATAAAACCCAGCTCTCTGAAATTGTATTTCTATTCCATGTGGTCTATCTCTCTAACAAATTTAACAATCCTTCATTGGACTCACTCTGGCATGTCTTTATGTTTCTTATATTGGACTATCCAAGACTAGATGCATGAATGCTGAATGGAGAGGAAGCAACACTTTGCTGGACCTTCAGGCTACATTCCCACTAATAAGTACATCTGGTATGCAGTTCTCTTCCATTCCCAGAGAAGCAAACTAATGTCTTGACATTCAATGTGTCTTCAGGTCCTCTTCTGCAGAGATGATGCCTGTGGAAATTCCAGGAACCAGTCACTGACTTCATAATGTCATGACCACAACCTTTCAAGACTAGCAGTCCAGTCACCTTATAGTGTATCTATATAAAAAAAAAAATCTCCAATTTGGAAATAACAGCTCCAATTTGTATACAAGGAACTATGGAACACTATCAAAAGTATTGTTTAGGTCAAAGTGAATGACTTCCACTGCTCTCTCCTTGTCTGGTCCCATAGACTTATATATGTCCAGGTGACTAAGAGGCCCCTAGGTCAATCTTCTTATACCATTGGCAGTACATTAATCCTCACCATTCTGCCACTAGGAAGGAAGCTGTAGATACCTGAGAGCAGACTATCCTTGGATGATAACTCTAGCTCCTCTGCTACGCATTTTTAAAGTCTACGTCCTTGTGTGAGATTTTCTTGGGTAAAATTTGAGATTATCTTGAGTCTGATGAGCTCCTTGATTTCTAAGAACGTAACACCTGCCTATACAGATAGAAAATACTGAAGTTTCTGTCTAAAGAAGGCATTACCACCTGCTGTCTGATGAAAAGAAATAAGCACTATGGGACATCCATGACCTCGATTCTTTCAGCAAATCACTTGAGTATAAGGTAATTGGTAAAAAGCTGTTTATCACTTGGTAATGTCTATGCCCTGGGAAATGTGGGTCCTGAGGCATGAAGATCCCATATGCTTTTCATCAATACAGTGCTGTTCCTTTGGCAACAGTCAACTCCATCCCCTGTGGGATGCTTGGGGAAAGCAGACTTAGGACCAAGAGGATGCAGTGGGGGAAATCTGAGCAGCAAAACCACCTAACAGGCCCTTAAAACTGAGGTGATTTGTGGCCATGAATGTCATGGATGAGTTGTGTTTAATGTGACCTTACTTGATCTTTCATAAGTTTTAGATGCTCCAGAATGTAACTGAAGGCTCCTCTACTCCCTTCAAGAGGAGATACAATTCAGTTCTCCGTGCTCTGTCAATGTATTTATGCACGCATATCTCTATTTATACACACAAATAAATCTTGGTAAACTACACTTTCCTACAGCACATATTCCTTCTTTCTCAATAACAAACTTGCAAGTACTAAAGCATTAATTCCTGACCGATTTCTCAGTATTAAACCCAACTGTTGTGCTGCCTGTATTGCATTTGCCAACTACCAAGCCTATCTTTGGAAATGTAAAGATATAGAAGAGAAGCTAAAATCAGTCACTGGCTGTAAAGTCTTAGTGTACCCAATCTTTTCTTATTTGTCTTTGTTTTTATTGAACACCAACAAATAACTCTGATTTCATACAGGCAGGGAGGTGATGTTGATTGCCCGACACAAGAGGTTTAAATTCGTGCTCTGCCTCCAGCTAAATCCCGAGATTTTTCATAAGCTTCAGCTTTTCAGATGTCAGTGTTTGTGTTTTGACACACATTCCTATGGATGAAAGTTTTGTCAGAGAAGTACAAACTTCTAGAAGGTTTCAGTTATGTTCTAAACTACAAAATTTGCCACTACAAAAGTTCTTCTGTTACAAAAGCTATCAATGAAAATGATGCAAAAGAAACTGGAGTTTTTTGGTAAAAAAACTTAAAACTTCTTTTTATTCTCAAGGAACCACCATCACATACCCCCCCATAAAATTTCAAAGTGACTTTGAAATAAGATCAGCCATATATATATATATATACATATATATCAGCCATATATATACATACATATATATATATACACACATACATATGTTTATATATATATAAAGAAATCTTAAAGTTCTTTGAAAGAGGAAAGAAAAGTCCTTATTGCCCATGTCTTTTAGTACATTATGGGTTTTTTTTACACTCTCTAAAGAAAGGTTCTGAGGAACATGAGTGTCTTGCTCAGCAGTGATGCCTATGATGTAAAAAGAGAGGAAACATCCAGCACTTAAGAAAAATTACCCTGAGATATTTCTTTGAATGTCTTTTATACTACTTTCATCAAATACATTTCCTCCCATTCCCAACAGAAAGTTGACTTACAGAAAGTTTTTCTCCTTGCACACAGCCAACCAGTTGCACTGATAGCCCTCTACTATCTCCATCCTACTTCTGGAAAATGAGAAAATGAGACTGGGGTGACTTGGATGTATGTTGTGGGGTCAGTCTGCTGTTTCTACTTTGAAATAGGTTCCAAGAGATATATTCTTTGCATAAACCATTTTGGTAGCCATTCCTCCATGCCAAATTGTGGTTGTCCCTGGGAATGTGGACTCTGAGCACCTGGGAACAAGGGGAAGCTAAGGCTCAGAGGAGGGAGACGGTGGTGATGTGATACTCCATGCTGCCTCTCTGTGGTCTGCTTGGAAATGCTGAGCTTTCATAGAGCTCATCATCCTTCTGACTTCATCCAGCCTGACTTATAACTATATCAGCAAAAACCTGGAGCTACAACTCCTCATGTTTCTTCACAGAGATAAGAAAACTTCAGACACAGCATAAAATTATAAATACCTTAAAAGTACCTTTGAATAACCAGTCCTTACTAAACACGTCCGGTCTGAAAGTTAAAAGAGAAGGCTAACATCATCTCTGCACTACTGAGATACATGAATTAGTTTTGATCTTAAAACTACTTTCTGATTGACTTTGCTTTTCCACACTGTTGCTGTCCTCTCCATCCTCTCTGGATGCTCATTTTACCTTGATAGGCATTGCCTGAACTCTGCTTCTTATGTATCTTTAACATCAGTGTCCATTGATTGCCCCACATTGTCAATATATTTATGGAAAAATTCAGAAGAACAGATGCAAATATATTTTTTGGACACTGACTACTTTCCCTCCATTCACTGCCTTGCTTTGCCAGACACATATGAGTTATCACTCTCTTTGCGCATAAATCTGGTTCAACACTTGCAGTGCAAACTTCTCTGTGTCACAACATCACTGAACTCAGTTTTCAGCTTCATGGCACCATTTGGTGACTCCATCTCATTGTGCTGTTCATTAGAATACCAGACAAGATTAAGATCAGTAGCACATCTCACCTGTACTGAACATGACTTGGACAACAGTAACTACTCCTGCACTCATCACAAAGCCAAGCACAATTTAGACATGGTAGACCTCATCTGAGTAACCACCATCAAACTGCATTTCCTTTGACCCCATGGACATTATGATTATATCTCTAATACTTAACCAAGTATTGCCAACTTTTGCAACATGATTGGGCACTATCTGGAAGACTTTCAGTTGAGTCAAGACAAAATTGCACCAAGAATCATTTTAAAACTGAGCATTACTGGGTGTCACTGACCTAGACTGTCTATTCATGGATAATGCTTAAAGGCAGACACACAGGCTCCTCTTACTAAAGGAGTATCACTGCAATAGGTTAGCTTTAGTCTCTATATTCAGTTTTCACCATGAGACTGTTTTTTCTATCACAGATACTCAGTTGCAGCATCACTGGCATTTTCCAAAATGCTAACTCTCAAAATATCAGCTGTTGTTAAATTCTAAAAATGCTTTGAATAATACCTGCATTTGGAGAAGTTCAGCTTCATTTATGGACTCTGAAAAGATGATGTGTAGGCATAGCTGTCTGAAGTTACAAAAAGTAAAACCTTGAAACAAACTCATCTATGGATTATCATTAGAGTCATTAACAAGTGAAAAGACTCTAATGCTGGCACATCTGAGGTCAGGGGAGACACAAAGGAAAGACCTCATGAGCACAATGTCCATTCTGACTCTCCAGGACAACCATAGTGCTGAAGAAGCTAAAAGAGTTTTATTATAAGCAGCTAAAGACTTATTGCACTGAGCTTGACAGTGTTTTTCTAAGCTGAAACAACAGAAGGGCAGATAGCTTAGACAGTATGCACCTGAAGACTATTTCAATGCCATTTCCATGACTTCAAGGGAGCTATTTGGCCAAAAGTATTATGAGAATATTTTTATTCCAATAAAATGGCTACCTTGCTGGAATTAATTCTGACAGATGTTTTAGTGATTACAGAATCACTTAACTAATTACCTCAAATACCTTTTTGGCCTTATCTACTATGTGAACACCTCAAACTAAATTATACTGAGTAAACTGCTGTGGGACTGTAGAAAATCTTGGCTGTGGGAGAGACAGGGTGGAAGTTAGTGCTTGGCACTTTATGCCATCAGCATTATAACGATTCAGCTAGAGTATAGATAATTTTGTTGCTGACCTTACATTATTATATAATTAAGGTAATTTACATAATTACTTGCTAAAAAGACTAATTTTGTTCATCAACATAAAGACTCTCAAAGCACAGTAATATGAAGGAATTAGATTCCAATACAGCAGTTAGGGGGGAATAAACCTCCACTGAATAAAGTGAAACAGTAGTAAGCAGTAAAACAGTAGAAAGGACAGTACAAGTTCATGAAATCCAGTTACTAGTCTCTCTTCTGTCAAAGACATCCCCTGAAACACCCCAGTACTCTAAACATAGTAGAGGTTTTCTTGTCATAATGTAAAATATCCCCTGTGAGATTTCTAACTGTAAACTTAAACTTAGTAAGAAGCTAAAAGGCTTTCCCAACTCAGACAAGCAAAAAACTGTCCTTAGAGATGCCTGGAATTAGTTTCTTATCTCTTCTGAAGACAAATTTGCCTTTTCCTTTCACAATAAGATTATGCTAGAAGATCCAAACAAATTAACTATTTAATTGAGTACACTGAGTATGCAGCAATCTCAGTTATTTCAAGCCACAAGCTCATCTATAAAAATAGCCCTTCTCATTCCTGCACAATAATGTAATTTTAATCCATAGAGTTTTTTCCTTTTGAAAACATACCAAGAATTAAAAGGAAGACTTTGATGTTAAAAGAGTGCTACATTTGAGAAACTTCAAGAAAAGTTTTTTTGATTCCTGGCAATTCTTTGTTTCTTTTAGAGGTGACAACCTGCTTGTTTATCTATGTTCAGACATTCTAAGACTTCTGTCCTTAAATTTTGTAAAAAACCAAATCCTATATACAGAAAATAATTTCTCCAGCCTTGGTGGTGGTTGTTCCTGATACTATTTTGAATTGAATGATGACATGAATCTTCTTGTATGACAGGAGGATGATTCTATTACAAGCAATCAATATTTTGCTTGTTTAATAACTACGGAATTGCACCCGTATTTAACTGAGGACTTAATTATTTGGCAGGCCTATGAAACATGTTAATTAAAATTTTAAGCTGCAAGAACCCTACAGAAGTATTTAATAGAAGAAGCAACACTTGATGAGACTATTTTAGTACTTCAAGCAAGTGTGCTATATGAATAATATAGACTTTCAAAGTACTTTATCTATAAAGCCAGGAGACTTTGAAACACACAATTTATATTTTTAATGCAAGTGAAAACTTTTGAGCACTCTTCAGAACGTCAAGCTTAAGAATTTACAGGACTGCAATGATATTGTGAAGAAGACAGTTTTCAAAATAAAACTTTAAAAGCATTACACAACCTGATACATTAAGAATGAATACTACTGTCCAATTCAAAAATACAACTACGAGCAGACAAACTCACCACTGGCCACATATAAGAGAGACAAAGAAAAGGAGGATCCACAAAGAGCCCTGAAGAATCTTGACAAGATTTTGGAAATAAGCTGCTCCCTAGACTGGATGAAGCTGCTACCTAGACTCAAAAGATGAAGAAATTACAGGATTTGTAAAAGTTTACATGTTACTGATATTGCTTTTAATTAATACTGAAATATTGTTGTAGCTGGAGTTCCATTAAAAGCTCACTGCACTAAACCTCAAACAGCTAGACAATGTAAGCTGACTAAGGTAAGAGAGAGTCTGTGAGGGATTTAACTTGAATTTAAGATGCTTAATTCTTATTAAACTTTCAGTCTCAAATTATTCTGAAAACAAACCAGAGGTTAAATGACATTGAGATTTTAAGTGAATACTTTTAGAGCTGCTTCATCAGGTAATTGAATTAAAGCTTTCCCTCAGCTACAAACCTTCCTGGGATTTGTCTTCTCACAAACTTTTCAGTTTTGCTAGATCAAAAAACAAAAAAAAGACTCACCTTTCTAAATAGATTTGTCATTAGAACTAGCTGGATTACCTATAATAATTATCTGTGCTCCATTTTAAGATTTCATACCACTTAACCTCCATGATAAAAGTTTGCATGATTTGCATGGATGACACACTTTGCATTTTTCCCAAGGAATCACGGAATTAATGTGGACTCTTATTGCTTACTTTTTGTCAATTTCTTATATACAGAAAGAAGAAAACAGATTTGTGATTAATAGTTTCCATTTCCTTTGTTTGCTTACTTTTGTCAGGTATTTCTCCAAGGCATCATAAGAATCTTTACCATATGACACTAACCGGACTATCATGTCCCTGAAATTGCATTGCATAAACACTTAACACCTAATTCACTTTCCTCAGAGGCTTCCTCAAAGGCTGTGTTATTTGGTTACTGACTCTAAAATATTTTCTCCTTCACATCTACCAGCACTAAAAGGGATAAGAGAGGGGCTTCATCAAAGCCTAGTGCTACCCTACAATGGGAGAAAACTTCTCACTCTTTAACATAGCGGACAAAGACTAAACGGATCCAGTTGCTGGGAGCTTAGACGGGTATATACAAAAGGGAAATAAGGTGAAGGGTTTGACATTAGTTAACCACTGGAACATACTATCAAGGGAAAAGTAGGATTGCCTGTCATGAATCAAACTAAGGATGAAGGGGATTTTCAAGCCATGTTCTTGCTCCATCATAAAGTATGAGATCTGTTCCAGGATCACTGCGTAAAACTCTACGGCTTTCAGGAGGTAATTATAGGCATCATTTGTGGCTTTACACTCTACAAATATATGTAGGGAAAATCCTCTCATATGTTGGCCAAAGTCTTTATGAAGAAATAAAATGTGTCACATAAGAAAAAAAAAAGACTACAAAGGTATTCCATGGTAAAAGGAAAGCAACAAACTAATAAGAAACAACATAATACTGACTGACTTAAAAAGGATTCATCTCCAACTGCTTTTAATTGGACAAAATAATGGGTAAGTTTGGTTCGAGCTAATAAAATATGGTGGAAAGTTGGGATAGCCTTAAGAGATGTATTTTAGCAATAGAATACTGAGGGATGAGCTTCTTTTGTGGAAATGGGACCTTTTCTTTTCGTCTCCAAATAACTTTTAGCAATTTTAACATCGAAATGAAATAGAGTTTAATTTATTTTCCATAAGCTAGAGAAGAAAATGGTATTGTTTTTACTGTCTGGTTGTGAAACAGCATTACTCCTACATTTCTCTGTGTATCAGTATCATCACCTATTGCAAGCCTCCCAGAACCTGTTTGCAAGGTCCAGCCCTTTCATGCATGAATAAAGAACTCAAGTGTTTTGAGAAATACAGCTAGGTCTTTTGGCTGTGGGTTTCATGTCAGCCATCCGCAAATAACTTACACACAAGTAAACAATAGACAGCCTTAAAGAGAACAATGAAAAAAGTGCTATAAGCCTCCATGAAGTCTAGGTTTTCAATGTGAGAGTATTGATGTGCTCATCATTCTTCAGAACTGAGCCACTTCTACAGGAATTTCAAAAATAAAATACAGTAAGCAGGATGAAATGCTTTCAGTCATGAAATACTTCCACTGCACCTTACAATTTGGGAAGCTGTTGGATGAAAAAAGTCATTTCCAGGAGTAAAATAAAATAATATGACAACATGAGAAAACAATTGTTGTAAAATATTTACTCCCACCAATGAGCATGTAAGCTTTTGCTGTCCTTGGTGGAGATAGATTTGATAACCACTCCAACAAGTAACGCGAACAAAAGATCCATCACATCCACCAGTGTGAAGAAGTGATCTCCCTGACACATACCCAGCATGTCATCAGATGTTGAATTTTCCAGCTAATTTTGTGTTCTCCAACTGATCTGCAGCTTTCCTATTTCTGGAGCTACTAGCATCCTCTTTATGTCTTCAAGGCTGTTGTCTGAAATTGTCTTTTTTATAATATTAGTCTAGTAAGACTGCCATGAAAGAAAACCCTGATAAGCAATCAAAGAAGAAGTTATTTTCTAAAGGAGTTTCTCTAGAGAATAGGGTCAAAAGCGTACTTCTAGCCTTGAACACTACGAATACATGAAAGCAAGCTTTGTTTTAGAAGCTTAGATGTCTACACACATCTAAGTCTATGTCTACACACTAAGTTGATAATTGTTTTATCTTTTTTTTTCTGTTTATTGCTTTTGAAGAAATTCAGTCCGAGACCTAGGATGCATCAAAGAAAGATGTGTATTTGGATGAGCTTTGTTTGATGGCAAGATCTTTTCTTTATTGAGTCATCAAAACAGCCTGGAGTGAAAAGGTAGCAGAAGCTGCCTGGAAAAAAAAGTGTACCAAGCATCACGGAGGACAATCACAGGGCACAGAAGCTCGACAGCTTTTATGTTCTCTCTTTTTATGTGCACACAATTAAGGGAGCTAGATGTCACATATGTGACGAGACAAGTTGTCTGATCCAAAACTCACCAAGTCAATATAAACATGCCCTTTGACTTCAGATGAGCTTGGGATAAGCCCTCAAAGATTTTAGCACTAATGAGTTAGAGCTTTTCCAACATCACTTAGATAATCTTTAAGGTGGGGGTGATGAAAGGCGGTTTCAAAAGCAGATCTGAGCTCTGTGTATTGGTTATGATCCATCAGAAAAGATACCTTCTTTGGTCAGACAGGGACTGCTTTTCTTGTATTCTCTATCATGGGGCAAAGTCTTTCACAGAAATACCATCATATACTTACCTGCCAAACTTGCTGCTGCAGAAATCGAGGACATACTCTTGTGTTACAATATAGGTTACGACTTTTGTTTCACTCCAGAAAAGGTCTTAATTTGGGTCAAGTACTAGATGTTTCTTACAGCCTATGGGCAGTGCCTATGGAGTAAACGTGGACATGCTGCCTATGACTTCACTGCCCATATATAGAAGGACTGGACTATTCTGTTAATTCTCTTCAGTCTTAGGTGCCTTCAGTATTAAAAAAAAATAAATATAAATTAATGGTATGCCCCAAATTGCTAGTTTTTGCAGTTGCATCAGAAAATTTCTTTTTACTGCACTCAAAACCGAGGCAGCTCAGCTTGTATCAGTCAGTCACAGGTTTCAAACCCAGTCCATTTTAGGATCAAGTAGCGAAAACTGTGGTGTTGTCATGTGAGACTGTGTCCTTGCCCTGCCCGCCCTGCTCTTATCCTTGCTCCTGGCTGTCCCTCAGTGACTTCACAGAAGTAACTGCTCCTGCTCTCTGACATTAAAGAATGGTGTAAAGATCCTGGAACACATTTAAGTTGCTGGAAACTACATAAGGAGGAAGGGCAGGAGTGAAGTTAAGTCACAGAATCAGAGGAAACCTCAGGTTTTCTTGAGTCTTTTTCTTCCATCCTTTTGCTTTGTAATCTAAAGAAGATACTGATTTTCAGTTTGTAACACCACAGATTTCAGACATTGCCTTCTCCAAGTTATTTGGGCTTTTACACTATTGCATTGATCATCAGAGACATCACTATATTATGTGCTCTCAACTCCTGCATAAAAGAATTAAAAGACTTTTTCTAAAGTATTTAAAAACCAGCATTCTTTTAAATGGCCCCTCTTCATAATTCTTTCTAGTTTTGATTTCTAAAATTGTTTTTAATAGAAATTTGCAACAATTCTTGACAAATATCCCTCAAAACATTTAGGGTCTGCAGAAAACTGCTTCTGAAGAGCAGTTGAGGGAACTGGGATTATTGAGTCTGGAGAAAAGGAGGCTGAGGAGACACCTCACCCTCTATAATTCTCTAAAAGGATGTAGGAGCGAGGTGGGTGTTGGTCTCTTCTACCTAGTTACAAGTGATAGTATGAGTGGAAATGGCCACAAGTCACAGCAGGGAAGGTTTAGATTGGATATTTGAAGAAAATTCTCTACTGAAAGGGTTCTGAAACACTGGAATATGCTTCCCAGGGAGGTGGTTGAATCCCCAAACCTGGAGGTGTTTAAAAGAAGTGGTCCTTAGGAACATGGTTTAGCAGGAGACTTGGCAGAGTTCGATAATAGTTGGACTCAATCTTAAATGTCTTTTCCAACTGAAGAGATTCTGTGACTCCATGATTCCATGAAAATACGTACGCCCGCTACAGAAGCAATAGGTTTAATTTCTAGAGAAATCCAGTTCACATTCAGCTTTCATCCCCCAATATCTAAGAAATTGTTGCCTGATTGCTTGTTGAAGCCCCCCACTACACTTCTCTTCCAAGTGTTCCAGAGCTTGCTCAGCTCAGTCCCTGGAGAAAGGAAGCAGAGGTCCAGGCTGCAGGTGTGCCTTCCTCATTGAAGCTGTTGTAGGCATCGTGTCACAGAGTTTTGTTCTTCACCCAAAGGTCTTGTTTTTATTTTCTGATTTTTTTTTTCCATTTTTGAGAGATAATCTTCCATTATCACATTCTTTCCTGTTCAATGCTTTTTTAATGCATGTATTATTTATCTTAGGAAGGTCCTTTATGCTCTTGTGTGAATTCCAATTGTTACAGCTCATTTTAATTTCCTTTAAGGCTCTTGGCCATTTTTCTGTTGGAGTATAATTCCAGTTAATGAAAGTTTTGCGATGCAGATATGTGGAGTTGAATCTCCAAATAAACAAAACTCCTCTATCTGATATATTTCATACAGTCAAATACAAAAGAGATGACAGAGCCTAAACCATGGGCAAAGTTATGCTTCACTCTAGTATGTATAAGAAACGAAAGAATCTGAGGTATGTTTCTACAGTAATTTAATTTTCAATTTATTTTACTTTTGTCATATTGGGATGCTTATCTGTGTTGGTGGTGACTAACATATATCTGTCATGTGGCCATATAATTGGTCTCTTCATCAGTGGCATAATTAGAAACAACAGAATTGCATAGCAAAGAAAGATGGTTCTCAAGTCAGCCACAGAGGACTTGATCTCAGCACAGCATCTGAAGAATACTGTTGTCTGAACATTCAGATATTTTTTCAAGCAACTGGTACTGTTTGACAATACCAATAATAATTTCAAGTGTTTTCTCATGAGTGATTTCTTTTTCTTCAGATTATCGTAGCAAAACACTTTGAATAGAGAAAATAGCCATGACTTTTCTATTTAACCAAAACCTAGTTTTCTCTCATTTATTTGTTGCGGATAATCATGGCACAATAGATAAATATTTGGGGAAAGCTCTTTCCTTTCATTGTGTGTAAGATTATTAGGGACTGTTTGGTTTGGATTTCCACATCTGAAGAGAAATAATTAGAAAATATGATTTAAGTAAAGAATATATGGAAAGATGCTGGGATAAATTCTGCTTTTCTTTGCATGAGGTGAGGAAAGCTAAACTGAGTAAAGGGATCAAAAGCAGTCTATAAAGCTGTATCCAAACTAGTGCTGGGAGAAGAGAATGCAAGCTTCCAGCATACAACAGAAGACAAAGCAAGAGAGGGTCCCCATCTGATTAGCTGTGAGGTACATTTGCCATTGCTGCTCTACATTCAGCAAGAACTGCAATAGGTATCTTCCACCTGAGCAAGGTGAGATGCACCTACTTTTAAAAGCACACACAGAGTTGTGGGTTGTGTGTCACCACTGGTGAAGGTATTTCCTATGACAGTGGTGCACTAGAATAAATAAGGTCACATTTGCTCAGTTCTTAGAGTAAAAGTTGTCTCATTTGAGACCTGATCATTTTAGTCATATGCCTGCCCATGCATGAGGAACCAGTCAGAAAGCAGATGCATTGCTGTGAAGCATCCATTCCTTATTGAAATGTGTGCAAATTTGGAGCTTACATCTCTGCTCTCCAAATCCACACCTAAAATTTTGTTATAAGTGCCCCAAACCAGAAAACTGAATCCTTTGTTCACCGACAGAGGCCAAATTCAATTCAGTGTGTTCTTTATGATCTTTGACAACCACAGTCTTGCACAAGAGCAGAACAAGAAAAAATGTAGCATACCTAACAAATCCCTGAGATTTCATCAGAAAGAAAAAGATCACAGTGCTACTGAGAGCAACTTAAGTGTCAAAATCAGGTAGAAAAGATCTCTCTTTGGGAGCCTTCAAAGCAACTGATTCTCCCCAGTGACTTTTATAAGAAATATATGCACTTACCTTATAGGGGCTAGCCACCTAAAATGTAGGTGGAAATTAGACATCTGCATTCCTACAAAAAATGCACTGATGACTGGCTTGGAATAAAGAAACTTGCAAAGCACTGAATAAAACAGGCTGAAAAGATGTACAAAATACATGCATATAAAAATACAAAGACAGTGAACGTTACAGCTATGTACACAGACTCCTAAGACAAAATTGACTGCAGCACAAATACTCAAAGCAGCCAGAAAAATGAACGCTCCGATTTAGAGTCAGGCTGTACATGTCTCTCTGCATCCTGCACATGGGGATGGGCAACAGCAAAGTCCTTCACAGGAACATGTCTCAGGGCTACCAAAATATTCTCAGTTAATAGGTTAAAAATGTGAAGTCTTTAAAGTGTCCAATGCTCCTGTTGATATCATCCAGGCAATTTCCTAAATCAGCTTCAAATTTTACTCGTTTCAGCTTTAAAACAAGCAGCACCACAAACGATTAAAAGAAAAAACAACAAAACATAAATGCACACCCAGATGGTGACTATTATCTGAGCCTGAAAACAGAGACAAATACATCCACTTAGGGCAAACTAAGATATTGTATTATATCACTATGATGTACTGTAATGGGATATGATTTACATTGGAACTTGTTGTGAATTAGAGATTTGACTTATGGCCTTTCTCCACAAATCACAACAACAAACAGGACCACAAAACTGAGCTCTAATAATGGCATGTATTCCATCATTTGCTGGACTATTTCTAGACTAAAACCAACAGATATAATAGTCAGAAGTGCTATTGTGTAATGTTATTCTATAAATGTGATGTAAATTAAAATTCTGAATCTCTATGGTCAGCAATGATTTTATGGCAATCTTCCCAATAATTGGTGTAGTTTAGGTGAGATTTTTGACTACAAAACACTCCTGAAGAGTTAGGCAGATGGTGTGACCATGGCTTATTATGCTAAATGTAATGGTGCTCTCTCCATCTGTGTGTTCTATCTACCTCTTGCTTTATATCATAACCTTGTAAGGTACTTATCTTAGGGACTACCTTTTAGCTATGTATTTTGATACCTCCAGCACAAAAGGAATCAGTGCTTTGGGCTTTCCTTTGTTAATGCAGCTGAGCTAAACAGACAAACAACTTGTCAGGTATGAGTTTGCCACATTCATTTTCTGTAGCGAATTGTACTTCTAATTGGATAAGCTTCTCTTCCTTGCATGCCATCACCTGGTTTGTAATGTGGTGCATCTTTTAAGCACTGCAAAATCTCTTGCTGACACAGCTGCATTTCAGTTCCCTAATTTATATAACTGCTTCCCACAAAGATTTTAGGACTGAAAGTTGCTCTGAGAGGGAGGATGGCATGTTAAGTGGATTCCAAAGATTTGAGGTTTATTCGCTCTAAATGACTCACCAGAGTTAAGCTCATCTGTATGCACCAATATTCTCTAAATAATAATAAAAAAAGGATAATGTTTCCTCTCCTGATGAATGCTCACTCAACTTTATCCACACGGTGCTTTGGCAGCTCTGCAAGAATGTTAAAAATATATCTAATTTCCTGTTAACTTTGTGTAGAAACAACCACTGAAGGCAACCTCTCCCTGCTGAATGTGTGCCTACATGAAAGCTTGAGACTGGGAGGGTATGGCAAATATCCACTTCCACAGTTAAAATAGTTCTAGTCCTCCCTGCTCTGTTGCAAAGAGGAAAAAAAAAAGAGACATTAAAAATAAAGAAGAATAGAAGATGCTTGAGCCAGAATTGGTAAGCAATTACAAATGCAGCACCTCTACCAGCACTTGAGATAATGCTAACCTAGCTGCCTTGGGTACCAGCATGAAGTCTGGATCGTCACTCACATTTACTCTGCTGCATCTCCTCTGGTTTTGTTATGAGCTGCTATGATTAAGGCTAGGATGGTATCCTGACTAGTATCACAATCACAGCTCTGTTTACAGCTCAGTCTGACCTTTCCTTACCGACTGAGGAGACATGAATGATGTATCTGTAAATGTTAGTTTTTGTTTCTTTGTTTTTAAATCTAGTCATTTACAATAAGAAAGTAGGACTTGAGGAAAACTAAGACAAAATTTTGTCTCCTTGGTTTTGGGAGAGATTCTCATACCAGTAAGTAATTTCTGAAATCAAGTTGTTAAGGAGAAAGGGATGTGCAAAAAAGGGACCCCACTTGGGATGAGTGTATCAGATACCCAGGCTGGTGTCACTGCCCTGCTCAGGGAAACAGCTGAGATAGCTCTGATTTTATTGAAACGTCTGGAATTTGTGCTCCTTGTCAAAGGAAAATAAGGGAAACTGTAGTGAAACACAGGTAGTAAGTGTTCTGAGAACTATAGTAGCCACAAAATGTCAGAGAAAGCAGTAATGGGAAGCAGAATACACCAAGGAGAGATGGCGTATGATGTCACCATGGTTTGTTCTGCGACAAAAGACAGGTCAGGTTTTGTAATACTCAGGCTCAGGCAGTAATGACGTAGGAAACAAAGCCACAGAAGTGACTCACAAGCAGCAGGTTACAATCTTCTAACTTCTCATGAATTTCATAGTGCCAAACACATTTTTTAGAAATTACCCTACAGGTTCCTTTCTCCGTCATTTGCAACTGCCTCATATGCTTTTAGTATCTGCAGCTATCCAAGAGTTAAAATAGTAAAATAAAGAAGGCAGAGATTTTTCTTGCTACCATTTTTAGCATTTTGTCCTTTTTGGATGGAATGAATCATATTATTTACTATGGTCTTTCACTTTAGTCCTCTGTCTTATACTCCATCTGGAAGTGGGTAGGATAACCAGCACTCTGCCCAGTACCTCACAGTTGGTGTTAAGAAAGTACATAACACCTGAAACAAGAGGGAAAACATATGTAGGAACTCAGAAATACATGTCAGGGGGATTGTTCCTTTGCTGTTAGGCTCAGAGGGACAAATTACTGCTCCTCACAGCAATGGAGACCCACTCGCTCTGCCAGTATGGCCCCAGGTCTGAATGTGGACACTTGGAACCACCTTGTAGCATTAACCTCATAGCTGCTACAAGAAATTAAAAGGACAAAACACAAACAAAAAACTCTCACACAACTTTAACTATAAGCTCTTGCTCTCCCCATAACCTATGAAGTTGTTTTTGAAGAATAAGGAGTGATGTGCCGTGATCAAGTTTCAGTACAGAAATGAAGTGCCAGCTACACATGTGCTAGGAAGTATCAATGCCAAAGAGCTACAGAAAAGCAAACAAACCAAAAAGATCTGAAAAAGAAACGGCAGCTGTAAATAAAAAATATGTGATGTAACTAAGAAGAGCAAGCAGTATTTAACATATGCTACCCTTGTTAGTGCTGTGTAAATGTCCTGCTCTGCTCCATTCTGGTGTTATTCCAGGGTCAAGCATATTCAGTGTCCTTTATAATCAAGTTGTCAATATAAGCTCTTGACACTATACATTGATTTTCTGCCACAAAAAAAAAAAAAAAGAGGAAGTTATCCTTTTGTGCTCAGCAATGTCGCAGTGACTTAATATTTTTTAGACCACAATACTCAGTATCACCACAAAGACCAGGGTGTCTTCCTGGCCCCATACATTTTATCTCCAGTTTTTAGACGAGTAAGCTCTTTACAAACATGTTAACAATATAAAGGTAGCGATTTATTCAGTAGCAATGGAAAATTTGTGAAGTTCAAGTTTGTACCAATAAACCAGTTATACAAAATTCTGTGAACTACAGGAGAAAGGGCAAGGAAACGACCCTGAAATCATGTTAAGGAAAATAAAGAAAGAGTAGGGCTTTAATAGAAAATAGGTTCACAGAATAAATGACAGTAACAATAACTTACATAGTCCTTTCTCTTTAAATTACTCAGAAACTTCAAAAAAGAGAGCAGACTGAGCCTCAGAGTGGCTAGGGAAAGCAAAGAGGAGAGTTACATGACTTGCCCAAACCAGCATATAACACAGCTAAGAAAATCTGCACTTTCAGTCCCATTTCTCAGTATTAAGAAGATTCTTGTCTTGCCCATTTCCCCGCATCTTTTTAGCCATGATCAGGGACGATACAAGGGCTCTTCCACTTTAACTCCCACCTACTTAAACTGAAAATGAAAGCTCATAAACCTTCTTCTAAGGAAATGTAAATGTTCAAAAGAGCAGACGCCGTCAAAGTGGTTACACAAGCATAAAAATCCCATCGTTAAAATTGTCAGGTGTATTTCTTTATTCTATGTTCAGATAGCATTTGTCGAGAAATATGTAATGAATTATGGGAGGATGTATTCAGCAGGTGAGGAAACAGAGAGCTGAACTCACACAATACCAAAGCTCTTCCATTGCAGAATATTGATTTGTTAAGATGTGAGCACAGTCTGCAACGTATTATCTGAAAATGGAGTAAGTACAAAACTGGAAGGAACTCTATCAGCCAGCTCAAAGGTGGTACCCACAAACATGGCTTGCCCTTGGTGTACATGTATCAACAGTTTTTAAAGATTTCCTAAGAACATGATTCAAAACCCTGTCAAGAAGCACAACCCAGTGCTTAACTATTCCTGTTTACCAGATTTTCCTACCAGCTGAGTTAAGCTCCTCTTCCAGGATCACTTTTCAGCCAGTGAGCTCCTCTTTTATATTTGTGCATCTTGGTGGTATTGTTTTGGTTTTGTTGTTTTGCTTTGTTTTTTTCCTACTTCCACTTCTACTTAACGAGTTTAATTGCATGGAAAAAACGGGCAGTCAACTGAAAGCAAACTTGTTTTACTCCAATCCCTTCACCTCCTCCCCACACATGGCCATCCACACACACCAGCATTGTGATTGCCAGTGAGACAAGCAAGGGAATGGCAGTGACACAAAGTGAGCCTATACCACGCTTCACAATCATTGAATTCTAGAATCATTTTAGTTGGAAAAGACCTTTAGGATCATCAAGTCCAACCATTATCTAACTCTGTCAAGTCTGGTGCTAAACCATGTCCCTTAGCATCACATCTCTGTGTCTTTTCAGCATCTCCAGGGATGGTAATTCAACCACCTCACTGGGGAGCCTATTCCAGTGTTCAAGACCACTTTCAGTGAGGAAGTTTCTACCAATATCCAGTTTAAACTGCTCCTGATGCAACCTGAGGCCATTTCCTCTCATCCTGTCACTTATTAATAGGGAGAACACACTGACACTCGCCTTCCTTCAACCTCCTTTCAGGGACTTGTAAAGAGTAGGAAGGTCACCCCTCAACCTATTTTCTCCAGACTACACAACCCCAGTTCCCTCAGCTGCCCCTCCAGACCCTTCAGCAGTTTCTATGCCTTTCTCTGGAGCTCCAGGACCTCAAGGTCTTTCTTGTAGTGAAGGACCCCCAAAGCCAAACACAGTACTCAAGGTGCAGCCTTACCAGTTCTGAGAATAGGGAGATGATCACTTCCCTAATTCTGTTTTTCACACTATTCCACATACAGGCCAGGATGTTGTTGGTCTTTCTGGCCACCTCAGCATGCTGCTATCTCATATTCAAGTCTTATCTTGGGCTGCCCTCTCAGCTCAACCACATTTCCTTGGCTTACTTAAGAAAATGTTACATGTGATCATACGAAAAACCTTATTCAATTCCCAACACATCACTTTCACCATTTCCTTCTCCTCTGTTGAATGGTTTCTGACACATGCAAGCAAAAATAACTGCTCTTTAACATAGTCAGTTAACCTTAATTCCAGTTAATCTAATTTCAGTGAACTTTCTTACCACACCAAATATTTGTTTGGGTTTGTTGTTGTTTTTTTTTTTTTTTCCCAAATATATTTGCTGGCCTGAAAGCTTATTATTTAATAACATCACCTCTTTAGGGAGCTGGCTAGCTCACAGTCTTCTAACAGGATCCTGTAGGTCTCTGGATACTTGTCATAGGTGTTTGTGGGGGTTTTTTTGTTGTTGTTTTGTTTTTGTTTTAAATAGAGAGGGAAACCCTTTGAACAAAATCCACAGAGAAGTAAGATCCCTCTGTTTGAGTAAGATCCAGTTGAGCTGTTTCAAGTGATTACAAGGTATTTCAGAGGCATTTAGTGGCCAAAATTACTCGGCTTGCAGCAAAACTTTAAGATCTACTTTTTAAACAGGAGGAGTTCAGATCACAGATTTTTAGAATTTTGCCCAATCATGAAAAATGATGGAATAAAATAAAAGTTGGAGGAAAAAAATATATTTCATAGAAGATGACCACACACTGGTGGCATGGGATACGTGACTTCTTGAACTACCAATTACAGACATAAAAGATGTGCTGCTTCCTGGAGCTGTTGCATTCAGATTAGGAGTATGCTGGTCTCCAAGTGTCAGGTTACCCAACCCATCCTCCCTCAGCACATTTCTAACGCAGTTTTTTGGTCTAAGCTGCAGTTTTGATCACATTCCATTAGGTATCACTGGTTGTGATACCCACACATGCTGAGTGGCACATTAAAACTACCTTTTAATGTCTCACTATAAAACTTGTTTTCAATATCAAACAAAACATTAAAGATCCATTATTTCTCCATACCAGCTAAAGACTTTTTAATGAGATTAATTACAAGAAAAGAAGAATGTATTTTTCAGAAGATCAGTTGAACAACACAATGCCTAATGTTCAGCAACTTTAAATAGCATCTATTGGATCTGATATTATTCAAAAAATGCCTGCAAATATTTATAGTGTTTCTAATTGTTCAACTGAACACATTCTAAAATTGCCAGAAATAAAATTGACTATTTTTCTGTTACATACCTGTCAGAGCTACACCTTTCAGAGCTCTACAGCTTTCACATGCCTTTAAGTAATCTGTATGTGCCTTGAATGAGGACAGAGTGTTGATCTGTTTGAGGGCAGGAAGGCTCTACAGCAGCACCTGGACAGGCTGGCTGGATGGGCCAAGGCCAGCTGTATGAGTTCAACAGGGCCAAGTGCCGTGTCCTGCACTTGGGTCACAATGACCCCATGCAATGCTCCAGGCTTAGGGAGGCATGGCTGGAAAGCTGTCTAGCAGAGAAAGACCTGGGAGTGTTGATGAACAACTGGCTGAATATGAGCCAGCAGTGTGCTTGGGTGGCCAAGGAGGCCGACAGCATCCTGGTTTGTCTGAGGAATACCGCGAAAAGCAGAACCAGGGAAGTGATCGTCCTCCTATTCCCAGAACTGGGGAGTACTGGGCCCTTACTACAAGAAAGACCTGGAGTGAAAATAGGTTGAGGTAAGACAGTCATGCTTTCTACAACTCCCCGAAAGGAGTTTGGAGCAAGAAGTGACAGGATAAGAGGAAATGGCCTCAAGTTGTATCAGGGGAGGTTTAGAATGGGTATTGATAGAAACCTCTTCACTGAAAGGGGTCTTGAACACTGGAATAGGCTCCCCAGTGAGCTGGTGGAATTGCTGTCCCTGGAGATGTTGAAAAGATGCAGAGATGTGGTGCTAAGGGACATGGTTTATCACCAGACTTGTTAGAGTTAGATAATGATTGGACTTGATGATCTTAAAGGTCTTTTCCAAATAAAATGATTCTATGATTCTGTGAATGAGAAATTACTCCATTTTGCAGAAACTTGTAAATAAAATGTCCGCATGATCTATACATAAAACCTACAATAAAGTAGAAGTTACCAGCATTTATCTCTCTTGTTCTGCTCACAGGAGTCACTAAAAAAAAAAAAAAAAAAGTGTTTGTAAATGGCTTTGTAGGACAATGGCTCTGTCACAATGGTCACAATCTTCCTGCATAAAAGACCAAATAGCAGATGTGGGGAAGTTAAGAAAGAAATTGCCGCATAATGGAATTTAAAAATACAATATGCAGGCAGCGAAGAAAGAATACTTATGAATGTAGGTTTTAATCTCATTTCAGGCAGGGACAAAAGAGACCAAGAAGAGCAAGCACAGGGGAGATGATGCTTCCCTCACTCACTGGATCTCTTAGAGGATATTACAGCCTTGTTTGACAAGGAAAGAACAGCAAAGATTAGCTATCTGGATTTCTAACCCCCCTGACCTTGTTTCTTGCTAAAGGTTAATGTCTACGAGAGGAAGAAAATTGACACACTTCTATAAAAGCCTAAAGGTAAAAGACAAAGGGCAGTCTCAAGTGGATGCTTTTCCAGCTAGTGAAAGCTATTGCACGATCAACAAAAGCACTGAGACTTACTTTTGCTGCTAGTTTTATTACTAATTTAAGCAATCTTTATTTGCATGAAGAGTTCTAATTTTACCAGATGTACTAAGTGAAAGGTGAAGGAAATTATCAGTGATGAAGGACCAGGCTAAATCAAACACCTGAGTATAGGGAGCATCATGTGAAACAACAGGAGACTGCCAAAATTTCTGTGAAAAAAGATCCAAGGAAAGTAGCCTGTATTCTACATTCCTAACTAACCAGAAGACATGGATATCCTGTCTCTTCCCATTGAGATAAACAGCTGAAATGCAAGTTATATGAGGAAGACAAATTACAATGCTGAAATGAATAAAGAAGACAGGAAGAACCAATTTGGATGAATCACTGCAATCAAATGTTCACCTGTTTTTGGACATGAAAGAACAGTACAGGTGTTTGGGATTGGGGGGGGGGAGGGGTTTGAGGGCTTGGCTTCAGATCAGGTGATAGGCCTACTAGGATGCCTGGTACCAATCCTGAGCCATGGGAATGAGTTTTTCAGCATATGCAAGTGCTTCTCCTAAGTATTCCAAAAAAAGAACACATTCGGGACAGTTTTAATAGATCTTTGGTATTAGCCAAGAAAAATATAAATAGCATTCCCCCCCAGATTCATGATTTCACAGCCAAGGTTTTCAAGCCAAATGAAGAAAAGCCACAACAACCACCACCGTCATTCTCTCTTCCCTGTCCAAATGAGACAGTATCTAAAATCTTGCAATCGAATCACAAGAACTGGCAAACCTGAAGATGAATTACATTATGTCTCAGAGATTTAAATCCCTGGGAGAGGTACATATTCCACAGGCTAAGGGGACGCCATGGTGACCTTACTTTAAGAGAAAGGACAGTCACAAGGTTGACAAGCCCCCAAATGAAAATCTGGCCCAGAAAATACATTTTTCAAATGTCCTCCTGATTCTGAAAATATCTATCAGTCTGCCAAAGCAAGGGCTGCAAGATTATTAAAGTGCCAACTACAATTTATGCACAAGATATCTAGTTGGCCATCTCTCATCTTACACACTGCCAAGGTTCTGGGTCGCCCATCCTTCAGAGTCCCCCATTTTATTCTGACTGAGGTCACGTCTTCTCATTCCAAGGGCTTGACAGCAGAAACATCTCCCTGACCTGTCCCAGATTCTTGCTGCTTTTTCCTCCAAAAATTCAGCATACTCAGGCTATTCTTGCCTATTTTAAGTTTCTTTATTAATGCCCCTCTGCTCTGGGAGTTGCAAGATTATCTGCTACAAGAATACACTTGTAGCAAATTCTACTTACTGCTATATGGTGGTATACATATGTGTAGTATGTCCCTTGTGTTTGATGCACAGCAAAGATGAGGTGAAATGGGACACATTAAGGGAAATCACTTCAATATAGTCCTCCCGAGAGGACCTTGCTGTGGCATGGATGTAAACAAAGCCCTCTGATTTTCAGGAGAAACTATGAACTCTGATATGGCTGGAAAGCTTGCTGGGATGGAAATATTTTAACTATTCTTTTTGAACTATTCTTTAACTATTCTATTTAATTATATTTAACTATTAGGTGTTTAAGGCCTGGCTGGATGAGGCTCTGGCCAGCCTGATCTAGTGTGATGTGTCCCTGCCCATGGCAGGGGGGTTGGAATGAGACGATCCTTGTGGTCCCTTCCAACCCTGACTGATTCTATGATTCTATGATTCATCAGGAAAGATCATATGAAGGTGTAATACCACAATGATAATGTTCCCCATGCTGCTGTGAGCCCGTGGATCTGTGGTAGGGACAATCCACCCAGGAGGAGATGCAGAATTGGTGCATGAGTCTGACTGCTCACAGTGGGACAGATCCAGGCTGTCTCAGGCAGAAAAGGGATGGCAGCCCTGTTAGTGCCACCTTGATTGTAGACTTGAATTCCTGAGCTATCAGGTGAAAGGGGACCCACAAACTTCTCCCTCTTCTGATTTTTCTCTCCCCAACTTTACTTCAAAAGACTAGTGCTTCACTTTGAGTGCATCAAACTCCTTCATTTGACACTAAAACCTTATTCTCCATGTACTTTCTTTTTCCTAAAAAACCCCAGTGCTATTTAGACATCTATGAGCATGTAAAATTACATAGGTGACAATTTTTTCCAATTTGGCAGTATAACAGATGAATCAATTATTTGCCTAATTTTAAAGCCATCTACTGTACAAACTGCAGGTCAGATCAGCAAGGGTTTGTTTTGCAATCAGCTTCTGTGTGAGAGGGGGATTCCTCTATATTACAATACTGTGGTGGCTCTTGAGCAGAGAAGGGGGTGTGACATGCAGACACACTTATGAGCACACATAAACCCCGAGCCCTTGGGTGGTGATGCTGGTACATCACCTCACAGATTAGTTGCTGTTTTAACAATGAAATGCCCCTTGGAGAGAGGAATTTTTCATGTATTGAAAGAGCAGGGAAGACAGGAAAGCAGGATGGTGCACTAGGCATGTAAGCATCTGCAGCAACACAGTACTGCTACTGTAGGTTTGCAACATCCCTCCTTGCAAGCTGCAAAGGAGCTTTGCTCCCACACATGCCCGTCCTCCAAATACAGACAGTTCTATATTGAAATCAGCAGACTCATGGATAGATGGACCAGCAGGCGATCTGATTCCACTGCAGGTTATGCTTTTCTGATAACACTGTGGTGTTGCTTTGCTGTTTTCATTGCAACAGCTACATAAAATCCTGCATTCTGTTTGCTTTTACTCTCATTGGGCTAAAACCCCAGGACGCCTCACGCAACTCAAGCAATGGAAAAGGAAGACAGGCAGGCATGGAGGAAGAAGCAAACGTGTGTGGTTGATACACCACCACATCGCTGCAAGGACTTTGGACTGACAGTGATGGGCATGGCATGAAAACTGGGGGGAAACAATTGTGGGCTGCTCACTTGGTTTAGCCCTGCTTGGCCCAGCTCTATGTTGAAGAACAACTCATTGCCTTCTTTGTGAGGGTTGTGTAAGATCCCCCATGTCTACGGAGGGCTCAGCTCATAGAAGGAGCATAAGTTCCTAATCTCACCATCCATCTCACGCAATCTTCAGGTTTAGAGAATGAAAGTGGCACTAGAGACCACAGTGTCTTCTCCATCATAAGAAATTCCACCCTTTCCAGGAAGAATTCTCATAGGAAATCTGTAGCTGAATTTAGCCAAGTTTTGTGCAAGGGAGAGCTCTCACATACTGGAGAATGCAGTTTAATGAAAGCACAGCAAAAAACATAATTTAAAATGTAGGGAAGAAAGCGAGGAGGAATGGTTCTCAACTGTGAAAAGTTTGGGTTTCTTTTCCAGTGTTACTACAAGATGCAGCAGAAGAATCCAGTGTAATTATTTATTGAGAAGTGTCCCATGCTCATGGTAGGGCTTTGCACACAAATGAGACAGTGTCTGCTCCAAGCCGAGACACAAACAGTTTGACATCTGTATACACTGGGGACAAGCTCTCCGTGAAGTGGTGTGGATATTTTCAGAGATCATTGCTGGAAGTCTTAAGGGAAATGGAGTGTTTGCAAGCAGAAGGCGTTTCATAGAGAGGCATTTCTTACTGAATACATAATGTAAAGGAGTTTCAACAGTAAACAGGAGACAAAATGGATAGCTAGAAGCCAGATTTGGGGAAAATGCAAAATATGAGTATGAAATTGTTAATAGAGGGAAGTTAGGAAAAAGTCTACTACAAGAAACTACAAACATAGGGCAGAATTGAAGGAGAGACTGGAGAAGTCATTGTGACAAGACTGAAGTGGTGGCTTGACTCAGATTTGATGTCATGCACAAGTAGTGATGGGTGAACGCCACTCCAAGACCTTCATAACAATGAGCTGCCAGGATTTGCTATTCATGAAGCTGTAACTACCACAGATGGGCTATGACATGTGAATGTGGATACTGCCAAGAGCCCAGGTACAGTGTGAGAAACTTCTAGAGACCAGGATTTCATTAACATCAGTGATATTTAAACAAGGAGTTGGGGGGGTGGTGGGTGTTAGTCTTAAGAGCCCTTCATCAGCACTTGGAACACAGTGGATTTGCCTGTCTTGAAGTAGCTAAGCCAGTGACCAAGAGGCATTAGGGTCTGCAAAGCTGTACAGTGTAATAGCCCCTCTCTTGAGCTTCTATTTGGTTTCTTCAAACTTTCAGTGAGGGTGGTGAGAGCAAACATATCACAAGTGTTTATTCTGGGTCTTGATATCACTCCACACACAACAGCTCTCTGCCAAGCACTGGTCATGCCATGTCCCAGAGTGATGCAGTCTCACCAGTCTGAGCTCTTCTCCGACCGAACTGTGGGCAAAAGAAATGCAATGACAAGGACTTCAGTGGAGATATCTAGGTTCGCTCTTTCCTTAGAGGAAACAACTGCAAGAAGTTAAACATCAGTTTGTAAGTGGTCTCCACAGCCCTATTCTGTGGAATTAGGACTATTTTGGTGCCTCCCAGTGCACCTTAACCTGGTGAGCTGGGCAGAGCAGCAAGTGTCACATGGAAAGTGTACAAGTAGGAGCAAAGAACTGTATTACAAGTGGTGGTGCAGCGTTGACGGGTTAGTATCACCCATGTGAGACAGATAAAGACAGCATGCTGCATTCTGGAGCTCTGCCATTGCAAAAGGAGAAGCTTGCTGCATAGTCACATTCCAGTACACTTCAAAACATGTGCATAAAGCTACACACTGCCCTAGCCAGACCCCCAATGCTGCAACTTCCCCTAAAAATACCTGCAAAAGTGAGGAGCCCCAGCACAACCCTGCTGAGCCACAAATGTCCTCTGACTGCCGGCAGGGGACTGCCACAACTGCACAGCCAGCATGACCATCAGCCCCAACCCAGTAACATTATGGGGAGAAGCAGACATGATTCCTGATGTCCATACCAGGAACAGGTTTGTTTACAGAGACAGCAAAACCCTTTCCATTATGGAATTACCAAGTACTTTCAGTGGAGGGAAATGTGAGAGGTTACCTTATTTGCCCAAGGTTGCAGACGCCAGCAGTTTGATGAGCTATCAAGGATTAGAAATCGCTTGTTGACTCCTCTGTCTCCAAGTCAGACCACCCACTTTCTCCTGAAGTGCAATTGCTTCTTTTCAGCAAAGTCTTTGCCAACTCTCTGAAAAGTAACTCCCAGAAACTAGCTGGGTTTGACAGGCCCTGATATAGCATTGACACATAGGGAAGTGGAGGCAGCCCCAAATCAGCCACTACCATCCATGGAGGACCTACTCTTAGAAGGCTGCACTATCAACAATCTTACCTTTTTAACCCCACACCACTGCAACTAAAGCACAGGAAAAGAGCATGGGAAAGTCTTCTCTCAACAATGAACTCCTTTGGAAATGCATGTAGTCTTAGGTCCCATTTGAATTTGGCTTGAGTGTTTATTAGCCACAATGCATACAACAAATGCATTTTGCTGAGAAATGCAGCAGAAACAATTAACTCTTCAGGCTCTAATGGAATGGGCTCCATTACTAAGTTATCTCAAGTAGCAATTCTATACTGCCTGTGCAGTGCGCTCAGGCTCTCCCAGATTACCTCATCATCTCCAGGGCTCTGAATGTTGTAGCCATGGTGCAGGGATTCAGCCTAAGAGCTGCTTCCTTGCTACTTTTAAGCAATTCATGAAACCAAAAGTGGAAAACCTCACAAACTGACCTCCAGCCATCAACCCATCTTAGTGAGCTGTATACTACAGGCTGTGCAAGGAACTGTTCTTTAGGTAAAAACCAAAGCACATATTCTTTTCTGTGTTTCAGACAGAGTACTGAAACAGGCTGCCCAGAGAGGTTACTGAGTCCCCTTCTCTGGAGACTTTCAAAACCTGAAATAAAATCTGGATATGCTCCTGTGGAACCTGCTCTAGGCAAACCTCCTTCAGCAGGGGAGGCTGCACTATATGATCTCTAGAGATCTCGTCCAATCCCTACCATTCTGTACTTCTGTGAAAAGAATACATCAATATTTAATAAAGAGAGGGATTATTATGAATCTTGTTTCTTTCTACACCAGGAAGTCCTAAAATGCATTACAACCCAAAAATTATCTCCCTCCTCCTTCAGGTACAGGCAGGACAGAATGTGTGGAGAAGGGAGAAGAGGGAAGGAAACCTTCCAGGTCACCAAGAGGCAGAGAAAAGGGAATTTGGGATTTTTTTACCCTTTGGAGGGTGAGAATAACCTGAGCATCACTGCTGTGTAAGTAGCATTAGACAGCTACTAGGCTGAGAGCGCTGCCCTTATGCAGTTTGTCATCATTACTGCCTAAGAATAGCGAAGTCAAGAAAAAGGGGAAAATAAATGTTAATGAGTTGTACAGGTTACAGCTCTTGAGCTAAAAATATCCATGTTGTCGGGGGCAAAAGACAAGAGAAAGGGTATACAGGAAGACAAATGGATACAAACAGGACTTTTAACTTCACCCGGCAAGTGTGCTATTCAATATATCCAACAGGAACAGGGTTTTCCATGAGCCAGAAATACAAAAACAATGAACCCTAAACCATGCACGTGTGCTAGCATGAGAAAAGCTCAGGCAAGACATCCTTCTTAAAGTAATGCAAAAGTCACTTGCATTTTTAATTTCACAAAGGAATTAGATCAATAAGCAGACATACACTTCCCTATTCCTGGAATACATTAAAATTGCCAGAAATGACTGTGACATTGCGGGGAAGTCAGGTCATACTGCAGGGTGGGGGGACCCACAGCACAGATGGACTCCTGCAATGAGAAGCCACCTCTTTTCTTAATCAACAGACAATTGCTGAATATGAAAACTTACAGAACTGGTACTGCAGTGATAAAATTGGACTGCTCCTGTACCGCCAGCTTCATGTTTGCCCACGAATGTCTGGGTTTTGATACAGCACTTTTTCAAAATCTCAAAAGATACGCTCCAAAAAATTGAAATCCTTGCAATGCTGCCAGGTGTAATAATCCTAAGGTGTATCTCCATTCTAGTGGTAGCTTGTGTTTTCTGCTGAGCCCTGGCTCTTGCTGTGTGATGAGCAACAAAAAAATATGACTTTCATTAGTGATTTCTAACTGCTTTGTTTGGGAAGAACTCAGTCACTGAAGGCTCAAAACCCAGAAGGTAAACACCTGAGCTTCAGTTTCAGGGTGTGTTTGTAGTAGCAAAACAAACAGTATCTTTGTTTTTAATTCTCTGTGTGTCAAAAAGGATTTTTTCATCATTTTTAACAATCTAAAATGTAGCAGACTCACTCTGGGGGAAGGAGGGTTTCCAGTTCCAGCAGTAACAGCAGGGTTATCTATGGAAAGCAGTGTTTGTTCATTTGTGCTAGAAATTAATCTGTGGATCTCACATTAAATGCATATAATTTAATGAGACCTATAATTTGTTTCCTTTCAAGATGGACAATTTTTGCTTTAGTTGACTATTTGGAATATAGAAGGAAAACAACAATTTTAAGGCTGGTCACAACTCACATAAGTGGTACAAGACTACCACTTTAGAGAATTAATTTAAAACAGAGAGCCTTTTGTCAAACGACCTCAGGGGCTAAGCCCTCCCAATCTAAAGTTAACATATAGTTTAAAGAGACAGACTAAAAGGTAAAATAGGCTAGTTATGTACGAAAGTGCTGAAGCTGCCCATAGGAATCATGAACCAAAACCCACATGTGCACTCAGCTCCTACCATCCTGACTGAAGTCAGTGGAAAAGCTCCCTGATTTCAGCTAGGTGAATCCTGCCTTCAGCTTTTCTTTAAGCAGCAAGATTTCTGTACTTGCTCGAGACAGAAAGAAACAAAATGGAGCAGCTTTCCCAATACATAGACAGCATTCCTCATTTTCTGACCAGGCAACTGGAAGTGGAGAAAGTTCTTGTGAGGCTCAACAAAAATCTTCCATTCCCTCTCATTTTGGGACTTATTTTGTGCTGAGGAAAACATGATCAAGGAGCTTGGCTTGAACGAATACCTTCAAGCGTTTCCTGATCCTGCCACAGCACTGCCTTTGCAGACCTCAAAATCCCTTCATGCGTCATTTATAAATTATTGTATCCATTGCAAAAGGTGGTGAGCATTGCCTCGGCTACACACTGGGAGCACACTGACCAGCTCTTAGCCTTCTGTGTTGACCTGGCAGTTAACTCGGAGCTGCTGCTTGCCTGGAGCACTCTCCTCCAAGCTCTATTTCATGCAGAGAGTAGAGAGAGCTGAGAGCTTTCAGTCGGGTTCTCTCTTTCCTTTTTTTTTTTTATTTCTAGTGCATTGGGTGAGAAGAAAGACAATTGGGATTTGAGTTCACAAGCCAGGCCATAAGCAAGCAAATTCCTGCAGCCCTGCAGCAGGATGTACAAGTGAAAATGAGCTGGTGAGGGATGTGACAGGGCATTTATACCCAGAGCAGCTCCTTCCAAGTACATCTACATGCCTGCTGCATAGTGTTGCTTCAGCTTCAAGCAAGCTGTCCTACAGCTATGCTAGCTAGTGTGCACCTGTACATACAAAGCAAACTTAGTAGGATGTTAAAAGTCAGCACTGGAGGAGACAAAACAGGAGAGGACAAAACAGCAGAGGACATGCTGCCTGGTTCTCAGGCAGCCTGCTCTTAGGTAATGTTAGTACTTTCCTCGAGCACCCAGGTGGCACAATGACTTCAAACTGTGACCACCACAGTTAGCACAAAGAATTAAGTACATAAACAACATTAGCTATAATAGTGTTATAATGTACGTAACCTCTTACTAGGGAATTGGAAATTTAAGCTGATACTTTCTTTTGCAGCAGAGGTAGGAAGCCAAGACAACACGTTAGGTGGTGAAAGTTAGAAGGGGAAAAGAACAATTTTTACCAGAAGCTTACTGTGGAGTGCCTACAATATTGTACAATAATAAGCTGAAAATACAGACTTTATTTCCCTTTGGAATTCAAATGCCTGTACATCAACAGGGCACCTCTAATATCTAAGTAATAAGCATAGCTGCTCCATAAGGACACTATTGAAACTCAAATTCCCTCAATACAATTTCAGATTGACAGTGTGAGCTCAGGGAAGGAGAACTTTATTACATTTCATAAGGTTCTCTTAAGCATTTTCTGAATTTAAAGCTAAACCCACAATCTCCAGTGGGAGAAAGCACTGCACTCTTCTCCTTTAGATCTGCATTCATTTATCTGATCCACTGCCACTGGACAAAGTAAAAATGCTATTACTATTCCTGCAGACCTTGAATGTTACATTGAAGAGCTCACAGAGGCTGAGAACAATGACTCTGCAACATATATTTATAATGCAATTATTAAGACATTCTGATTTGCCTGCTTTACTTTGGTACAGAAAATGCATCAGCAAAATGATAAAAATGGAATGCTTTCCCACGATTCTTCATAGCTGATTATATGAGGCATGACTAGGCAAAAAGCTTTTGCTAAACTGCTGAAAGAATTCAGGTACAGTACAATTTTCTGGCCATTAGGTTGTAAGATCTGCAAGTGAGCAGCACTGGTGAAATGAATGCCCATGTAGAAGTAATTGAAGAGTTAATGTTTTTAAGCTATCCCTGGATGAATGCAGTATTTCTGTATCCTCTCAAAGTTTAAGATTAAACAAGTTAGGATTTCAAAGCAAACAAACTGCCTAATCAAATAGCAAATGCCCTGTGAGGATTCTTTAAATAAATACTAGTGCATTTCATACTACTACCTCCAGTTGCACTGAATCTCTTATTTGTTTATGGTATCCCTGGTTCAAATGGCAGAACCTCCAGATCCAATTTAAAATGCTGAATAGGTCACTTAGAATTGTTGACTGAACCCGGATCAAACCATAAAAGAGACTTTGTAATGAAATAAATATTTACTGATCAGATTATCTACCCAGAGCAACAATCTTTGTTGGTAGGCTGCCATTTATTATGCTTTCAATCAACCCCGTGGCTTCTAATAAGCTGCATTTTCATTATTTTCTTAATATAGAACTGCTTGTCATTCAGTGGTGTACAACGTGCTGTTGTGCTCCAGGAGAGAGGCAATGCCTGGGGCGAGGTGAAGGCTGACGGCGACGCCACGGAGCCGCTCAGCTCTCTCTTCCTGCTGACTTGCTGGGGATGGTAGGCAGAAGCCAGCAGCAGCAGTGTGGCTCCATGCCAGGGTTCAGCAGGACCTTCAGCACCCTACAGCGTGTCTCAATAGAGGTCAGGGTTATGTACAAAAAACAGTCTCAAAGAAAATTTGTTAGGTCATTTTAGATATGCAAATAAAAAATAAATGACTGCTGTTGAGAGACTCCTTTTACCTGCGCAAGGATGCAAGTGTCATTATCCACACGTGGAAGGCACGGGCTGCTAATTAGGAAAGTGAGTAAGAAAAAAGGTTTCATGAGGTGCATGGGTAATGATCCAGGTGCTGCTAGGTATAAAATATGCTGAGAAAAATGAGACCTTGCAGAGTTTGAGGAGACGGATTATCAAAAACATGCAGTTGTGCTGACAAAACATACACATCTGCTTTGCCAGTGCTATTAAGATGCCTGTGCTCATGAAAGACAGAGTGGGATAAATAAGTGCTTGGCTGAGCATCCTTTTGATTATTGCTGTAAGAAAATAACTAATATTTAGTATCAGTGCCACATCCACAGTAAATGCATCCATCCATTACACAGCTGCTTGCTTGAGTTGGAAGATGCAAGACAGCCCACCTATAAACATCTACAGTCACAGACCTGGTAAAAAAAAACAACATTCCCTAGCAAGAACATAAAGCAATTCCTACCCAGATAACTTCCTATTTTATGCATCCACAATTAGTAGTTTCTCAGACATTTCCTGCATTTCTCAATCCTAAATCTGTAGTTTTTAATACTGCCTTGTAAACCAGACACAGATTCAGGCTTGTGGCTATAACTATGTCCTTAACTCACTGCCACGTGCGTAAAAAAAATCCTACAAGCTCATCAGAGCTTAATCTGTCCTACCAAAAGTGCCATAGTATGTTGACAAAATTAGAAATACAAGTTTGTTATTTTAATGAGTCACCGACATCTGCTGCTTATTCTTAGTTTTCATTTGTACTTCCCTGATCTGACATCACGGTGCATGTGATTTTCATTTGGTTACCACTTGTAGCACTGGCTCAGTCCTTTACATTACTTTGACAGCATTAATCCTCATTCATTATTTAACAATAACTTTTGCTTACCAAGCACATTTCAACACAACTAACTAAACTAAAAGCATGTCCTAATCCTTAATGAAGTTCAAATGCTTCTCCTGGGAGGCTGCTAAGTATCATCATAATTTTATGGATGAGAAAGCAAATATTAAGTAATTTGCCAAGGTCATGCAGCCTGTCTGCAGCACAAGTTGGGTAAAGAAGTGCTCAGGAGAGCTCTGACTATGTGTTGCCTGGTGTAAGTAACAACCTTAACCGGCTCAGGCTGCTCTGAACCCAACATAAATGCATGGGGAGAGAATGTGAACGCATGAACAGGCATAATGAAGAAGGTTCTGCAGCATGGTCATCTCATTACCAGAATGTTGTGAGCCCCCACAGTTGGCCAGTGACAACTTTTTGTTATTAGATAATGCTGAAACAAAGCAGTCCAGTGCTCTGCTTGGGAGCCTGAAGGTCTTGAGATACCAACAATGGATTATTTTTTTTTCACAGCCTGCATTTCTCAGTCTCTTTTCAACTCCATGTTTTTAACAATGATGTTATTTAACACATGCCAGTATGAATAAGTTTATTCTTTCTTCTGATCTGTTCCTATAAAAGGAGCTTGTGTTACAAGACTGCCTATAAATCATTAGGCCAAATTCCCTTCCATCTGTAGGCTTATACAGTTGTTGAAAAGCTGTCACTATAACCTATTGTCACTGCAACTTTTTATGAACCAACCTACATTTTTATGTCAAAATTTGTCTCAACAATTTTGTCGTACTTACTTTCAATTATTTCTATAACATCAGCCTTTAGGTAACTCAGCCTTCAAGATCCTGGGATAAACTTCTCTCCCTGGCTCTGTTCATACCAAAAATAAATAGCTCTTGTATTTTAACAACAGCTACACAGAAAGAGACACAGATTCAACTGCACATCCAGTGGATGCACAAACGAATGGCATTTATTGATTTCACCCACTCCCAAAGGAAACAATCATAAATAAATGCAATGGTCTCTGTTAGAAAGAAAGCCTGGCTACAAGAAGGGAATTCTTGATAAAAAAAAAAAAAAATTAGGCTGTCCTCATTTTTTTTTACAAGAAAGAGGCACATATGTTAGCAAATTTCATGTTGCAGAGGGCAGATACCTAAAATGATGCACAGAGGTAACAAGGTGAAAGGCCAACAGCAGCTGCTTTGTCTCAAGTCACAATTCACAGAAAGGCATGCTTTCCTCCTAGCATCCGACCCTCTGCTAGACCCACTTGATATGTTCGAAGTGATAAAAAATGCAGCATACAAGGAGTGAAAAATATCCTCTATTCTGGGTAACTCGGGAAGAAGCCTTTCTGACTGAAATTCCAGCAACCAGGACATGGCCTCAGTCCCAAAACTCTGTAATAAAGTCCTTCAGACCACATTTTCCTGACCTTTCGTAATGGCTTTACGACAGATTATGGTGTTACCTGTACTAAAGCGTTGTACTGGCATAAGCCATATGATATAACCAGGACTAATTCTGCAGCCAAGAGAAACTCAGTACACTAACACAAAAATCAGGAACAACACAGAAATACAGATGATGAGTAGAAAAACTGGTTTTGGCATGCCACTCTATCACAAAATTAGTCAGAGGTGTAGCTGTTTGTAATATTGCTTCATACCAGCAGCACTATATTTTTCTAATAAAACAAAAATCAAACCCAAAATGGCATGGTTGGATCAGTAAAATTTATGTCTTGACTAAGTCCTTGAATTAAAATAATCTTTTCAAAAGGGAGTGAAAACACATCATTTTTCAAAAGCCTGGAGTTGTCCAACTGAAACACTTTAAAAGGCAGGACTGGAAAAGGAAGTGTCAGTTTTGGAAGCAACAAAGATCAATGCATCCTCAATATGGTATATCTGGCAAACTGCTGTGCAGAAAAGTAAAGCATGACACATAGCTGATGAAGCAGTTTTGGGCCAACACACATGATTCTTACTCATCTTGCACTAAAGCAAACCTGTGCTTAATTGAAAATTATGGAGAGAAGCTTTGCTGAGTAGGAGCAGTAGGGCTTGGCTCATGCAACATATATATGCGTGTTCTGTTGGTAGCTTGACTGCAGACCATACAAGTAATTTAAGGTTTCTTTGGTAGAAGTACGTCTGTGTGGGTGGAGAACAGAAACAGATGGAATAAAAGGAATCGCTTTCAGGTCTTATGTTCATCTGACTATCTTTCTGAATATAGACACAGACACCCTCTCCATGTACTGCATTTTCTTCTTGTAGCACCTACCATCCTATGAACTGAGGATCAATGCAATATTATGTGAAGTCCTACAAAGATAAACAGCAGCAGAATGGCCTTGTGTCCCTGCATCTTAACTGAAAGGGAAGAGGATTGTTTACTCAAATTCTCTCAGCCAGTTGCTACTAAATGATGGCGTAGTCTACAGCGAAAGAAAAATTCAAGTGGCTCAAGTCTTAATAAGGTAGGTTGGACTAATATTACAGGAACAAAAATTCCTTCAGTCTATGGATCAGTGGTATCAGCTTTTCATGCTTGCTGTGGTATTGGCTATGTGTTCAAAGGCCTTTCACCTTGTGCTAACTTGGGCTTAATTGCCAAGTTTATGGATCCACTTTAAATGCTGAACCTACAGCAGTCATTTCAAGGACTGATTCAATTACAGAAAAAACAAGTGCAACTGTATTCTATTTGTAGAGGTACTGGCAATGTGCGCACACACCTCCTCGCCCCCCCCCCTCTGGCCTCACAACACTTCCCTCTGGACACACTCTCCTGCTCCATTCTAGCTAGATCTTGGCACTGGAGATGCCACAGGTCTGCTTGTTTTTTACACTGGAAGGAGTAAGAATAGGGAAGGAGAAAAAATAAGTCAGTCATCTCAGAAATGCCTCCGCCTTGTTTCTGTTTTGGAGGCTGAACTGCTCTCAGTTACAGTCCTAAAGCGTTAACACGTCTCCTTTTAGCTGTGTAGCAATCCAAACAGGAGTATACTTGGAATGGAACAAGGGGATTTTTTTCCTTCTGTCTTCATCCAGAGAAGTCTCTAGCCAGGATATTCTGAGCAGTTTTCTTATCTTCTTCTCAACATGCTGTAGGTTGCATGCTGTGGTATCCTTTCAGGTTCAATTTGCATAATTCTGACTAACAACCAAACTGAGAGGATGGCGACAGGAGGAAGAGAAATTAACAGATTAGATCATCTATTTAATATCTTCCTGGTGAGCTCCCCAGGTCTGAAATACCATTGTTTTAGAACAGGTATAATCTCTATTTAAAAGCCACAAACTGAGTTATCCATTACAGATAAGTTCATGGTTCAACCTGGCAGCACAGAAGGTGGATCTTGTAGGGAGCACATGGCCAGGACACTGACAGGAGAGAGGTAGCACCTCAAGGATGTGAAATTGCCCTCTCTTAATGAAGGGGCTAAATACAAAATGAAGTTTGCTCAGTAACAAATGGCAATAAGCTGTTAGTGAACAGACAGCAGAAGACCTCCCCCAGACAGTGATGGGGACAAAACTTGGTCTGTTCTTTACATAGATTTATGAATCTACTGCAAATAATGTGATTTCATGCGATGTCAAGCATTCAGATTCAAGAATCAGAAAAGATTCTTTCCAGGTCTACATCTCATGAGGTGGGGGAAATCTTGTCCTTTAAAACATTTTTAGAGCAGTTTCTGTGTAAATAATTGCAGGTTGATGGCCAAGGAAGGAACTCCCTTTAGATGGTTTAATAATCTTCAATGCTGCAGGAACCTCAGCTTGGATGTAATATGGCTACAGGCTGGTGCAATAAGCGTATTTAGGATTATTCCTCAAGCCTTTTCCTGATAGCTCATCTCAACACAGAATTTTTGCATAGTTTAAAATAAAAAGACATTAGAAAAATCTTCTTTTAATTAGGGTAACTGATGTTCTGTGACCACAAAACCCACAGGTTTCTGAAGAATATGCAGACCTTTTTGGAAGTGTAAGGGAAAAAATCCAGCAGAGGAGTTACGCATGCTCTCTAGGGAAGGTCCTTTCTGGCAATTTAATTTCAAAAAACCAAGATCAAGACCTTAAAGGAGCATAAGGAAGCCATTACCCACAGCCTTCTCAACGGAACAACCTTATCTCTAAAAATATATGATTATTCTGCAGCATCTGAAGGGGATACTCAAAGAAAAGAGAACAGAAAGATTTGAAAAATTATTTTCTTTTGCTTTAATGATATGAAGATCAGAAACATTGAAGATCTCTGGGATGACCCCTGAAGGCCGGGAGCTGTAGTGGGAGCTTCTGTTGCTGCCATGAGTAGAAAATGAAAGGTCCTTTATGAAAAGGATGGTGGCTCCTCTATGTGTCCTCTACAGCTGCCAAGCAGGGCTGCAGTCCTCACAGGGATGCTGGATTTCGAAAGGAAAAACAACTGATGAAATGAAGGAGATGATTTAGAATAGCACTGGTTTCTTGTTATGCGTGACAACCACGCACCAGGTTCTGTATGTTCTAAGAGAATACAATTTACAGAACTTCTTATCCCTTATAGCTGGTCTTCAGTGGCTGCTGAGGGGTGAAGAAGTCCAGGCTCCTCGGCCAGTGCACTCTGTTAATATTTATGATATTCGGCAAGACCAAGGTCTCTAGGAAGCTGCAGTTCAGCCTCTGACCAAAATCTAATTTTGTCTTGTCTTGACTAAGACTGTGGGATAGGCTACAATGAAACTACTTTGGATTCTCCAGCATATCCTGTCCTTTGTTGCTCTGGGTTTCAACTTCATTCCATACAACCCATTATAATCTCCATTGCAATCAGGCAGCTAAAATCAGCTGCCACCAGCCAAACAGATCATGAAGCACTAACTGTAGAAAGAACCCAGAAGGCAAACCTTCTGCTTGAAACTCTCTCATGATTAGGCACAACCCCACTTCATTCACATGCAAGGGAAAATGCTATGAGATTTAATTAGGAGATAGGAATGGTGTGAATTCAAGTAGCTGGCAACAGCTAACTTCATGTTTCAAGTAGTTAGAAGAGACTGTTCCTTTGCTGACTACTGGCTGCAGGAAGGCTGAGTTGGGGGAGCTGATCTACAAAAACAGCCCAGAATGAATGAACTTGCAGGATGGGACAGGATTTCTCCTAATGGTTTCTAAGACGAAAAGCTACCCAGTAGAAATTTGCCTGAAATGGGAGCATATCCTGCATTTTCCTTCTTCCCCTCTTGCAAGAAACTTTCCAGGTGAAATGTGTAATAAGTGAGATTAATACTAATTTTTATTACTACTCAGGAGGTTATAAAAAGAAATGCCTTCCACAAAGGTTTCCTCTTCTGAGTTGTGTCTGAAACAGATCAGATCTATCCACCTTCAGGGCATACCATAAATCCCTATCAATTTGTCAGGTAGTTTCCACAGGCATCTCAAGTATGTTGCTGCTAAACAACTCTTCTCCCTTATTCTGTTTAGATGGAATTTGTCATTGGTTTTGCTTTATTGTTGTTTTCTTTGCTACAGACTTTGCTTGCAATGCCTGCTGGGGTGCTTCAAACATTGAAGACATTTTTTAAAATGCTGAAAGGAAACTAATAACCATAAATAAATAATTCTTTAATTTCTCTGAGGAGTTGTCCAGCAAAAAGAGAGAAATTGCTGAAGTAGTTCAAATGTACAAAATAAGACAGGGGGGTGAAAAATGCTTTCCAGAATCTCCCTTTGGGCTTTCTTTCAATGACCCATTGCAAGAAACCCAGGAAAACAAAAAGGGGAAGAAAAATCTGATTTTTCATTTATACTGTGAAGATGATCTACACAAGTCAAACTATAGGCTTGTTGTATATGATGGAAAGCAAACTGAACTCCAAGATCCCTTTTGGCTTACACTTTCACAGACTATGTTTGCAGTGAAGGCACCAATAGAACAAAACCACTGTGGATTTGGAAGGAAAATAAAGCAACCAAAATAGAGATACTGCCTTCAAAAGCCCTCTGATGTAAAGGTTATAGGAAGCATATATTAGTTCATTTGATACAGTTATTCAACACAGGTTTCTGGTTTTCTGAATTCTGCATCTATCACTTTAAGCTTACAACACACACTGCGCCCCCCCCCAAGTCTATTGCTGGGAGACTGCTACTACTGCCTATCATTCAGGGGGGCATCTGTTTACTTCCCTGCTTGAGGGTGAGGACATGGGTTGAGATGAAGAGCCACTAAAAAGTCAGTGACATGACGTGAAAAAGCATACTTCTCTTTGACATCTGTAGGCTGTTAGAATTATTTTAAATTGCGCATTAAGATGCTAGTTATGATATCTTACATTCCATGTAATGTAAATTTTATAGCACTCAACTTACAGAAAGAAGATTTTTTTTTTAACCTGCATAACTACTTGAGTTATGCTATACACACTAACCAGTACTTGTCATTCTGGTTTAATTTTTCCATGTCAATTTGCTGGTTTCTTATTCAACTGACAGCACAAGCATGCAGTAACACTCAAAGGGGAAGACCTTTGGACTGATACAAAATACAAGCAAAACAGAATCATAATAAAATCTACAAAAACTGAGCTGGAATGAGAATTTAATGAAATTTTTTTGAATTACATTAAATTCTTCTACATGGGGCGAAGGCTATATACAGATGACCACGAGCAATTGAGTTACTGTAAAATAACAAGTAATAACCAAGTTGCAATACCAGACCGTGTGTTTTCTCTTAGAATGTCCCTCTAGAGAAGCAAAATGACCTTAAGCCACATGTGTACATTTAAGACTTAAGCTAACAGGTTTTTCTTTAGAAGTGAGGCAGGTTCTGAGAAGCAACATACATGGTCTGCTGCTGCAGCTGAGCTGACCAATAATACCTCACCATGTCATGGTAATGCTGTGGACTGTGATCAGGGCTCTGCAGCACTGCTCAGACTCAAAGTGGCTTTGAATTCCCAAGACAGCTAAACCAGCCTCAACAGAAAGACAGTGGAACACTGAAGTAGGAGGCTCCAATATTGCCTAAGCTGCTAATTTAAAAAAATCCTTTATTTAAAAAAGTTCTCTATATTTGCAAGCTCTTTATCTTAGACAGCTCTTAATTTCTTTTTATTTATGCATGTGCCCATGGCTTGAAGAACTGTGAAGAGCATCATTAACACTGAAGGGAATGGTCTACTGTCTTTTTCCTTTGGGGAATAATGGCTTACAAAAATCAGTGCAAAAACCAAACCTAATAAGCCAAATAATTAAAATATGCCTTCCCTAATTTGGGAGCTACTTTCTCATTTTGCTCAAGTCCTCCCAGCTCCACATTGTTCTGGTGATTTTTTTCCATGTACCTGGGGGCCAGGTTTCACTACTGAATTTCAACAAGGGTAGCCAAGGTGCCCGAATGGCTTTGGAGAGCACATTACATTTCACATATCTCTCACTGAGATGGGTGTTTACAGCTGGTGTTGAACTGTCCTTAATTTCTTTAACAGACAATGTACACTGAAGGAATTTCAAAACAGTAAGTATACTAGGGCCATTCTAAAATTGATTTTTTAACCCTGCTTAAGAAACCTAAAGTAATTACTCAAAAATTCCTGAAAACACTCAATCTGTTGTTCTAAACATGCACTCTTTAAGCACATATAGGGCTCTCTTACTGATACGAACAATGAATTCTATAAAAATCTAAACTAACATTTCAAGCTTTCAGAAGGTCTGTCAAAATATGAAGTTGTTTACTGTAAATTTGCAGTAGTTATCTACAGCTGGTTTTATGTTTATACAATATTTATAAAATTTTATTATTTAAAAATTATTACATTTAATTGCTACATCTTAGAAACACACTGCAATCAAATTAACTCCAGATTTGTTCTTCAAGTGCCACCAAGATTTTTTTTAAAGCATTCTAACTAAGTGAAATAGAACAAGGCATGTATAAGGTCATCAATCAAGCAGTAGGATTATCTAAGAACAATAACAAACAAGAAAGGAAATAGGACATGTGAAACAGACAGTAGTAGCTGATTTATTACATTTTGCATTTCCTGAAAAGTGAACCATCCAAAGCTGAAAAAAAAAGAACATTTCTGCCATCATAGAATAACAGAACCCCAGAAACATTCAGGCTGGAAAGGACCCTCAGGATCATCAAGTCCAACTGATAACCATACCCTACAAGGTTTGCCCCTAAACCACATCCAAACAACCTTTAAACACATCCAGGGTTGGTTACTCAACCACCTCCCTGGGCATCCCATTCCAATGCCTGACCACTCTTTCCATGAAAAAATTTTTCCTAACGTCCAGTCTAAACCTACTCAGGCTGTTCCCTCTTGTTCTATCACTAATTACCTGTGACAAGAGACCAGCACCAGCCTCTCTACAATGCCCTTTCACGTAGCTGTAGACAGCAAGGAGGTCTTCCCTCAGCCTCCTCTTTTCCAAACTAAACAGCCCCAGCTCCTTCAGTTGCTCTTCATAAGACTTATTCTCCAGGCCCTTCACAGCTTCGTTGCCCTCCTCTGCACCCACTCCAGTACCTCCACATCTCTCTTGTATTGAGGTGCCCAAAACTGGACACAATATTCAAAGTGTGGCCTCATGAGAGCTGAGTACAAGGGGACAATCACCTCCCTACTCTTGCTGGACACAGCATTTCTAATACAAGCCAGGATGCCATTGGCTTTCTTGGCCACCTGGCCACACTGCTGGCTCATATACAGCTGTTGGTCGATTAGAACCCCCACGTCCTTTTCTGCCAGACAGCTTTCCAGCCATGATTCCCCAAGCCTGTAGCATTGAAGTAATTTTGCCAGAATTCAGGTAAAAGAATTCTCTGTCACCCTAAGATGGAAGGCAAATGTTCTCATTCAAAGCATTAAGTGATTTTCAGAATTACTGAGGTTTGCCCAACATAATCTTAGTTTTCATTCACTACAGTGGATTATAGTGTTGTTACCCTAAAAAAGGCTCTTTGGGAACCCTTTTTAAGGTCACACAACTTTTCCATAAGTGTGCATATACTAAGACTATAAACAGATGTATTTTATATAGTCAAGACACAGAAGCATTGTTCCTACCACACCAGAGTAACTCAGACTTTAAGGGGTCTCTGTGCTCACCCAAAGATGTGGGATGAAATTCTGACTTCTGTCATGTCCCTGACTTCAGCTGGGTTGGGATTGTACAGCTACAGGTAAGGGTTGTTTTTTTGTCTTAGTCTGAACAAAGCACAATGAAAACAACAATGTAACATGTAAAGCCTTAAGAATTTTCAAATCATCCAAATCCATGTCTTGTATTCAGGTTGGAAAAAAGCCAGGTTGGATGAAGCCCTGAGCAACCTGGTCTAATAGGTGGTGTCCCTGCTCATGGCAGGAGGTTGGAACTAGATGATCTTTTAGATCCCTTCCAATCCAAACCATTGTAGTATTCTGTGATTCACTGATCACTGTGTCTATCTGAGCAGCTCCTAGCAGAGCACTAAGCAGTGACTCATATTTACTAGAGGTATGTTGTACAGCTCAGGAAAAAGATGTATGTACACTGGTACATCTTCTTTCACTGTGAGTGTAAGAGATGGTTTGGGGAGTTTATTTGGTTTACTTCTTTTTTCTTGTGCTTGAATTTCTTGTTGATTGTATTTGTTGTTATCTGTTTACACTAGAAAATGCAAGAAAAAGAAATGCACTTTGCTCTGCAAGTAGAATAGTGAAGATCACTTGACATGCATTGTTAGGAAGTCACTTTCCAGTAAATTCAGCCTTACTGATGAATTAGAAGAAATACTCTTCCTGAGACTTTTAAATCCATGACTGCATGAAGGTTACGAGGGTCTGAGATGACTCCCAAATGGATGATGGATTCAAATTTCAGTCCTGCAACACCAAATCCACACACGATGACCTTTAGCTTCTCGGTAGCAGTGAAGTGAAGGTGCATTATTATTGCTAAACAAACATGCAAGGCAGAAGTTCTCTGTGCATTTGCAGTATACACCATCTGCCCAATACTGCTCCTGCAAACACAGGATATCTTCTTTATCTTCTTATTTGTTTTGCATTATATAAGACAAAGCCAAACAAGTGTATATCCTTCCCAGAGGTTCATAGATGCTATCTTAACTATGCAAGTGCTTTTGCAAAAAGGCCAGGCACATTCCAGGCAGCTATGCTAATCACATAGACTCTGGCAGAAATCTAAAGCTTGAGGGGCACTTTTTCCCCCTAACATTCATGTGCACACTGCATTTTTATTTTTTATTTTTTTTCCAAAATAAAACACAGTAGAGGGTATAAGGACAGAAGGGTGTCTGTTCAAATACTGCTCCCTCTGTGAGCTAAAACCTAACTACAGAAAAAGGAAAAACATCCAGAAGGTTGAACCAGACTCCTTTATTCTGGATCTGGTGGAAATAAGTGGCGTATGAGTGAATGTATTGCCAATACAATTCTTTTTAATTATTCTTACATTTCTAGGAAACTAACACTGCATTAGCACTTCCTCATACACTGCTGTGATCGCGTAGATTGGCTTTGCTGAGTCATATCACATTGTTTAAGCTACGAGGATCACTTTCCACCAAAATGAAACAGACCACAAGTGCCAAAGACAATAGTATCTCCTTAGCCATAAAGCCAGGATTCTAAATACAGCATGAGATTATAGAGGATCCCAAACACAATTTTAGAATTAGCAGTTAATATTCAGTATCTTTTTATACTATACATTAAAATGTTTGTATGTCTTTTGGTAACCATGTTGCTTTATGTAGATTATGTTACACTAGACATCCTTAATTACAAATCATACTATGTAACAGGTGAGCAATCCAAAACCATATTGCCAATGAGCAAATAAACCTACCAGGGCATCTTATCAGAAAAAAAACAAAACCCACATAGCCCTCATGTACATCACAGTAGTTTGGCACAGATTTTCAGAAGTACTTTGTAACATGGCTGTACCTTTGGAAGGTGCCTGGTAATAAGAAAGAATTTGGGGATCTTCTTTATACAGAATTATTACAGAGGGGAGTAAAGCAGAGGATATACTAGTAGAATTATAAACTCTCTGGGGTTTTTGTCTCTTTTCTTTCATCAAGGAAAAGAAAAATTCTAATTTAAGCTTCCACAAAAAAAGACTGAAATATCCACTTGGTGTTCCTACAAATATTAGGAAAAACGTTTATATATATAAAACTGTACTTCTCAGTGGAAACCAAGTACTTCTACAGTGTTTGCAGAATTTAGGATTATACAAATTCTTCCTCAGATGCATATTTTCAAACATTTTTATTTGAATACAGACTTTGCATATTATAACTGCTTGATTACATTTACACAAACACTAAGATGTTTTATGCACGTTTTTATTTGATGCTATAATAGATTTCTAATATTAGGCACTAGGTAAGCTTAAGATGTTGTGTTAACTGGGAAGCTAAACCAAGAGTTAGTTCTGCAAGGATCAGTGAAGAAAAAAGGTTATTAATTCACTGACTAAATAATTAAGTTGAAATTTAGAAAATGTAGAAATTTTCTTTTCAGAGATTATGCTTTAACTCTAGGGCATGGGTTTGGATTTGAGGTAGCCCTGACTTAACTAGAAGGATAGCTCTGAAAATGACCTCATCAAAGAAAAGATGAAAAATTTTACACTTTAACAACAAAAGCAATTCCAACCCTGATGCTGACCCACTCTCCAAATTTAAATTCAGGAATGGAAGAAGCTAAAGAAATAAAACTGGAGAGGTTTAGAGCAAGAGAAAGGTGGCATTGGCTGACATCTGAATTCAACCAGCACCTTGACAGATGATCTTACAGCAGCTCTCGCTGAACTGAGGCAGTGAACAACAGCCGCCTCATCAAAGCTTTCACAGCTTGGCTCACTCCAAGTAAATCTTCTTCAGCAACAAATCCTTGGGAACAAAAGACCCAACAGTGCTAGCAAGAAATAGCAACTCCAGCACTTCTGCAACTCCATAACAATATTTAGGCTTCAGCATTACTGTTGAGAACACATTTGCCAAAGTACTGCTTATTTTGGGTTTCCTTTGCTTACTCTTCTCCCATTCCTCTCTTTTTTTTTTCCAGCTTTGTAAGTACCAATAAACAATGTAGTTTTAATTTCTTTTTTGCTTTTATAATGGCATCCTGAAATATCTTTGCAATTTAACAGAGTAACAGCTTTTGTTATTCTGTCAAATCCCAGGTTGCATAGACTATCACTTCTCAGAAAGAGCAGAACCAATAGAAGAAGTAAGATTATTAGCATTAGTGTATTGACTATCTCAAAGGCTTCTTTCAGTGCTTCCCTTGAAAAATTTTCTTCACTTTTGCTGTTAGCTTATTTTTACATGTTAATAACCTGTTTAAAAATAACCAGAAGATCCCCAAAGAAATTTAATCCAAATTAAACCAAAGTTGATTTAGAATATACTGACCCAAATGAAAAAGAAAAAAAACCAAAACCAAATGAAATTCCATTGTCATTCTTAATATTAAATTAATAACACTGACTATTCTGAGGTGGCATTAGCTGGTGATTCTGGAAATAAGATACTCAAATGTAATATAAATTAATTTAGTCTCTGTTTAAGGTATAATCTGTATAGGAGATTTTTTAGTAAAGAGACATAAACTCTCTCCAATGAAGAGACGACAATGCAATAAACTTCTGATCTTCCACTTTAAATTTCTTTTCCTTCCTATCTTCATAATAAAAAGCTGTAGTTTAACCTGTGATCAATTTGTTGTCCTTCAGCCACTGAGTCCCTAGGTGTGTAGCAAATAATATGAGCTGCATCTTTTAATTACTACCTAGTACAGGTAAGTATTGACATTTAGCTGACTATGTCTCCTATCTCTGGACCACAAACACACAGAGCAGTAACTGGAGGGGCACAATTATGGGGCACTCAACAACAAAGAAGCTCCTAAAGTCTCACACCACTTTTCCTGGCAGAGTGGACATTAACTGGACTCCAGATCAATATAGAAAACACATTTTCCAAGTCAAAATTCTGTTTACGTGTCAGCTCTTCTGTGTTCACTCATGACAAGGAGTAACCTACTCCCTCAAGCATTCCTGCCCATTTTCAGAGTGATTAATTCCACGGATTAAAGGTGTCTCTAGCTGCAAGGGCTACCCCTTGGTGCAAGTGATGAAGTTGATACATCCTGCTAAAAATTGTATTTTTAAAAATGCAGAGCATCATGCTATCTCTTGGGGTTATGGAGACTGAAGGACTGAATACTAGATCAAAAGGCAGCAATGTTTTATGTTAAAGGAATGTAGATTCTTTTGGCAACCTGAATTAAAAGAAAAGTGGATGCTATCAAGACTATTAATGGTTAGGCAACGGAAAATTTTTTGTAATCTGAGATCCTGACATTCCTACACAGGTACCTTTGATATGACGGCAGGTGGTTAAAGTGGAGAACAAGCATATCACCTGGAATAAATGTGAAATAAACTCTCTTCTGGAATGAATGAAAGTTTCATTTCTGCTATAAAAGATTTTAATTTACATGGAAGAACAGCAGTAAATCTTCATAAAACTAAAAACAATACTTTAGTAATAACAGGGACAAAAATGTAAAAGTTCAGTTGCTAGCAGCTATCCAGAATTACACGAGTAGCATCAAAATAATTAAAACCACTTGTGTTTCAAAAATAATAAATATATGTCATGACCCTAAGCAGCAAAACAACATTAAAATACATTTGGCATGTAAATTCACTCAAATGATAACAAGCCACATATCTCAAAAAAGAAAATAAAAAATAAAAAGAGAGAAAGAATATTTACTACATAAATTATGAAAGGAAAATCAAAGAATGTGAAAAACTCAGTTGTGTCTCTACTCATTACTTTGCTTTAATTTCATCTAACTTTGTGAAAAGCCCCATGGGCTAAGGACATTAATTTTTTGCTTTTGCTGTTTTACTAATTCCTAATGGAGAATTACAAAAGAATTTCAACCACATTAATTGGAATTATGGGAAGGAATTGGAGAGAGAATTGAAGTAAACTGCAGGATACCCAGAAAGCTAAAATATATGAATATATATTCTAAATGCCTTATGAAAAAGAAGAAAAATGCCCATGTCACAACCACAATCCAAGCCGATTTCAGCAGTAGCGAGACAGAAAGAAAATAATCTAGAGGAACTTAAAAGCAACAAATCTCTAGGACCAGATGGAAGTTATCCCTGGGTATTAGAGAAGATCAAGAAAGAAACTTTCAGGCTACCGGCAGACATCATGGAAAGGCTGATAAATTCCAGATGGAATACAGAAATCAGTAAATATGGCACCAGATTAGGAAGCGATATGAAATACATTTTAGTGTGAAATTAGCAATAAATATGGTTTGTAACACAGCAGCATATCACAATTTTGACATAATTTGACAAGTCGCAATATAAGACACAGTGTCAGAAGCTATCAAAGCAAAACAAAACAAATCTCCCAAGTGGTTTGCTGGGAGAAAAACAGTTATTTTGCTCAGTTTTCACGCAGTGGTTCCTGATTTCCTCCTGCCCAGCCTGGCAGTGTATTAAAGTATTAATGCTTTTAATATGCTTAAGGGTCCAGATGGGAGTCCATCCATGGTAGGCACTGGCCTAGCACTACAGGAGGTTGCCCAGTTCCAGTGACCTACGTCCTAAATGTGTGAGATGCATGATTCCCAGGAGGTATCTATGCCCACAGTTAAGCAAGTTTTTCAAAGTCACATAGCTGGTCTGAGGAAAAGAATTTGTATTTTCTCAGTCCAGGCCTTAACTATCAGATTACTATACCTAAGTGTTATTGCCTATCTGTGCATTCAATGAGAACCCTCCAATTTCTACTTTTTCAGAGGTACAATCTTATCTCACTTCTCCTGACACTCTTTCTACCTTAGTAATTTTGACTTCTGAATCAGATCACCTAGAAGAAAGATATATATACTAAATTTACAGTATTTATATGTATAGTATACTAAATAATAGTCCCAAATAGGACTCTTTCAAATCCTTCTTGTGGTCAAGTTCAATTCTATTTATTTTTGACATTTCCTACTTGAGAGACCACAGCACACTGCTTTACATTTCTGTCAAACTGTGTTTCATAAAAACTTTATGACTCTTCTCCACTGCCTGTCTTTCTACCGAAAAGCACCACAAGCCTTAAGGTTTTTTTAATATATGTGGCGTTGATCACAGACTAAGGTAGAGGATTAGGATAAAACAACTATAACCCATGGTTACCATGGTGGTAAATAATGGCCTCAAGTTAACTGTCCATGCTTTCACCCCACTACTTTATTCTTGTGAGACTCCACCTGGACTTCTGTGGCCAGCTCTGGAGTCTACAACACATGAAGGGCATGGAACTGTTAGAATGGATCCAAAGGATGGCCACAAAGATAATCAGAGGGCTGCAGCACCTCTCTTATGAAGACAGGCTGAGAGAGTTGGGGTTGTTCAGCCTGGAGAAGTATCTGGTGACACCTTATAACAGTCTTCCAGTATTTTAAGGATGTCTACAGGATAGCTAGAGAGGGACTTTTTATAAAGGAATGTAGTGATAGGCCAAGTGATAATAGCTTCAAACTGAAAGAAGTTAGATTTAGATTCAACATTCTTCCCCATGATGGTGCTGAAGCACTGGAACTGGTTGCCCAGAGGCTCCAACCCTGGAAGTGTTCAAAACCAGGTTCATTGGGGCCTTGAACAACCTGTCTAGTAGGAGGTGTCCCTGCCCATGGCAGGGCTTTGGAACTAGATGATCTTTATAGATCGCTTGCAACCCAAACCATTCTATGATATGCAACCTAATAAAATGAGTTGGACAGTGGTAATACCAATGGACACTGATTACCTAGCAGGTCTTCTCTCTCTTTTTATTTTAATGAGAGCTGCTGTAGCATGCAATACTATAGTGTCAAGACAAACCTATCAAACATTACCCCTTCCTCGGTCTGCTAAGTCCCAGCCTTGTTTTCAGTCTGATACTTTCCTCTTTTCCCTCCCAACAAATATTTTAACTGAAGGCATGAGAGGGAACAAAGCTGCTTTCAGGATTAAAGAACAGAATCTATCAAAATCACTCCAAGAAGCTTAATTCATGTAGCTGAGGAAATAAATGGGGAAAAAACAAACCAAAACAACCCCAAACAACTTAATTAAAATAGTTTTCAGTCCCGAACTTGAATTACCAGAAGGCACTGGCATATAATGTATAAGGAATATATATGGATCAATCACTCATACAACACTGTGATCTGCATAAAATACCTTTTTCAGTGATGGCAAAGTAAAGAAATTTTGACTGATCGAAAGGAAAATGCAAAAGTTAGGTCCTACCAAACCCCCCTTCCTTCTTTCCATAGGAAGTGTAGTGTTCTCCTGCAGCAAGAAATCTGTTGATGAAAAAGGAAAAATCCTCACTAGCTGTCATGATGTTCTGAAAAAGCCTAACGTCCATGCTGGAAATAAGTTACAGCTTCAAGATGCGCTACAACTACTTTTAAGGCTTTTTAGTTGCACTGTTGAAAAAAATCACATGCAGCTTTCTCATACTGAGCTCCTAAAATGCTGTAAGTTTGTGACTCCATTGGAAACACTGCAAGTACTGCACAACAACTAATGTGTTACGTACTGATAATGTATTTGGTGCCTCATGTCAGGGCATCATAAATCTTTACTTAGCTACAACAGTCATTCTGAGCTCAGTTATGCTATCCAATATAAACTTTGCCTTTTCTCAAGGTAATGTTTATATACATAATATATACATATATTTATATGTACATACATGTTTTCCATGCATTAAGTGTTAAGATTTCCTTCACACTTCTCAATTAATAGATTTTATTAATTGCGACTTCCTCAGGAGCCTATAAATCTGGCAGCTGAGCATCCTTATTTATCTTCTTTCAATGACCTCTGTGTGAGACTTGCTTAGTTTTCCCTCTGTCAGACGCCTTGGGATCCATATTTCAAGCTGGATACATTTTTCTTCTTATCTCTAGTTATTATTATTTGTTTGTTTGTATTACAGCAGCATCTTACAATCCCAGCTGGGGCTAGACATGCCAGGAATACACAAGAAAGAGTACCTGCCTCAGGAGAGAGTCTCTAACTCAAAAAAATTACAGAAAAACTAAGACACAGGAAGAGGATGGGAGAGGAAGAGATGTAAAGAGGTGCTGTGACCTGCCTAATGTGATACATGGATAAGAGCTGCCTGAATCCCATCCTATTGCATATGCACCGCATGATGAACCATCAACACTGGCAATAAAAATTATTAATATTCTGATTCTTTTTTAAGCACATCAAAGAAACTGAGCATGGCTCTTCCAAAAATCCCCACAATACTCTTACTATGTGAGTATCAGATATTTTGTTCAAAGAAATGTGACTCATGAGCCTTAGCCTACATTATTCTGACTTGAGGTGGGGTTTCTGCACTGTCTTCTGCAGCATGTCTCTAGAAAATATTTGTTAGAGGAAGCACAGGAAGAAAAGGACAACTGGAATGAAAATAAAAATACTGCTGCATTGCCTAACCTATTAAGTGACTACAATGTTACAGAGGGGGAAGAATGAAAAAGAACTTAAGGTTAGTACCTCAGCAGATACTGAATTCTGGACCAGATACTAAAAATTAACTAAGAGATGGTGATGTTGTAACACGTAACCTGTTCTGTTCCATGCAGTACTTTCCTGGAGTTGACATTGCTTCCCAGCATAGAGTGACATTAAAACCACAGGGAATTCTGCCAGAACTGCTGTTCTTCATCCCCCTGCGTACCTTCAGGCACTGCATGACATAGGGCAGAAAGGACCACAGCAGGCACCTTTGCAGTCATTGTGCACTTTCATAAATCTGCACCAACACCAAATATTGCCTGATGGAGACCATCAGACTCAACACACTTGGGATGCGGTACAGTAATTCTGGCTGCAGCAAGCTACGATTCAGGTTGTGCATAACCCCAGCAACACCAACCGACCATCAGAAAGATGGTCCAATAATCTTTTTTGTGTCTCCTATTTTAATTTCCTAGCAAACTAAACTTTTCATGCAAGGTCTTGGCCTCTGTTTAAGCTGTTTCAGAGCCTCGTTCCTGAATACTTGAAAGATTGTGCCAAGGTGTTGAGTGAAGATGGCAGTCAACAACTCAGCTTTTCAGGTAAGGGCAAGATGCCACAGCCAGGAAGTTGTGGAGAGGAATCCTGCCTTAGTCCAGGGCAGTAAAAAGCATCATACCCCCCCCACAGCATGTTCCACAAGGAGGGAAAATTTCTTTGACCAACATCACCACCAACAAACATGATACCAAAGCAAAGCAAATGAAGTGAACAAACAAAAGTACTGCACTGTGTATAGTTCCCAACACAGTAATCTACAGCGGACACTCAAATGGGATCTGTACAGGAGAGGAAACAGCAATTCACACATGGACTAAGGGACATACAACTTCAAATGTCTGTTCTAAAATTGTTCTCAAAGACATTGATAGGTTGATAAATTATAACCATGTGAGTTATGAATTTATCATACTAGAAATTATTATTATTTGCTTAACCTCAAAACACAATGTGCCCCCATCTCCAACATAGCTGCAATTTCTTAACAGGGTTCTGAACAATCCGCCAGACTTCTTCAAACATGCTTTTACAATTCATTTAGCATCAGGCAAGTGGAGAATTGTATTTTATATAAACTGCGATCTTTTTAATGGTCTTTTTTTTCAGAGAAGGCCAGAAGGGACTTTTCAAAATTATCCAACCTGACCTCTTGCATAACAGAAGCCACAGAACTTCCCATAATTGATTATTGTTTGATCTAAAGCATATCTTGTAAAGAAGCATCTAATCTTCACATAAAAATCAACAGTGATGGAGATTTAGTGCAAAAAGCTCTTGGTATATTGACCTCTTGGTCAATTGCCCTCACTGTTGAAAATCAAGGCTTAATTTCTGAATTTATCTGCATTTGTCAAGCTTCAGTTTCTCAACACTTTGTTTGGCACATGTATTACTTTTGTTTCACAAGGATAACATGCATTGTTTGTAATAAACAAGCCAGGCAGAGAAATGCATCTTCTTTCCAACAGTAACGATTAAAAATGAATACGTGCCAAACAGCTGACTCATTCCCACACTTCAGTCAGAGCTGGTGCTACCAATTGCCTCCATGGTATTTAATGTCAAATGATCTGCTGTGTCAAACTGAAGACACGGTTCCACTGCAGTTATAGTGCCTTTAAATCAGCTAACTTAATTCTGGAAGCAGCCTGGCTGTTGCAAATCAGGCTGATGGAGAAGGGAGGAAGGGTTGTCTCAGACTAAAGGCAGATTCAGTGCCCTCTGTTATTGCAAATCATTGCATAGCAAACAGGAATAACCCAGGAGGCTTTCTACAACCCAGCTCAACCAGGGCTACAAAACCCATCTGAGAAGGGAGCAAATGCTCAAGAACTTGACAGCAGTTACAGTAGTTGGGGGGAACCTCTCTCCCTGTTCTTGGTACCTTTTTAACTTTCTACTTCAGCTAAAGGTCATGGGATGCAAGATCTGACTCTTCTCATCACGGAGAATTAAACACAGCAATACTGAGTGGAATTGGTATGGCAAGGCTAGTTGGGTGCATTATCCTTGGAAAAATTCTTAATAGTTACCAAACTGTTACCTAAATAACAACATCTAGCACAATGATTAACAAGCTAAAACGGAGAACAGACCTTTGATCTAGACCAAATAACTCTTTTGGTGCCCTGCCCTAAAAAGCTTCAAAATGAAGTCTGCCTTTACCCAGTGCTTATCTTCAAGTGATGACTCCTCTCCTCTGCCGAGTTCAGAGTAATCCTCCCTCTTACTGCTTTTATGTAGTACTTTTTTTGTTGTTCCTTTCTTTTTCTTAGTTGGAAATCCGTTTTATTTTCTAGGATTAAAAGGCAAACCGGAAGCTTTTTTTTACCTGCCCTGACCAGAGTTCAAGCTTCTTATTTACCCAGAAACTAATGATGAATCACTAACACCTGAAAGCAAAGTCTGACCTGAATTCTCTGTGCAGCCTCAGGCACTGGTGATTTATCAACCTCTGCACAAGACGCGACACAACTTTCAAGTCAGTACTTTACAAATGCCGAAAATGCTGTTTAAATATTTTGCTTTAAAACACACTTGCAAGGTTCAAGGCCACACAAATATGCTGCTAACAATCTGGAACATTAAAGTATTATTTAAAAAAAAAGAAAAAGTTATTTGTTGAAGTGATTTCAGTGCATTACTAAGGCACTGGCTGGCTGGTTTGAGCAAAGCTATTTCTCTTTGTGGATGTGCTGGTTTATAAATCACTCACTCATCGTGAATCCTGCTGGATACCAGAGGAATCCTATTTAAGCTTCTGGTAAGCAATTTGCTTGGTTTACTAAATTTTCCAGTCACGCGTCCATGCAAAAGCTGCTTTTGCTTCCTATTCAGATTCTCCTCTCTGCTCGCTATTTGTCTTTGCCACATCTGTGTTTATTGTGTGGCTGCGAGTGATGCCATGCCTTCACAGCTAGGATCTGCCTGATAACCACTGTAGGACTTGGCTGCCTCTCAAAGGTGACCTGCCAATCAAGTTGCCAAATTTTTTCATTCATTTTAGGCCACGTGAGCCAAACACCCCAGCAGAGAAGTAAGTGGGAGAAAGGGAGTTCCTTGTTTCAGACTCTCCTCTCTATTGGTGTTAGCTTCATCCAGCTATGGCTGGCTGGCTCCTGTTGCAGCATGTCCCAGAGCACAGAAGATGAAGACTTGAAAGTATGCCGTGGTAAAACTTTAGTTTACTACTTAAGTTTTCTCCTCATGCTGTGTGCTTCAATGTTGACAGTTAACTTGCATTTAAAACAACCCTCTGCAACAGAGCTGTCAGCAAGAGATGTATCCGAGCCACACAGACCCTTTAAAATTCTTCACTGGCTGAAGGGACATCAGTCAGCCAGGAGAGACCCTTACCTCTGGGTTAGAAGTCTGAGGGATATACAGAGCATAGCCTTTTTTTTGTTTTTCCTGCAATGTTACTACATAGGAAAAATTGAAAGGAAGAAAAATCAGGTCACAGTGTACAAAACAAAGGGAGAGTACTGAACGTTCTTCTGAAGGAAGGGTCTGCACTGAGCCCATCACCTTCACCTGAATGCTAGTGACTGGCTGCAAGCCTGGCAATGGTGCTTGCAGCAGCTGGAGCCTTTTCAAGGGCTGCATTTTACTGAACAGGGACACTTTGAATGCAGTCAACACAGTTCATCTCTGTAGCTAGCCTTCAGCTGGGGTTCACACACATAGCCCTGAAGTAAGAGACTCATAAAAGTGACCTGCTTTGAGAAAGCACTTCAGAAGTAGTGAAATGCATTCAATCAAGTTTTTTTCTATGTACTGGAAAATGTAACACCTACTACAAATCACACTAGCTACATTAATAATTACATATAGGCTTTTCCCTCTCTAGCTTTACCTAGATGTCATGAAATTGGTTTGATAAAATAACTCTTTATGAATAATCAACAGTAACATTAACCCAGCAAGCTGTAAATAAAATAGGGAAGTGAAGAATCCTCTGACACCTACACATGCAAACCACTTGGGAAAGAGAAAGTAAGACAAGATCAAAATATATCTATTTCTCTGTAAGAATATGACTGTATTAAATAAAAACAGAATAAAATCAGGGAAACAGGAATACCTCCAGCAATCTTGCATGCCAGATCTTGTCTTGTCCATATACAACAGGTGGCCTCGTGTGTATCATCAAGTGTCCTGTGTACTCATGTGACGTCCCATCCCAGCTCTGTCAGCCAGCAGTTTAATACAAAACAGAACTGACAGATACTGTAGGCATTTCCTGAATGCAATGAGAGGCTCTTTGCAGCGTCTGATCTGCTTAGATCAGGGTTCTGTGCTCTGATTACTGCTTTATGCTGTCTCATCTACACTTTCTGAAGATTAAGGAATAAAAGCAAACAACCAACTCTGGCACCCTCAAAAAAAAAAAATTCTTGCATCATTGTTAAGCCTGAAAAAGGAAAACTCACACAGTAAATTGTTGAGGGTGCTTTTCTCAGTTTGCTTTTCAACAGTCTTTTCCTTATCAAAAGCCAGGGTGATAATAACTAGGTCTGATTTTTAATATTTCCAACTCTTTGATTTATTACAAGATGTGGATTTTATAGTTCAATGTAGCGTTGACCTATTCTCATATCAAACCACACTTGATGCCCTATGAATCTGACCTGACTGCAATCAATTCCCCTGGACTTTCCTGCCAACATTACATTCATTTATGAAATTTATTTCTAAGAATAATGAAAATTTTCTGAATATACACCAACATTTTATTCCCTGTTCACCAGTCATATTCCAGAGCACTGCTGCTATACACTGTACAGACCGTATAGCACAACAGGAGCTCTGCCATTAAACTAAAATATTCATGAGATGTAGGGCTGTGTGAGACTGCTAACATGACTTGCCTCTCATTTAGCACTCCATCAGGTTCTACTGATGGCAATGTCACTGGTTCCAGATGACTCTTCCAAGCATTAGCAAGCAAGGGAAGAAGGCAAGAAACCCATTGTGTGCAAGTGCAGGACACATGGAACAGACTGGAAGCAGATGGGTGTGCAAGAACGTTTAACAGATGTCTCCTCCTCTCCAAACACACAGACCCATAGATAGGGATCACCTTAAACGACATTACCCAGAATAATTTCCTATCTAAACACCAACAAAGACAATTAGAGGTGATAAACACATGACAATGACACAGTATCAGCATTTTGAAGACTGCAGTGGCACAAACAAACACCTCAGCAGGAAACATTAGGGGAAAAGCAAATGTCTATAAAAGCCACATTCTGCTGCAGATGTAATGGTGGGGAAAAAACCCCAACTGAACTGCTGGCTTTCCCAGTTGGCAGGTATTTTAAGAATCTAAATGGCCCTGAAAACTTACTACAGTATAAAATTGCTGTAATTTAAAAGACTTCTAATTAAAAAGCTATAACATTAACTTTTGGTACTCTCCCAACCCCCCATTTCTTTTCCTTAAATATTTGCCTCCACTGCACAATAAATTAAAAAAAAAAGAAGTGTATTTAATCAGTGAAAGAACTACATCAGGCTGAAGATGTAGAAAGAGAAAAGAAGAAATGCTACAAAATACACACAAATTTAGATTTACTCAAGTCTAGTGATACGTACAGCAACCCAAAGCCTTAATTTTCCATGAAATCCAGTATGTAATTTCTTTTTTGCTCATTTCAGCTAGATTGCCATTCTGATTTGATCGCAGCCACTGCATAAGAAAAACAGCCATTAGCTCACCCACTTCATGTTAAGAGTGCAGGATTGTCCCCTAATATGGTTTCTGCAGAGATAGCCCATCCAATTATGCAGTCATGAGTAACAGGGCTTCCTCCACACCCCCCAGCAACACAGTAAGGCTCGAGTGGATTATTCTGACGCTGTCCTCTTTTCTTTTTTTAAGTCCTCAAAATCCCACTGCTCACTGGGAGGAATCTCTGCTGCTCCTCTGTGAAGGACAGTCATGCCCATGGTGAGTGGCTGGAAGACAAGACTCACTAATCCTGACAACCAGCCGACTCAAAGCATTTCTGCTGCCTTTGTAAAAAGGCTTGGCAATTTAGCATGAACAAAATCAACAGTAGTACAGAATCAGCTGCCTACACTTTAGTGCTTAGAGATGATTTAAATGCCCAAGGTAACTCTGACATCTGCACCAGTCTAGATGAAACAACACAGGTCCTACAGGTGACCTATGTCCTCATGAAGCTGAAGCCCTTGTGAAGTAGCCCACTGCATTGTAGCATCTGAGTAACTTATTTTTGAAGAAATTCTTTCTACCCGAGTCCCAAATGTGAAAACCTCAACAGATTATCTGTTGAATACATGCTAAACTAACATAGATGTTCACTGAGGTATAAGGTCACACAGCCCACAACTGAGATTAGTTACATTTGCAAGTTGGATACTCAACATAGTTGTACACTGTTTCCTTGCCATGATTCATGGGGCTATTTCTCTGTTCACACTTACTGAAAGATACTTCTGTTGAAATGCATTTTACAACTTGTCCAGGCACATTTCCATTTATTAATGTAACTATGTTACCAACTGTTCAGTGTCACCACTCTAAAAACTCCAGGTCTTGCTGCTTGGGAAAATGTATGACTGGCTTCTCCACAAATAGTGAACAAAGGTGCCAATTTTCTCACCATACTCAGTCCTGCAAGAAACTTCTTACGTAGTCCCTGATCCTTTCTGTATGAGAAACTATAGGGAACTGCATGGGATAGTACTACCAGAATGACAAACAAACTGCGGAATGTTTTCATTTAATGTTGCATTGAGACGGGAGGTTCTGGAGGTTAGATACTAGAGCCTGGATCCAGGATAACTGGAAAATGAAAAGTGCTTATATAAAACATATTTGCAGCATGCATCCACCTCAGCCTCATAACATAAAATGCATCTATAGTAGGATGCAGCAAATTGTAGATTTTTGCAGTGCATAGATTTTGCTGTATCTCAGTAAGTCACCTTGGACTCCCTTTAAGAGTACCTCATCCCTTGTCTACACAGTGTATTTACTTCAGTTATTTCCACCTGTAGGAAAAAAAAACTTTTGGTGAGCCACTGACTGCAGCCACTTTCTTGGAGAATTTTCCATTTAGGAAAGTCTTCGAGAAAGGAGGAAATATTGTCTGCATCCCTGAATAATGTTCCAAACAGGAACACTACTAAGATAGCTGCATTATGTGATTCTGTTACAAGGGGTTGGGGTTTTTTGTTTTGTTTGTTGGGATTTTTTGGTTGGTTGGTTAGTTGAGTTTTAGTGTTTTTGTTTTGTTTGTTGTCGTTTCTTTCTTTTCTCTGTTTCACCAGAGTTTTATTACTTGACAGTCTGCTAAATACAGGTTGGTTTGCCAAACCGCATGTTCATCTCCTTCTAGAGAAGGGCACTGCCAGTTGCCTCCATTGACAGAAATGGAAGTATTAAAAATCATTCATTCCTGTGCAACCTGCGTTAGATTATATGGTCCTGCTCTGGCAGGGGGGTTAGACTAGAGCTCCAGAGGTCCCTTCTAACCCCTAACATCCTGTGATCATAGGAACATAGCAAAAAAACTCTTTAACAGTCAAGAATTTACTTTTATGCTGTTCTTTAAAATACAAAGTCAATTAGAAGCACTAATAGCCCAGTAATTTCTTACAATCAAAAAGTAAGAAACTGATACTAATTAAGCAATTCATACTATGGAGGTGGTGGCAGTGAAAGGACAGAGAACTAAGTAATTCAGTTGGACTGGGCCCCTCAGTTTAGGAAAGATGTTGAATTGCTGGAGCATGTCCAGAGAAGGGCAACGAGGCTGGTGAGAGGCCTTGAGCACAAGCCCTGTGAGGAGAGGCTGAGGGAGCTGGGACTGTTTAGCCTGGAGAAGAGGAGGCTCAGGGGAGACCTCATTGCTGTCTACAACTACCTGAAGGGAGGTTGTAGCCAGGAGGGGGTTGGGCTCTTCTCCCAGGCAACCAGCACCAGAACAAGAGGACACAGTCTCAAGCTGCGCCAGGGGAGGTTTAGGCTGGAGGTGAGGAGAAAGTTCTTCACAGAAAGAGTGGTTGGCCATTGGAATGTGCTGCCCAGGGAGGTGGTGGAGTCACCATCCCTGGAGGTGTTCAAGAGGGGATTGGACGTGGCACTTGGTGCCATGGTTTAGATAGTCATGAGGTTTAGGGTGACAGATTGGACTCCAACTTTCTTGATTCTATGATTCTATGACTTGTAACTTTTAAGCACCACATTTCAGGGCATTTTAAAAGGCATATAATGAGTTACTTTGTGTGCTCATATATATGGACCAAGAAACAGATCTTCAGAACTTACCATTCAATTAAAAAAATCCTCAAAAAAATCCTACAGATACAACTAAATCGAAGAAAAATTCATGCTGGAAACAACATAAAAAGTGGGTCAAAAAGTCAAAGCTCACAGATTTCTACCCCAAACAAGCAGAAATTAAAACCCCCAAATATTCTAACCTGTGGCTTTATGGTGGCATCATCATTAATCCTCATCCATTCTCCCCTTCTGAATCTGGTCTCCAGTGGCACACACTCACCTGCCCCAACACCCTGTGGTGGTATGCAACCACATCCCTGTCAGCAGGCCCATGTTAGGAAACACAGATCTCCCTTAAAAATATCCTGCTCTTTCTTCTATTCCCCTTTAGGCAATATTGATACTGCTGCAGACTTTGATACTTGAAACCAGAGCTTGAATATATCACTGCTGAAAACATGCAGGACTGGGAACTGAGAAGACTATTTCTATGGCTTTGTACTATATGGAGGAACAGGATTTATGGACGATTTTTGCTCCCCTCCTTGCTTTCCCAGGTCCAATAAGTACCCAGAACTCTGTGTCAGGCATTTCAAGTTGATGTAACATGCCCGGTATATATGCAGTATATGTCTCACAAAAGCCAGCAAATCCATGAGAAAACTCCCAAAATGCAAGAACCTCATTAAGTATTTGCAACACAACAAGGAAGCTGGAGTATGGAGTGAGTCTCAAATCCTCCTGCACTTCACTTATGACTCTCTGGCTCTGCAGCCCCATGGTGGGATGGGGAGGTAAGAGGAAGGTTCGTAGTCCTGCTCTTAGAATATTGACTCTTACTCAGAAATGTTGAAGTGTTATAAAATAGTCCTGCAGATTTGGGAACTGTAAGTCTGAATTTCCTCAAACTGAGTAGGCAACTGAAATATGTCTTCTATTTCATAAGCTACTGGTCTGATACAGTGCTTATTTTATAAAATTAAAGGATTTTTGATACCGTTTCAGACGTGACAATCTGGGGCTTGCCTGGTGTGTTAAGAACTTCTCCGCCTCTTACAAGAGCAGCCTGGCTTATATCTACAGGGAAATGCTTCTCTCCAGAGCCCAGAACTTGTGATGCCAGCTCTCTTACAAACCCTCATATTCAGATCGAGATAAACCCACCTCCCAGGCTTGAAGGTTCCCTGACGCATGCCACTGTAATTGGATTTTTCACCTCCAAAGGACACATGCATCCTGGATTTGCAAGCTTCAGACAGACTGACTTTTAATAACAAACTGACTTGAGAGTGGAAGCAGCACAAGAATTTTCTTGCAAGATTGAAAGGCTTATTCTATTATTTGAAAAGTTAGAATCATCTTTAAAACACCACTAGCCCACTAAAATGAAACACATAATTGCGGTAAGGTCCTTTCTGAACTATAATATTAGGAAGTCACATTTTTTTATCAGTTTGAGGGACTGAGAAACAACTCAGTCTTTAATACCCTTACCTTCATTTCAATGTCCATAATATCTGAACCCAAAAACTTTGTTGCAGCTCTGAAGCCTTACCCTAGGACTGTGTGTTTGGAGACTATGATTTTTCCTTCTCTTTTTGTAATTTTTTTTTTTTTAAGTTTGTTTAAACAGTAGGATTGCACCTCCTGGGCTTGCATTCCTTTTGTCAAATGCAAGACATATCCTTTCCTTCTTTTTCAGAACCCAGCTTCTTTCTTTCCCTCTTAAATATGAGTAGAGCATCTACTGCCAGGCCTTGAAGGAAAAAGTTTCTCCAGAGAACATACACCTGACCCCAGAGCAGAGATGAACATACCACTTGGAATGTTGTATCCAAAAAAAACTCATTTCCCACAGTTTTTGACAGTTTTAAGATCTCCTGGTGATATGCTGTTTTTTAAAAAAAGATAACTGCTGCCGACTTTTTGTCTTGTATTCAGATTTCCTTAAATGCTCTTTTTTTTTTTTTTTTTTTTTGTAAGGCAAACTCTCAGAAATGCCACTCAGTGGATTTAGGTAAAGGAATAGCTGCTTTCCATGTCCCAGACAGGTTTAACTCTAAGTCAGAGACAGTGCTGACACATACAGATATACAGCTGAAGATGCTGGGGTTTTTCTGAACTGTCAAAAAGTAAGGCAGCTGTGGAGTGCGTAGGCACCCAGGGTTAGGCAGCAGAGATTTTTAGGTTCACAGACTGGATTTTGATCTTTGAATTTTGCTTCCCTGTCTCTCAACTTGGGAGCATGATGCTTTATGGCTGACTCGACATGACATGGCCCCAAATGATTCACAGAAGCCAGCTCTGCTTTCATTTTTAATAAACATTTTCTAACCCTGATAGTTACAGGAAATAATGTGAAATGCAACCTGGCCATGCTCTAAAACCTCAGAAGTAATAAAGGAAACCAAAGCAACTCCAATTTTATTACACTGTAAAAATCTTACAATTTTGGGGACTGTGTTACAACATCTGAACATCTGGAGATGGCAACAATAGAAGTTACTAATGCTAACAGGATGAAAAATGTGATAAAATAGATAAGCAATGTGCACCATGGCAGGGCAGATGCTTGAGTGTTTTATAACTACATGAACATTTCATTGTTGTGAGACTAAATGAGATTTGTCACGACTTTACAGTCTGTATTTCTAACAGTCTCCATGCACCTACCTAGAAGGCTCTCAGTAGTTTGGGCCTGAGATATGTGTGTAAAGACTCCTATGCCCTGTCAACCAGCAACATCACCGCATGTCTTTCACTGCAGCCTTCAGTGATGTGACAGTGAATAACATCTGTCATGCAGTTTCTTTTCACAGCCCTCACCTTCTGTGCCCAAGTCTTACAGAGAGACCTACATAGGTTTACTTATTGCTAGACACAAGGAATGATCTCCCCAGTGCCCTACTGCTGAATGATGTTAAAATATTCGGCACAGTCTGATTAATTGCTACGTTATGTTGACAACTGTGTAATTCTGGTTACCATGTCATTGCTATTTAGGTAAAACAAGTTATATGATTAAAATAACTATTGAAGAGCTACAAAGGTAGGAAGAAACCTCAGCAGAAAGCAGTAATATAAAAATAAAAATGGTGGAACAAAAGAAAGAAATCAAATGTGGACATTTAGCAACACAATCCAGCTGATGACCTGACATCAGCAGTAGACTTGATAAAATGGGTGGTAAAGTCTTAAGTAGGATTACCATGGCAAGCATCTTTTTCTAACCATAGTTTTAGATTCCAAATAGTTCTGCAGCTACAGAAGTGTCATTTTCAGTCATTTCATCCACAAAAGTTTTCATGGCACACCATTCTGTAATTCTGCATTAGAAGAACAGAAAGAGGTTTAAAATCAAGAGTCTTCATGGAAAACAACTAAAAGAATGTCCTGCAAAAGAATCAGCTAAATATTTATGGCGACTGCACACTAAATGTTTTGAGTGAAGATCTACTCAAGTCAAAACCTTTGAAGAAATTGGAAGCCACCTCAGTAGCTAAGTGGAAAACTGTGGTCCTTTAGTTATTTCAAAATGCAGCTTTTATCAAGTATTCTAGTTCATTTAGGTTCACCACCTAAGGCTGGAAGAACATGTAGGATCATTTGGGATTACTTGATTTCCTGATTCCGCCTATCCAGTCTTTCCAGTCACTCAATGTTGTTTTCAAGATTTACACGTTCTTCACTTCAGCTATTTTTCCATGTGTCATCACCTATGCAATCATCTTCCAAGCTTCCATCAGCAAACTGAATAGATTCAATGGCTTATTCTCCAGGTCTGGATAATTTTTATGCTTTTCCATTTTCTTTTTCCATTTCCATTTTTCCATTTTCTTCAACCACAGACATTAGAAGTGGGCAGAGTATTTAAGCATCAGTCTTAGAAATACAATAGACTTTATTCAGAATACTTTCACTACTTTTGCTCGTTATTTCTCCTTGTACACAACCGAGGTCTTAGCTGGCTCTCTTAATTACACTATTATATTGACAGCTAATTTTTAGGCAATTATCAAGAAAACTGATGCCCTCTCACAAGGACCTCATCATTTAAGTCATGAAGCCTAAGACGTTACTGGCTCCAAAAGTCCATCTCATGGGACAGAACAACAGAAGGAGCATCCGAGCTGCAGTTGTAGCAGTTGAGCTATAAGAAGAAAGATGGGATTCTGCTTACAAACCAAACTACTAGCATTGACAACCAAGGTGCAGTTACATATCCTCATCATGCAGTCATTGCTATAAATGAATCTGTGGCAAAAGGGTAGACAGGTGGGACAGCCATGTTTTAAAACTGTGCACTGTGCCTTCCAGGGTTTGCTTTTAGAATCTCTGCTCAAGTCTCTGAAGCCCAGAATCACAAGGTTTCTTTTGTAAAAAGAAATGTCCTACAAGCATGTCACTTCTTTTCTTCTTGTCTTATTTTCTGTTTTCCTGGACTACGGAGCATTCCAGGTCACCTTTCTTTACTTTTTCCCAGCTCCCATCAGTCAGCTGTAATTTTTTTCTAGCAATAGTGATACACTATCATTTGGTAACTTTTGGTAGAATTTAAATCAGTTTACTTTCATGCTGCTTAGTACAATTTGCTCTTGCATGGCTCAAGGAATTTTACAACGTTAGGCCCATATCTTCACTGTTTAGAGTACGAGGATGGATGTTGCCCTGGAGGACCTCTTAATCTTTCATGTGTTTATCCTCAAAAATACCTGCTGTAAGTGGGTTCTTTCCCCTCTTTTACAGGTACTGAAACGAACCATCAAAGTCCAAATCCACAGCTGTTCAAACCTAAATGCTATTGAAATCAGGAAGCAAAAGATACACAAACATCTGGATGATTTGTACAAGACCAAAACATCTTTGAAGAACATAGTCAAGATGTAAACTCAGGTCTCTCAGATCTCCCACTCCACCACTCCACTGTTGCACTATTCAGGGCACCCCCCTTACCAGGTAACAAAGATGGAAAACATTTATCTGTCTTCATAATCAGCGAGATTAGACACCTACAATAGGGACAGAACCTCTTGCAAGCACTACTCAGCATGGTCAGTCATCAGAGTACAGACACTCTGGAAAGAAGCGTGTGGCTTGCTGCAACTGAATTCCATTCTTAGTGCTTTAAAGCCAGTCCAAGAGTCTTGCTTATTTTTGTTCTTCCTTGGTTTGAAAACAGTGGCCAATCTCTGTGATAGACTTCATGGTTCTTTGTATGAATTTTCCAGCTTCCTATGGCCTCATATTTCTTTATAGTCTTGCTACATAACTGAAAATGAGCAATTTGATCCAAGATGGTAAACGGCTTTATTTATGTGGATTTACCTCAAAATCTCGAGGTTGAGTGCTGTCACTGCAGGGAAAACAATTTTCAGTAACAGCAAACTCATGTGATAATGTCACCAACAATCCAGAAAAAAATAATTCTGACACTTTTCTGTTCATGAGAAAGAGCAAATACCTTGTTTACAACTAAGCTATGTGTAATGGGCCAAGTGCTTCCTACTAGTGTGACAAATGAGAAAAATTTACATAAGTGAAGAACAGCAAAAGGGAAGGCAAAATAGAAAGGGGAAATAAATGCAGTGAAACAAAGGGTAAAGTTTCTGCCACTCGAATGATTCAGTACAAGCAAGATATGATTTTTTTTCTCTCAGCAGATGGACAATAATAATAATGATAATACTTAAAATACCAATAACCACTTGTAGAACATGTATTCTTTTCACATTTAGACCTTTAAGTACTTACACAGTTTTTGCTGACACAGATGGATAAAATGTTAAAGAACGTGAGGACAGGCTTTGTTTCAGTATCAGACATCTAGAAGTGATTTACAGGGTCCCTCTGTAGCCAATGGGAACAGAAAAGCACAGCAAAGGAGAGCTTCAATACATCTACTTTAGAATAAGAGAGATTTTCCTCTCTGCTGACTGAAAAAGAAGGCTACAAGCTAGCTTTAAATAGATGCTTAACATTTGAATGGATAAAGATACACAAGATGAATCAGAAGCTGTTAAATTAAATAGTATTAAGCTTCAGATTTCCCTAAACTTTTCCTTATGCCTCATCTGCTAGACCTAGCCTGTTCCCAGGAGTGCAAGAGAGGTTCTGGGTACTCAGCACTGTTGGAGGTAAAACTAAATGGAAAGGTATGAAAATGGATGAGAAGGAAAAAAATGTGCATTAGATATGACAGATCTGTATAGTAGGCATAAAAAAGAAAACTTTCCAAGAGCAAGAACGAAACAAAAGATGAGTTGGTTCATTTATGTCTCATCTATTTCATTTTTAGTGCTTAAGTAATAAAACAAACCAAAAAAGATCAATGAAACAATTTGAAATTTCATTACAAAGAAACAGCCTTTTCTATTTCCCTTTTTGTTGTTGTTTGTTTTTTGGGTTTTTTTTTCTTTTTTCCTTAGGAAGAGAGCAAATACAGTTGAAAGACTTGATGAGCCACGAGAAAGGACACAGCAGAGAGAAGGAACATTTTGTCAGCATCAGGGGAGAGGACGCAGATGTGCAGAATGGCCCAATGAGCAGCAGAAAGATTGCTGTCCTCAGGAAGATTGTTTTTTCAAGGGAAATAGTGCCAAGGCTGTTGTTGTTTTGTTCCTACCATGAGACACAGTCCATGAGCTCAAGCTTTCAGATGACTGACATAGTCTCTTGGCCAGGCCTTCAGGGCTTGGTCTGGATGACATTGGCAGCTTCTCAGTTTGGTCAAGGACTGACAAGTTCAACTTTGGTAGCAATGAAGAGCATGGAGCACTGCTTCTTTGCCACTGGCCTGACATCACTATATTTCCCCATATAAGGACAAAGGGTTGCTGCAAGCTTGCACTTTCACAAACACTTTCTCCATTTATTTTTAGAGAAGCCTTTTCTGAAGCTAGGCTTTAAAGTCCATAACAGTATCAAAATACATAGATAGATTAATAAGATTATGTGACTGTGCTGGTTTGGGGCCAGACAGATCGTCTCTTGCCCCGAAAGGGACAAAAGAATGAGACTCACACAAACGGATTGGAGAGTGATGGAAAGTTTAAATGGAAAAGCAATTGGTGAAGCTACAGAAGACTACAAAGCATAGTGGCAAAGAGTATCCCGAAGTGTACAGAACCCCTCACAGAATTCCCAAAGGCTTCCCAATCCTTCCCTTCTTCCCACCTGACGGTAAACCCAAACCCCCCAGGGCTCTTTCTTCCCCCTCCCACTGCTAGGCAAGTCTCAGGCTGGCCAGGTCTGAGACTGCCCCCCCCCCCTCCATTCTCCTCCTGGCATTAGGCCTAGACAGGCCTAAGAGGCCTTGAGGATACTCCCCTGGCATTACCCGACAAGAGAGGACATCTCCCAGGGGAGCAGAGTGGGAAGAAAGAGGAAGAGAATGACTCTGCAGATGGCTTTATAGGGCACAGGATTTATGGGTAGAAATACGTCGTTTCCTGTGTCCACCCCTATTGGGTGAGCACCCAGGACACCAGAGGTGTATCTCATGTAGCAGTGGCAGGGGGCACCCAGCCTAAACTGCCACAGTGACCATGATCCTGACCTATGTCTAGCAGAACCTTGATTCTTTCTCAAGTAAATTTTTCAAAATATTCATGATTGTGTCAACTCACTTCTCAGGCTCTTTCAAAAGACCTTCTGGGATGGAAGCACCCCAAAATGGTCTGAATGTCTTCAAGAAGTGGATCACCACCTAGGCAGGAATTTCAAAGGTCTCTATGTTCAAATAGCTGATAAGAGCTGGTCATGGAATCCAACAGAGGCAGGATAAAGTAAATAGTATTAGTCCTGTATCTGTAGGAGGTGGAAGGGAGAGAAAAAAATTAGAGGCAGTTCTCAAGACAAGTCACTAGCTAGTTTCCATGAATCTTGCTGCTCTAATACTGTGTTGTGATGCAAATGCCATTGATTTTTCATCTTCTTCCTCTGAAACTCCAAACCTGTAATATTAAATAACACTGAGGGAATTTAATTTTGTATCCAGAATACACTAAGCAGACAGCAACCCACTACTGTCTGTCCTAGCCCATTAACTTTATTTAAAAATGCAATAGAGCTGATTTCTGAAAAAGCAATTTATCAGTCTGCAGTACAAATATGGTAGCAGTGGAAAGTTAGTTTGTTTGAATTCAGGTGTTCTTTGGCCAGCCTGTACATTCATGCCTTCTAAGCTTGTCAAGATCAATAAAAACAGTCAAAAGTATATGATAGGTATAATTACCTTACTCTTCTTTATCTTCCCTTTAACCAAAATGCATAAGCTTGTATTGCATTTCTTTACAGAAAAGACAATTACTACTGTCACTGACGTACTTATTTCTCAGTCTTGGTAACAAATGAATTAAACCTGGCATCTGACCAAAGATCCTTCAGTTACCCTGTCAATGCTAACACTACGTGTTTTGCATAGACTGATGTACGGAAGGAAGGAGGGATCTATATGTAGAAAGTTCAGAATTTAACATGTAAGATTTTGGTCCCAAGTTATGCTATATGCTCCAACAGAGTAAACATGTTTCCAGAGGGAGGTGGAATGAATTCATGATTCCCTGGATGATTTCCTGGACATTAATGGATATGGTATCACAAAATCCTGAAACTCATTTGATATAATTTGTCAACACACTACTTGACCTCTTTATGCTTAAATCTCAACAGGTAGGTTTTAGACTTTCAAAAGCAGCTTGAACTGGTTTCAAAAGCAGCTTTGACTTACTGTGATTACAACAGCTAAAATCAACTAGAGACAGAAATAATCACACCTCCTGCTTGAGAGTACACATTAATTTGAGAAGGAATTCTCCTTTTACACAGCTTGCTGCAAATGTCTTGAAACCCCTGTGTTTTTCCACAAAAACATGCAGATTCACATACAAACTACTTAGGCAAGAAATTACATCTGGTGTGTCAATATTCTGTCCAGTATGAGAGGTCCTAGTTTACTGAACAATTATTTGTAAGCTTTTGGCAGTGACAAACTTTGTAGACAGCTGTAAACTTTATTGACAATGTAGAACCAAATAAAGGTTTGCCTAAGAAATCCAATTCATAGCTCGATGCCACATTAGCATAAGTGAAATATGAGTATTTAATATAATAAAACACGAGCCGCAAGCATCTAGCCCATCACAGGAAAAATGTGAAACCAGAAGGTATTTTAATGAAAAACTGGAAGCAAGTATCACAGTCTAATGTTTTAAAGCCATACGAGTTAATTTTAGTTTGAAAGGAAATCATTTTTCAAAGTTCTGTACTCTGTTTAAAAACAGATTGAGCAAGTTTATTAAATTAGCAGACCACTGCATTTATGAAATCCATAAGTCAGATCAATGGTGCAGAGTCAGCTCTAGAAAGTAATTGCTGGCTTCTCTCAATATGGACAATCCAAAAACTTCCAAGGACTAGTTTTTCCCTCCATTATTTATAACAAGCAAAACATGGTGCAATAGATTCTAATTCATAATGCCCTTTTAATGTTTTTATAGCACAGCATTTTGGACTCGTTTCTAATCTCTGTAGATGACAGGTTGCCATTATTGAATTCCCATTAATATGAATTATGAGTACAATATATTTTACCCAGTATTTTCTGCCCCAGGACTAACATGATTCTTCAAATAAATAAATAACTCACATGGTCAGCAAATTTTTTTTCCAGAAACAGAAAGCACTAACAGCCATCAGAGATTAGTCTTGCTACAACACTATGCATCTGACCTTGACCTTGCATCCATCTGACTCTATAGAATGTAATTTACATGCACATGTATGGTTGCTAAAATGCCTGTATTTAGGTAAATATCTAACTACAGCTTCCAGACAGCAAGCCAAGGCTTGCGCAGCAGGCCTTTCCCTCCTCTGCCCAACTAGGAATCACCTGGTCCCTTTGGGCCAGGTAACGTAAGATGGATGAACATGAGCTGAGTCCTGTCTCTCTTGTGCATGCCTTCAGATACTGATGTGTGACTGAAGAAGAACTCATTCTCCCTAATGAAAACAGCTCTTAAGAACCAGGCAGACTCAATCATACTTCATCTCCTTTTGATTTGCCAACCAGCAGCTATTTGTCATCTGTATCTCTCCATAGGAATGTCTCAATCCCTCAAAATGGTTAAAAACATACTAAACAGAAGGCATGAAAATAGCCATCCTGAGGTCAACAGGGCAACTTTTACGGTTGAAGATAAGCATATACTTCATGTTCTACCAGATGGTTGAAAGACAGAGATATAACATGGGGATGAAGAAATCCTCAAGCTAGAGCCCACAGGAAGTACATACTGGGTAAGTATACACACAGCCTACTTGCAACGTGACTCTCAGAATCACAGAATTATTGAGGCTGGAACACACCTCTGAGATTATCAAGTCCTGCCTATGACCTAATACCACCACATTGACTAGACCATGTCATTAAGTGCTACATCCAATCTTTCCTTAAACACCTCCCGGGATGGTGACTCCTCCTCCCTGGGCAGTCCATTCTGGTGTCTAATTACCCTTGCCATGAGGAAATGCTTCCTAACATCCAACCTAAACCTCTCCTGGTGCAGATTCAGGCCATGCCCTCTTGTCTTGTCACAAGTTGCCTGGGAGAAGAGACCAACCCCCACCTTACTACAACCTCCCTTCAGGTAGCTGTAGAATGCAATGAGGTCCTCCCCTGAGTTTCCTCTTCTCCAAGCTAAACAACCCCAGCTCCCTCAGCCTCTCCTCATCAGACTTTCCCTCCAGTCCCTTCACCAGTCTTGTCACTCTCCTCTGGACCCCCTCCAGCACCTCAATATCTTTCTTGTAGTGGTGGTCCCAGAACTGCACACAGCACTCGAGGTGAGGCCTCACCAGTGCCAGGCACAGGGGCAGAATTCCATCCCTAGTCCTGCTGGCCACACTATTCCTGATACCAGCCAAGATGCCATTGGCCTTCTGTGCCCCCTGGACACACTGCTGGCTCATGTTCAGCAGTTGTCAACCAGCACGCCCAGGTCCCTCTCTGCCAGGCTGCTCTCTAGCCACTCATCCCCCAGTCTGTAGTGCTGCATGGGGTTATTGTGACCTGCACTTAGCCTTGTTAAACTCCACATTGGTGGCCTCAGCCCACTGACCCAACCTGTTCAGGTCTCTCTGAAGTGTCTTCCTACCTTCCAGCAGATGGACCTCCCCCCCCAACTTGGTGTCATCCATGAATTTACTAAGGGCAGACTCGATCCCCTCATCCAAGTCATCAATAAAGATGTTGAATAGAACTGGGGCCAGACCTGATCCCTGGGGACACCACTGGTCACCAGACACCAGCTGGATGCCACATCATTCACAACCACTCTCTGTGCCAAGTCATCCTGCCAGTTTCCAACCCAGTGAAGGGTGCACCTGTCCAAGCCATTGGCTGCCAGCTTTTCCAGGAGGATGCTGTGGGAGACTGCATCATAGGCTTTGCTCAAGTCTGGGTAGACCACATGCACAGACCTCCCTTCATCTACCAGGCAGGTCACCCAGTCATAGAATGAGATCAGATTGGTTAGGCAGGACCTTCCTTTCCTAAATTCACGTTGGCTGGGCCTGATCTCCTGGTTGTCTTGTACACGCCGCTTGATGGTACTCAGGCTGAGCTGCTCCATAACCTTGCTGGGAACTGAGGTCAGGATGACAGGCCTATAGTTCCCTGGATCCTCTTATCAGCCCTTCTTGTGGATGGACACCACAGTGGCCAACCTCCAGTCATCTGGGACCGCCCCAGTTAGCCAGGACCAGTGATAAATGATGGAAAGTGGCTTAGCCAGCTCTTGTGCCAGCTCCCTGAACACCCTAGGATGAACCCTGTCCAGACTCATTGTCTTGTTAGGATCTAAGTGGTGTAACTACTTCCTCCTAGATAACAGGAGGGATATTCTGCTCCTGTCTCAGGAGCCTAGTTGCTGTGAGGACATCCAATCTTTCTGTTAATGACTGAGGCAAAGAAGCTGTTAAGTACCTCAGCCTTATCCTTGCCTTCTGTTACTTTGTTTCCCCTTTCATCCAATAAGGAATGGAGTTTTTCCCTGCCCCTCCTTTTGTTATGAATGCATTTATAAAAACACCTTTTATTATCCTTAATAGAATTGGCCATATTAAGTTCTACCTGAGTTTTTGCATCTCTAATTCTCTTTCTACATGACCTTACAATATCTTTAAATGCTTCTTAGTTCACCTGCCCTTTTTCCCAAAGTTGATACACTCTCTTTTTTTTCCTGAGTTCTTTCAAAAGCTCCCTGCTCAACTAGGCTGGTTTTCTTCCCCAACGGCTTGTTTCATGGCACATAGGGACAGACTGCTCCTGTGCTTTCATAACATCATGCTTAAAGTAAGCCCAGCCTTCACAGACCCCTTCATTTTTGAGCACTGCTTCCCAAGTGACTCTCTGAACCAGCATCCTGAATAGATCAAAATCAGCCCTCCGGAAGTCCAAGGTAGAGAGGTTTTGCTGACAGCCCTCCTAACCTCACCACATACTGAAAATTCCATCATATCATGGTCACTGTGCCCCAGATGGCCTCCGACCACCACATCTTCTACCAGCCCTTCCCTGTTCGTAAACAGTAGGTCTAGTGGGCTTGGTAGGCTCGCTCACCAGCTGCAACAGCAAGTTTTCATCCGCACATTCCAGAAACCTCCTGGACTGCCCCCTTTCTGCTGTGTTGTACCTCCAGCAGACATCTGGCAAGTCGAAGGCCCCCATGAGAACAAGGTCTAGGGAATGTGAGACATCTCCAAGTTGTTGAAAGAATGTCTCATTGGTGTCTTTATCCTGGTCAGGTGGTCTGTAGCAGACTCCCACCAGAATATCAGCCTTGTTCGTCTTCCCCTTTATCCTTATCCATAAACGTTCCACCTTGGTGTGTCTAACATTGAATTTGAGGCAGTCAAAGCACTCCTGCTACCCTTCCACCTCTCTTTCCTTGCCTATCCCTTCTGAAGAGGCTGTAGCCATCCACTGTAGCACTCCAACCACGCGAGTCATCCCACCATATTTCTGTGATGGCAATTGTATCATGGGTCCCCTGGCATACAACAGTTTCTAATTCCTCCTGCTTATTCCCCATACTCCGTGCATTGGTACATAAATATTTCAGAGAGGGAGCTAAGCCATTAGTTTTCACTCTTCTTATCTGACCATTCCTGGCTACTTCCATGGATACAATCCTGTTAGGGAGCCCTGTGTTTTTATTGTTGCATATACTACCATTATCCACCTCAAGCGCGACAGCAGATTGAAGCAGATTAGGCTCTTCTCTAGTGAGCCTGGTTTTATCCCCTTCCCCCTTTGAGCCTAGTTTAAAGCCCTTTCAACAAGCCCCGCCAACTCTCACTGGAGGCAAAACAGTGAGCTGTATGAATATATATAGTGTCACCTACTATGGCTGTTCTTATCTCTTATGGAATGCACTAGGATTAGCAGCACAAAACACACTTTAACATTATCACTAATGCCAGTAAAGTATGGCAATTGCTTTGGAAGGATTCTTTTTTAATGGGCACCAAAGGACTTCACACAGACCTTGCTGCACAAGGGCAGAACGGCAATATCTTTTTTCTTGCATTTTAACGTAACAATAAAAATCTATTAAATGGAACAAAGAACTTCCCAAATGCCAGGAATGGCATGGTCCCTGCCATGCAGAGCTCACATCCAAAAATGATATGTGAAGGAAATAGCACATAAGGCTAGTAAGTAGATGACATGTAACAATACTGAGTAATACCGTACGTGTTTTTGTACACACACTCCAAGCAGGTATTTGCAAAATCTGCTCCTAAACACAGATGCATTCAGAAATACTCAATAGCCCAGCTGTAATCAGAGGATTACTTTTTGCCAGTACCATGGTGGCAAATAGTTCTTTTGGAGAAACCCACATACAAAAAGGGCAAGAGGCTTGCAAACAATCCCTGGAGGCACATGCCAGGCATAGAAAATAAACAAAACATTTATCAGAAAAGCAAACAAAAAGGTAATCAAAACCAGAGTCCTTGGGACAACAGACAGCAGGACTGGTGACACAAAAAGATACATGGGTGGAAGCAGAGCAATGGGTTGTTTGAACGCTTCTGACATTTCTTTAAATGTCAGCTCATAATTACGATGTCTCCACTACCACCTTGTAGGTATATAGCTACTTCTAGCAGAGGCCTCGTAACTTGCAGCTCACTGCACTTTAGCATTTTCAGCTACCTGTCATGTTCCTACCTTTTATTCTGGTGAGAATGAACAAGCAAACACCAAGCTCCCAGTGAACACTTACTACTTCAGTTTTAATTTCAAGGGTTCCTCACTGTTCAATTATATCTCTGGGTGTATTATACAGATTTTTACGGAGTGCTATGCACTGAGAAGCACCATGAGATGAGTGTGAGAAAGGGCAATATATAAAGAAGTTCAGAGCACCCTGTGCATACAGCATATTCTATAAACACTCTGTCAGAGGAGAAACAGTGTGGTATAATCTTTTGCATAAGTTTACATGTGTAAATCCTACCTTAATAAAAATCAATCCTTGTTAACTATTTGAACACAAATCCCATTAATAATTCCATTAAGCTACCACTTCAGTTCATTATTTTACCTGTTTGCACTTCACTATATTCACTGTCAACATCTGCTGCTTTCCCCGAGAAAGAGGGTGAGCAAGGCCATGCAATCACACTGCGGTTCAGTGCTCTACCCCTAGCTTGCTCGTGAGCAATTGATGATGGAAAGGGCATTTCAGCTCCCTACTACCCAAAGACAGAATACATTGCCTTCCAACACAACCAGCCTCCAACTCACCACGTAAGATCTAACATCCATCCCTGAATTCAAATTACCTAATTATCAGAGCTACTCAGCATGCTTTTACTAAGCAGATACTTTAAGAGGAAAGGGAAGGAAAAAACGAATTGGAGGACTGACACACAGAGAGTGATAGATAAGAAGCAATATAAGTTTATATTTTGAAAGTAAAAGCTTATAGAGGGGGTGGGAAGCAGATCTAGGCAAAAAAAGAAAAACACCCCCCCCTTACCCCCCCAAAATCAAGCCCCACAACACAACATTTTAACTGTTAAACATTCAGGGATGCAACAGATAACATAATCACAAAGAACAGCAGGGTCCTCAGTGAAGAATGGGTACACAACTCTTAAAAGCTTATTACAGCAAATTTAAGCAAACCAATTGCACAGAGATGAGAAAGCAGCTAAACAGAGGTTTTCAGGACTTCTGATCACCAAGGCTCATTCCAGCTGGCTCAATTTGATCTAACAATCAAAAAGTCAAATGATATGAAGTAAGATACTTCCTTCAGTAAATTGAAAAAGGTGGAGCGGGAGCTTATTTAGATTCACTTTCTGCAACAGCATTTCTTTCCTTCTTTCTCTTTCTCCAGGCAGCCTAGCTCTTGTAAAAGGGTTGCAGCAGCGGTACGCACATTTGCACATTGCTCCATCTATGTACTTTTATTCTGCACAGGAACATTCACCTCCAAAGGAAAAGCGAACAGCTAGGGCACTAAACACAATGAAGCAGAAACACAAAGGGAAAAGGGCTGAGAAACAGAAGCTCATTTCCAACAGCACTGAACAACTACCTGGTGCTGATAGCGTTACATCTGACTGAACCTGACTGGCAAAACACCCCACTATTAACCCCTAAGCTGTTCATCAAATAGACTTGTAAACTGTTCTTCTACAAAGGTATGGTAGATTTGGCAGATTTTTATGGTTGACAGGATGAATAATGTGAGTCACCAGAGCTCTTCAAGCAATACAACTGCAGGTGAGATGCACCAAGCTTTGTTTCTATAGCCTCATCTGAGGATAAGTATCCCAAATATAATGCATGCTCATGGATTTCTGTCCAAGTGCCATCATAACGGGCCAGTGGACATATCCTGCAATAAATACTACAGATAAAATATCTGTCTCTGGAAACTCTCCAAATTTGTCAGCATCAACTAAAAATCAAGGCCAAATCCACCCCACATAAAGACACACAGATTAACTGTGCCACTTTCATTTTGTTTGTGCAGGCTATGGCATGTGCAGCAGAGTGTGCAGCCTGTGCAAAACTTGTGGCAACACTAATTTCAGTTTATATGATGACTAAAATGCTGGAAGTAAAGCAAAACCTCAGGTCTCTCCTGTAGTGTCGTAAGGATGCACCAACAAGACAGTTTGGAGCTTTGTACTCACATCATCAGGCAAGTTCTGTTAATGAAAGGCGTTCATAATTATCTCCATAAAAAACAAGATGCATACATAATTGTACCTCAGGCAACTGGAAATTGAAGCATGCAGATGAAAACAGGGCAAGACAAAAGCATATGACCACATTCTTGGAGTTTCCCCAGACCTGGCAACTATCACAGGTCAATGGGCCTTCACTGGTAGAAAGCAGTATTATTTTCTATTCAGTGGCATGGTGAGAAAGAATAGGAATAGACAGTCTACTAAATGGAAAAAAAACAGTTGTGAAGGTAGCAAGAGGTGCTTCTACATCGACACTTAATGGCTAACATGAGCTTTCATAACAGCTGCATGCCAACATCCATCCAGTATCTATCACTTCCAGATCCAACACAGAAGATAAAAATTGTTCCCTGGCACCAGGGACATCTGCAGAACATATTCCTCACTCTCATACAGGAACTGAATTTACCAGCAATTGGTGGCCTATGTGCAAAACCATGACAAATATTTCTGAAAAATAGCTGACAACATCCTAGGAGATACACTTCTAGGCTCTCTTTGGCTGTATATTTCTATTTGTAACACGAAAGTGGGTTCACAAACTATTTTAGCTGCTGTGACAATTTACAACAGGGGCAGACCATATCCTCTTAGTGTGCAGGTACACCAGCTGAAAGAAAAGATGAAGTGGAGTTGTGCTCGTGCTCCTTATTGTTCGGATACAGCTCAGTTAAGTATGAAGTATGAAGCTGTAGAGTCAAGTAAAACCAATTACACGCCTCAAACACAAAGTCATCCCAGTAATGAGAAAACTAAACAGGACCAGGACCTGTTATGCAGCTCTAAGGCCAAATTATATGGCCTGGCCACAGTCACAGGGTTATACACTTTTACTCTTGAAAGCAAGGTGGATGTATCCAAACTGCCAATTGGGAAGGGCTGCTGGCTCTTGCTAATCCCCAAACCATGTCTGGGAATTGTTTATGGCAGCCATAGCTGGTCCAGGCTGAACACAAGGCAGAGCCTGTGCTAACAATTTAATGGTATAGATGGTCAAGTTCCAGCTCTTGGGCCACTGCCCTGGCACAGCTTATTCTGCTAGCACAGATATAGCCAAACGCAGTTGTACTGTGAGCAGAGCTGGATGGAAAACCAACACAAAAAAGAAATAAGAGTATCTGACCAAATTTAAAGCATCTATCCATTTTCATGATTCCCTTCCTTATTCTTCTGCTGGTTTTTTGTTTGGTTGTTTTTTTCCTTATTTTCCAGAGAGCTTTATTTCCACAGAGGTGGAATGCAAACGACAGAAGGTAAAAACAGTTTTGGTAAAGCACCAAGTGCATTTCATTTCTTATCCATGTTTCCGTGGCACTTGCAGTACAGTCAGACATGGTGTAGGCAGTATCAGAAGAGTTTATATCACATGTCTGATGGAAAATGGGGAAGAAGGACAAAAATGTTGAGAGAGGAGAAAGGCAAAAAGACGAATGTAAGCTTGTACTAGTCCACAAACTTTGTAGCATTACTTAAGTTCTGTTTAATTTCCAAGTTCAGAGTTGGATGCAAAAAGGCATGTTGCTCAACAACTTCTGCAAATATTTTATTTCTCTCTTTGTGAATCACCCTCTTTGTTCTGTATCAAAAGAATGACCCAAAAGGTCTTTGCTGCAGAGCAAATTTGCTTCCTTGCCAAAGGGGCACAAGACTAGGTAAGTAAGATTGGCCTTGCAGACTTATTGCCAAAGTCAAGGCAGCTTCCATGTCTACCTTTGTGCGGCAGATATCGCCTCTCTGTTAACTGAAGGAAACCTTTCAAGAGAGTCTAGACTGACTTTTCTCAAAGACTACACTCCACAGCTTTTTGTAGGCTTTCACTTTCTTTGGAAGAGGATCTTGAACCCCATCAGGTATATCTCCTGCTCAGAGCAAACTAAACACTACAAGGAATTGCTTGAGACTTGTCCACTTGAGTTTTGGTTTAACTTCAGGGTATGCAACAACATTTCTGGGCACCTGTGTCAGTGTTTGGGTACTCAGTTCTTTCTAACCAGGATTTTCTTTGCTGACTTTTGCGTGCATTGCCCTTTGTCTTTCCACTGTTCATCCTGAGAAGACTTTGCCAGTGTCTTCTTCATAAACACTGACAGAGCAATGAACAGAGAAATCACATCCCCATCAGGGGGTTTTTGCTCCAGGTTGAGCAAAACTGGCCTCTCCTCCACCATGGGACTCACTGTGCTATTTTATGGGACAACCGCTCAGCATAATGTGGCTTACAGGGAACAGAAAAGGAACACAAAGTGAAGCGGTCATTCTCTGTCTGGATGAATTTATATGTGTTTTGCTCTACTCTTTTACTTCTCATTATTTTAAAACGGTCCTCTCTCACTCCACTTGGCTCATTGCATTAAAGAGCACTAACACTGAACTTCTGCTGCCCTGTCCCTTTACAAAGCAACCAGTCATGGAAACAATGGTAACTTATAGGGAAACTTGGGAATTACATACATAATGTGAAGATGGAAATTAAGACAAATATTTTGAAAGACTTGAAAAGGTTGTACAATCATAGCTTAATGATATCCAAAAAACCTTGAAATAGCATTATTAACCCATGCTCCATGCTCAGTGTTGTAAAGCAGTTCATGTCTCTAAGCAGGCTGAGGAAACAAGGCGAACGGCAGCTTTGTATGTGACAAAGTATCTGTGATCCTTATTTTCAAAAACTGTACAAGTGTATGTCTTAAAGCAGTGTATCTTAGATATTTATGCTCATGTATGATTACCTTACAAGCCATCAATTCCACACATCAGATACTTTGGTCACAGGAAAACTACCAGAAGAACTACTGTGAGCAGTAGAAAAAAGCGTTTATGAAATGAAGTTTAAAACTTCATGAGAAAGAATGGAATTAATAAACTCAAAATTTTCCTCCGTAATCCAGCTTGAAGAACCTTGCAAAGATAAATGCTAGACCTTTAAAAACAAGGATGATAAAGATAATTAAGGGAAGCTTAGAAAGATAATAAGTGTCTCAAATCCATGTGGGGTATAACTACTGTTTAGCTTTTGAGGAAAGGGAAGATAAATTATTCAGTCTTATTCCATCCCACCATGAGGCAGAAATTCTCAAAGAAACAAGCTGTTCAAAAACAAAACTGTGATGACTATGCCAAGATAGAAGTTAAGCTCAAAAGACCTAGAAGAAATCCAAAGTTAATAGTATTTACCGGCTGATGAGGATTCTAGTTAATGTTTAAAAGCAAACTGACCTGAACACCTCTGTCTTGGGAACTATATTTAAGTGGTGATTCAATTCTAGGGTGATGTCAGGATTGTACCATAGAATGCCTTTTGTTGGAAGGGTTCTCTGCAGATCATTAGGTCCATCCTTCTCAAAACAAGGCAACCTTTGATGTTAGATCAGTGTGCTAATGGTCATACCCAGCTGAGCTTAAAATGTGTCTGATGGAGATTCTGCAGCTGTTCTGGGCTTTTGCTCCAGTTTTGGACCCTGATTGGGAATTTTTAATTTTTTTTTATGTAATCAGAATTCTTCTTGCTACAACTTGTGCTTATTGCTGCTTCCTTTTTCACAGAGCACTTTATATTGTTTATGTTGTCTCTCTTATTTATATTGTTCCAATTTGACAGGCTTAAAGAGGAAATAAACTCACCCTAAGCCTTCCCTTCCCCATGTTCAATAGACTCAGCTCTTGGCTGTTCCTTGAATGTCTTGTGCTCCAGTGTCCAAATCACCCTGGTGGCTCTCCACTGCACTCACTCTGGCAGATAAGTGTCTGTCTTATGCATGACAGCCCATGGACATGGTACTCAAGATGTAGTAACAGAAGGGGCAGAGAGAGCACTTTGCTTGAACTGTTTGATAATCTTTTGCTAATACATCCCAGCATTTCATTGACCTTCATTGTCACTGCTACTCATTTTCAACCTGGTCTCCAGAAGGGCCTCCAGGTCTTTTTTTGTAAAGCTGCCATACAGCAATGTGCTGTCTAGCCTGTACTGCTGTAGGGGATTATTTCATCATAGGTGCAAGGCTTTTCCTTTGCCAAATTTCATCAGGTTACTAGCAGGGCATTCTTCCAGCTCATCTTGGTCCTTTTGAATGGTAGCACTGCCCTCTAACTTATTTATTGCTCCTCTTTATTAGTTGTGTTCCAAGGCTCAGGTTATTAATAAAAATATTCAACATTATCAGCCTCAATACTGACCACTCATCCCACTGCCACTGGGGCTTTAAACTGTTGTCATCTTCTGTTCCTGAGTCAGGGGGAAAACTGACAGGACTGCCAATCTTTTAGTGAATCCATGAAGTACCTATCCCTCCACATTAGTTAGAAGAATACCATGGAACACTGTCAAAATCTTCCTGAAGTTAAGCAAATGAATCCTCAGGGAGCCCCTTGTCCACCAACCCAGGTATCTCACAACAGAAGGCCATGAGGTTGGTCAGGTATGATTTATCCTTGACTGCTCTGGTCACTTCCTGGTCCTGTGTGTACCTGGAAATTCCTTCAAGTAAGATTTGGTATGTCCTCCCAGGTTTCCCTCAACAGTGTATAATTTCCCAGATCCTTCTTCTTGCCCTCTTTCAAGTTAGTCATGACCATTGTCTTCTCTTGTAATCAAATGACTTCAAAATGGCATCAGCTCATCTCTCTCCCTCAGTACCCCTTAATGTGTCCTTTCCCATGGACACATGGGATGTTCTGTTGTCTTAGATGTCCTGTAAGACCATCCCTCATCCTCCATTCTCAACCTCAGACCATACTTGACTCCATCAGACTCCACTGGTAGGCAAAGCGATCTGGGAGAATCTGAGAGCACATTTTGCCAGTAAAGATCATGGCAAAGGCTTCTCTTATGCCCATTTGGGACTATGCCCCTGTATCCACTGAGCAGGCAGCTCACATTTTTCTTTCATTGTCAATGAATTTACAGGCACTGTTCTTACTGCTCTTCATGTCCCTTGCCAATTTTTACCTGATCTTTGGCTTTCCTAATTTTAAATCTACACAACAAAGCAGTTTCTATGCCACCTGCACAGCATGTCTCCCCCCCTCTCCTCAAAGAAGAGAAGTTTCAGGGGACCTCACCAACCTACATGTAAGCCATTGTGCAAGAGGAAAACTTGCATATATTTGCCATCACAAGAACATGGTGGGATGACTTGCACAACTGCAGTGCTCCATTGGATACCTATAAACCCTTCAGAAGGGACAGTCCAGGAAGGAGGTGAGGTGGCCCTGTATGCTAGAGAGAATTTTGAGCTTGCTCAGGACTTCCATGTCCTCCACTTAAAGGTCTGGGTACTTATTCAAGAGGATTTTCAGTATTGTAAACAGGGCAGTGGTGTTGCTTTGATGTCAATTTGGAGTGTCATCTCTGGCTGATCAGAGATCATACTTCCTTGTATGCCTAGTGCCCATCAGCCTGAGTCCACCACTTGCAGGTGCAGCATTCAGCAGTACTAGGAGCCAGAGAGCAGAGTTTAATGTACTGTTTATCACTTGAAGAGCCAAATTTACTATTTATTTCTATTAGCTTCATAGAGAGCTGTCCTATGAAGCAGACACTCTAAGCCTATAGAAATCACAGGGAGAGGTGAAGCTTGGCTCGCTTCTATTTCTTCCTTTCTTTTCATTAATTTGGTTCGTTTGTGTTGCAAGTGACTTATAAACTGAACAATTTGAAGCCATCAAGAAAATGTTTTGTTTGGCTAACAATTTATTTTCCTTTTAATGTGCACTGTGTTTTAAAAAATAACCATTGTTTTCCTGTTTCTTATAATCAAAACTACAGTATGGAGACATCTCACCCAGCTCCTTCTGTACCCTTCTACAAACTGTTTGCACAGGGCTTCTCTGTACCCAAAATATACCTTAATCCACTTATCCTTTCCCTTAATGATTTATCTCACATTACCTTTTTCATGCAATGCCAAAATTAGAAGCTACCCAGTTGAGAAAGGATCCGCTTTCTTAAAAATAATTTCTGGGGCCTATCTAGTAAAGTTAAGCATGGACAGCAAAAATAACCAGAAACCACCAAGTGATGCTGTGAAAAAAAATTTTTGTAGCTATATTTGATGATGTGTAGCTATGGATGATGATATGTTCCTAAATGACAACAGCCAACCTTAGGATTTTACGCATCTACAATCTATGAGATAACCTGTCCTCTTTTAGAATTCCTGCTGTTTGGAAATAAACCCTTTAGTAATCAACATCAAATTATAGGCAAGGAAGCTCTCAGCTGGGCGTTTCTAGCCTGACAAAAGAGGCTGGGACAAATTTTCTAATGAAACATTCCTGTATGGAAAAAGTTCTGCTGAATTTTTAATGGATAATCTGCAACTACAACATACAAAAATGAAGTAATTATGAGAAAGAAATAAGAAAATTAAAATAACTCTGAATCACTTCAAACAATCCAGCACTTAAATCCTGGCCAATACACATTTTATTTAGTTTACTCTTATTACTGGTATACCCCCCTTTTGGAAGTCAAGATAATTTTTTGATCAGTGTCAAAACCTAGAAAGAAATACTCATTTCTCTCTATCCAAAGCTGTCATGTTTGTGACCTTTTAAGTACTTGGCTATGTCAATTAGTGCTTCAAAAATGCTGCCTTTCATCTTCAACTGGAACTGGACCTACAAACTGGCCAGACCTCTTACCTCTTTCATGATGATAAACACATTGTGAGTCAAAAAATCCAAGCAGCCTTTTATGACTTTACAGATTAATTAGCATGCCAGGGATTTCAGACCAGTTTCAGTCCAATAAAATATCTGCAAAAGTTGACAAACTAAACCCACATTTTCTGTGTTCCATTTTCTATGCTATGAAAAATATGTAAAAATACATCTGAGAAAAAAACCTAAAATAATATGGTAAGAGGAAGTGACAGATCATCAGCACTATTTAGGTCCTCTCTAGGGCCACAGATCGTTAAGAACAGCATTCTACAGAGGAGCTTGAAAAATGCCCAAGTTTGTTCAAAGGGTTGGTTTCTCTACTTCAAGGCTTTCAACACATCAGTTTTAGAACCCACTGCTGATCTCACTTTGCTCTCTCTTACCCCTTGGTGGCATGACTACCTCCCAGGAGTTGCATTTTTTTCATATTAGCTTACTATGATTATTTCAGTAGAAGCCATTGCTGAGTTCAGTTTACAGAGATTTTTGGTCAACTGGTAATTAGAAAAAACCCCAACTTCTCCTGGAAGTCAACAATTAATTCTGTATTTTCTCCTCTCATTGCTGGTACAAGCTCTGTCCATTCCTCAAAAGCAACTCCCAAAATTATTTGGGGATTTCAGAAAGATACTATAATGATATTTTTTTGGTGCACTCTGCTGGTTACACCCTAACATGGTTGGTGTGATGGCATCTCATGACTAATGTCATATACTTTCGCTGTCTTTACCTGCTTGCCTACTCCTCCAAGAAGGCACAGTCTGAAAGGCTGCATGGTGTGTCACCCCAAAAGGTATATTATGCAAAGTTTATCTAACTTTCAAACCTACACGACCAGAAGAACGTGATTTAGGTGCCAGGGAAAAGGGGGCCCTGTCTTCTTCCAAACCATCATGGGTTATATACTGAGGATGTTGCTATGATTTCTCATACATCCATGTAATAATCTGCAATAGCTGAGCTTAATATGTATCAGAATAAGAGAACAGAATCATAGAATTATTTTGGTTGGAAAAAAAATATATTCATAGGTAAAAATGTGTTCCTGGGAACAAAAACAGTTGCCATCCAGTAACCGGAGCCTCAATACCACCACAGTAATTTGCCAAAAGAATCAGGAGGATCTTTAACACAGCTCTTGCCACTATTGCAGTCGGGCTGGACTGCTATGCCCAGATCAAAGAATTGACAAGCTAGTATCTGCGTTGGTGACAAAAATATGCCAGCTATCAATATAAACCCTCAGGGGAATGGAAGAGTAGCTTTGCACAGAGAAGCTGGAAAAAGCAGGTCCTATATACTTCGTCACTGAATGTTTTGACTGTTTTCTAGCAACTGTTGTATTCCAATATTTATAATCTCTATTTATGCAAGCCTCTTATGTTTTATAATAAAAAGAGTACATAAATTTTAGTTACTGTTGCAGAGCAAATTGTTGTATGTAATTAGTCATGTACAACATAAGGCGTAACTTGAAAAACAATTCCTGTTTATTTTTCCTCTGCTTAATCAATATTTTAAATATTTGTGGAAGCCATACACCAGCTTAGCAAGTCATCACCTCCAAAGCGAGAGAGAGAGAACAGAAATTCTGCAATGTACAGCACATCATCTGCTTATGACAGACTGCTGTTGAGAGAGCTAAATTTTTTTGGACAATAAAGGAAAGATTCATCTAACATTTTACTTCTATGCCATTCCACCTTATTCCTTTCTACCATGTATTCCTCAGCCATACTGACTTGTTTTTCCTTTAATGTACAAATTTTCTTTCCTCCCCACACATTTTTTTAATGCCATTTAGTTGCAGTGATGCACAGAGACAAAGACAGTGGGGGCGATACTTTCCCCTGCAATCCTTGACTGACTTTCCAGAGAGGTTAACAATTGCTGTCTCCTCTCCCACATCCTAACTGTGGCTAACCACAGTGGGATAAAAACTACGCTAGCAAAAACATGCAAGTTTTAAATGCTATGGGAGTACTGTAAATACAGGAGGCCAGGATCACATCTCAGCTATGCTATTTAAAGACTTAAAACCATACAGTTATCCCTGAGCTCAACTAGACAAAATCTTATCAAAAGTGAAGACTGGCATTTATATAACATTTGTCATAGGTTTAACCTTGAGAATAACAAATCATTATGTGTGTGGGGTCTTAAGAATCAATTTATGTTCCAAGTAAAGGGTTTTCAAAATTAAGGTTGAAAAAAAATTAGATCTTGTCTGGTTTTGCACAGATTCTGTTGATGTATCAATCTTTTCAAGCATTTAAAAATAATATAGAGATGATAAAAGTAAATGTTCTATAACCAAAAAATCTCTTGGTAATAAAATTTCAAATTACAGCCCATGACAACACTTCTAAATTGAAGCTGTGATGCAGGAGCTTTGATGGAGAAAATTGTACAAGTAACTCATAAAGTAATTTGGAAAAGCAACAAAGAATGAAGGTGCTGCTGAGACAAACAGAAAACATAGCTGGAATGGTGTGCAGAATCCTTAAATGAATTTTAGACTGTTTTGTTGCCAATATCTTAAGCAGTGCTGCAGTATTTTATGGATTTCTTTGATAGCTTCCTTCTACCAACAAATAACTTTGCTGCAGGAAAAAAACCAAAAACCTCACCACACACAGACAACCCCAAACCTGAGCTCAATCATCCAACATGACTGGGCTAAGAGTATGATGAATTGAACCCAAAGCAGCAGTTTAATGACAGGAACTGCACCCTCCTATCTACTACTTACGGTATTGAAGGCTTTGAGGAACTATCCCCAGTGAAGGAATCGTCCCTTCAAACTATGCTGACTCTGAGTGCCCAACACTTTGGATACAGCAGTAGGGTAGGAAAGCCACATCAAGTAAAAGAGATGGAACTTTGCTTATGGTGGCACAGAATGAGCAGAAAAAACAATAATCACTGCCTACAAGTTTCCTCCAACCTCAGGTTCCCTGTCAGTATACTGCGAGTGCAACATTAAACTAATTCTTATAGGTGCTTGAGATTTAGCTTTTCTGATGTCTTCTCTTTTCTCCAATGAAATAGGTTAGTGCATTGCAAAGTATCATTGTCATTCTGTTGAGCAATAGATAAAGCTCAGGAAAATACAGCTGGGGTTTTTTTTGTTTAAATAACTCAAACCAAACATCCGTAACCACGTAAACGTGGCAGATCTACCAAGTGTTATTTCTACCAAAGCATCTGTGGTAAGAAGGTTACAGGTATACTTTCAGAATAAATTTCAAAGGTCTGCAAAGTATAATTAGTTCTTAAGTTCTCCTACATATTAATAATTAGTAATAAAATCCTTCTAAAGCCCCCACAGAAAGATGTAAAAAGCTCTTCCAGAAGCATAAAAACACAGACCAAACTCAGCCCCTCTTAGTTGGTGTTATATATCCTAAGCTTCCCTCTGAAAATGGTTTCACCTCTCTCCAACAGTTAATTTGATCAATTTTTTCTCTCCTGTCCAATACTTCTTCTGTTCATATCTCATAACTCAGGGTGAAGGCTTTAATCTTACATACATTTACATAATAATTTAAAAACCAAATGGTTCAGCCAGATTAGATAGTCTAGTGGTCCTTAAAACCATTTATCTATGAATTCCCTGATCAAGTTTCACAGTGCAGTTACAAGTCACAGAGAAAATCAGTCCTTTCCCTAAAATCAAATCTGCTAACTGGATGAAACAGCAAGTCCTTTCTGTCCTCAGCCTAAAGAAACACTGCTAGTTGTATCCAAATCCTTGGACAATGAGACAAGGGGAACCAGGTTCTCAATCTTCTTGCTCCCTAACACCATGACACTTCCTTTATTCACCACATCACCTCTTGTAGGGGCACCCCTTTGCTACTGCCATGACATCTACCATAATGATGGGGAAGGTTCAGACTGCAGAAGCAATCAAATTCCCTGCTGCCAACCACAGAACAAAACTAAGAAATTCAGCTCAAGATGATACTTGCCCCTCCTGAGCTGGTACCCCATAAAAATGCTCAAAAAAAGGCTGTAGAGGGTAGACTGTGAAATCTCTACAGCTCAAGGCAACTCAGCATGCTCTTGTTTTTTAAATAAACCAAGCAACCACTTATTTTTCTGACTTGTGATTGCCTCATTATATGGATTTAATTTTTTATGTCTAACCATTAGCCGTATTCTATGAGGGAAAGGCACTGGCTGGTTACAATGCTAACCACAAGTGTAAAGCTGCTGTGTGTGAAGGAGACAAACAGAGTCAGGCAGGGTGAACATGAGTATGTATGAGCTCCTGATGGCTTTTTTTCTGACACTGTTTCACATCATTAGTTGGAATCTTGTTCAGCACCATACCCTTACATCTCTGTTCACCCTACCTACCTCACTTCTTTTTCAAAGTTCTTCCCTCTTTATTACAGGCAATTTTTAATTTTCAGAGCTGCTTAACTGACTCTTGGAAGAAGAGGCAGGGGTAAAGACTGTATGCATTTTTACACATTTATTTTATGGGAGATAACGCAGCTGATTAACAGTTCTCAGAACAAAAAGTGTCCCATGTTACCTCCATTCTTTTGTATTCATTACTTTGGATCTATTCATGCCAAAACATTCAAGCTATCAGAAAACGGTCTAATAAGGTAATTTAGAAGACAGTTCACATTGAGCATATGATCTAAAGGCATTTAACTTGCTGTTCCTGCCTTCTCTCCCCAATAAACACATGGCTTACTGGCACTGCTACACTTCAAAATGGTTTTGAACATCTGGGAGCAGGGCTGATCAGCTCCAGACAATCGTTGGACTCTAAGTAGACCCAGCAACAAAGGTCCTGACAATGAAATGACTGCTTTGGCTCTAAAATTGCCTCAATCTTCTCCAGACAAAGCATGATTGAAATGCATCTATCTGTGGATAGCATCTGGAGAACTCTAAATATGTTTTGGTCAGAATCCGATTGGCTTCTTTCAAATGAAAATAATTTGACGATGCCATGGAAACATTTTAAAACCAATCACACTGTAAACTTTGGCCTGTCAACTGCAGCACTGACCTTGTTTTTCTAGTATGAAAAAAACCCACACAATATAATAATGGTGCTGCAGTAAAATTTCAGCTTACTCTTGGCTTACTTTAGATAACTTTACTGTCTCCTTTTCCTCTGTCTGTATCTGCTGTACTTAGCATTTGCAGTTATTAAAATGAAACCAAGTTAAAAGAAGATGTTAAATATCATAAAAAGAAAACCAGCAGTGCTTCTGGCTCACTTTGCTAATGCTGTGGTCACCTTTACAATGTGCCAGGATTTTCTATTCCCCAGCTGTTCTACCTGAATTTGCATGCAGAAAAAAACTCCTAACTTTCTATTGGAATAACAGCTTGCACTTTGCAGATTTATACGAGCTGGATGTTTTTTTTTTAAAAAGAAAAGTCACCCTCTTCCCTCTAATTTCATATTAGAGAGAAGAAGTCCAATGGTTTTCTAGTGATTTCAGTTCTTTGCTGTTTAACATTTTCTTACTCCTTAGCATGCATTTCTGCTCAAATGAGAGAGCCTGGTTGTAGCAGTCCTGCTATTACACTCCAGTCTGCATGAAGAACGAAGCTTTGAAAACCCAATTAGAGAGGAAAAAAACACTTCAGCCAAAATTATGCCCTTTAGTCACTTTCCACTCTCTCTGGATGAAAACCATATCCCCTTGTCGTCAACCACAGCTCTGGCTTGGTCAACAGACAAGAAGATCATTCCGAAAAACAAAAGTGGAAATCACGTGTTCCAGGTAAAGCAGCAGAAGGCCAAATGTAGGCAGTGCTTTCTGAAAGGGAAGAATTTGTTCTGCTTGGTCCTCCTAGGAGCATAGGGACTCTCAGTCTTGGAGCAAGAAAGAGCTACTCTAATGTATGCACAACACATAAAAGAATAAAAAAGACATAGACCGCCCATACAATTTTTTTCCCTCCTCCTGGCTATGCCATGAACACAGATTTTGCAAAGGGGCAGATGAAGCTCTAACATCCCTTAAACACATCAATCCTAGAAAAAATACCCAAATTCTTACTTTGGTAGTGGAAGCTGGAGACGAGTTGGCCACCAGGCTTGTGATCACATCGCTGTTGACAGTAGTGCAAGCAGCAGTGGCTGGGGTGGGGAGCCGGGAAGGGACGATGGGCAGGGGCAGCAGCCCGGGGCGGTTGTTGCTGTTGGTGCTCACGGCGCTGCTGCAGTTGGTGCTGCTGACATGATTGCCATTGGAGCTCCAGTCCCGGCGATCCCACCCGGCCCGATAATCTCTTTCAAACCGGCTGTGGTGCCGTGACATCTCGATGAAGGGCAGCTTCTTCTCAGAGGGAACTTGAGAGCTTGCCTGAAAGATTAAAACCAAAGAGGTGTTAGGAATGAGGTCCCAGCACAGTGATTGTACTCTACAATCACTACAGCAAGTCCCTGCCATGCCTCATCTGCTTGAGGAGAGCAGGTGGGTGGTGAGGGGTGTTGTAGTAAATGTTAATCTAGAAGACAAATTAGAGTTTGGGTAACCGTAAGAATGCAGTGGAGAAACCAATCCCTCAAACCCAGAGAAACACTATCTGCCCAAACTCTCCAGCAGAATAACAAGCAACATCATACCAATCACAGAAAACTGAGAAGAAAACCATCATTCAAATAGTAGGAAATTATTCCCAACAGTTCCATCCTGCACTTTTTCTGGTAGTCTGAAGATCATTTCTGTGAGTCCTTTCTGCACCTAATGTGTGACAAACACTAATCCTAAAGGTCGAAGGGAGAAAACTCAACCTGCTACATCTGTTACTTCTGCTGATACTTATTATTTGCTACTTTTCTGCTCTTTCCTGTCATCAGTGTCTCTGAAAAACCTGACCTTGCTGGGGATGTCTCTGCATAGTGCAGGGGGTTGGACTAGATGACTTTTAAAAGTCCCTTCCAACCCAGTACATTCTATGATTGTAATGATTCTCTATTTTCAAAGCCAAATATTGCTTTACCCCCTCCCCTCCTTTTTGTTTGACCTCCTCACTGGAAGCTCCTACGGGAATGCTTTACACTGCAATGCCTGAGCTCTCTGCAGCGTGGCTGCTCTCCAGGGCAGGCCAACATGTCCTCTCTCCTTCCACGCTTCTGGCTAAACTTAAAACACTTAATACATCCAAGATGATCAAACAACCAAATTCCTTTTTGTGATCATCCTGTCCCCATCATTACAGACCTCCTCAGTTATCCTTTGTTATCCATACATACTCTCTGCCAGGGGCAAGATATCCAAACATAATGCTGGGAGTTCAGACTCCCAACATCTCAAATTCTGATAATTATATGTTATGTAGCCTAGAGCAGCTACTTAAGTCCTCCTGTCAGGGTCTTGTAACCTGCAGAATGGTGGCAATAATGCTATTTTCCCAGCAGAGTTCAGAGTAAGTGAAAGTTGACAGCATTTAGAATTGAAGAACAGTAAAAATAAACACTTAATGTATTTATTCCTATAAATAAATAATGAGTCGCTAGGTCAGGGCATTTGATTTCTTTAATTTGCATCACATGATCCAATAAGTTCTTTGTAATAAAAACATCAGGTCAGTTGAAGCAATTTAGTTTCACAGTAAAAATATCTGCTTATAATGGTTGAGGAAGGAGCTGGAACCAAATTCACCTAGAAAGTTATAAATAAGAAATTACTTAAAAGAGATGCAACTTAGCAGTGGTATAAAACAGGGCACCTATGAATAATGCCAGTTATTTGACTGGTAGATTTTTTTTTTTAAGGCAAACAAAACCCACTATTATGACTAACTAATTAAAAGTTCACCTGATTCACCAGTGAGCTACTAGTTTGAGATGAAGAAAATGATTCCTTGTTTAAAAATTCACTAATGTAAATGTGCAATAGAAAAACCAACAAATCCCTTCCATAATCATTATCTCCAACAAAAGGCTGAGCCAAGAAGTTGCAGCTCCCAGGAAGTTTTATTTGTGATGGGTATGTTGCCCCTCTGCAGGAGTAAGCATCTCCAGCAAGAGCATATACTGGGGACCACAGAGTAATGTGTTAGATATTGACCACAAATAACATTCCTCTTAATGCAACAAAGACAGCTATTTTTATATTGGTGGGATTTGAAGCAAGAGTTGACTTGATGACTTGAAGGTTGAGGATTCACTGATATTTACTTATATTCTTCTTACTTGTACTTTTGTGGCCATCTGATACTTTAATTCAGAAAGCTCAGAGAACTGTGTGGAAATGACAGCTACACAGAGACCACATCAAAAACCAGAAGCATAAGTGCTGTGGAAGATGATGCAGTTAGAACAGAAACCTGTGGTTTAGTAGAGGTGAAGAAATCAAGTTTTTCCCTCTAGCGGCAGCTATTTCAGAATAGAATCAGTACCTACAGAGAGTCTTTAAAAGTCAGAAATTCCACAGGTATAACCCCCCTTCCTTTTGTTTTATAAGAAAAAGAGAGAATGTAAACCACAAGCTACAATTTCAAAATAGCCTTTTTTACTCCTTGCCTTTGGAAATGTTTCTTTTTAAATCTGCATGGTCTCCACCATTGTACAAAGCTATCTTTTCTGACTGTTTGGATGGTGGCTGTCAAGTGAATGCCCTTCTCCTTCTGAGCTCGAGGATCTCCATTAGCTGTATTAGTGTACTTCTTGACAAGGCAACTGGAGAGAACCAAGTCACATATTCCCCACCCACCCACACACTTGAGTATAGCTGACATTTAATTCAGCAGGGAGCAGAGGCACACATGCACATAAGTCAATAGCTAGCGGGTTTTGCCACACGATCCAAGACACCATGCCCCCAGCACTTCTACTATCAGATGAGACTGACAGGCAATTACGTCAATAACAAGCAGGAAAAAAGCCGGTGACTAAGTCACACATTAAGAAGTTTACTTTAAACCCACCACCTCTTCACAAGCAAAATCACTTCTTTGTCCAGCTACTGCCTTTTGTGGTATTCCCAACAAAAAATAAAAGCTAGGGCAAAATGTCATGCTTTTTCTATGCATTGCATTGAATATACACTGCTTGCTTCAACATGTCATTTTTGGCTCAGTACAAAGAGATTTGACAGCAACAAGACATGCAGAAAAACTGGAGGGGGTAGCTATCTAATAAATGAGTATTCAGCTGCTAGTGCCTGCTATTAATTGTTTAAAAATAGAAACAATATAAAATGTTCTCATAAATAGTTGCTGGCTGAGGCAAGAAATGGTTTGTGAATAAGCTAGCTAATTTTTAAGTATATTTTTGGATCTAGAGTTTATGCTTTGTCTAGACTATTTTTGTCAAGGATCATAATCATAATAATGCTTTAAGCGTATTTTGTACTCATAAGAAAAAGTTCTCCAAGAAATTGTGTCCTGAGCCAAGCAGAATCATTACATTCCTCTGCACAGAACTTGACACAGGGCAGCATAAACCATCTTGAGAAACGGCAGTGACAGAGGCCAGTGGAAACCACACAACAACAGTGAGGAGAGCAGTCACTGTAATCAAAAATGTATGAGCATTTTTATCCTAACCCAGATATCACTGGTTCTAAGACACAAAATTTTAGGCTAAATTTTTTCAGAAACAGATTACTGTTTTTGTTGGGGTTTTGTGCTGTGATTTCACACCACACCCCCAGCCCCCAAGAATAAACAAAAAAAGACAGGGAGAGGAGAAAGATCAATACCTAATACAAATATCAATACAATAGCTACAATTTCTTTGCATGTCTTCCCTTCTTAAGAGAAGTTTTTCTCAATGTTCATATGCACACATTTTTCTCTTCGGGTCCCTTTAAACAGCACTAAGGAAGCCAAAGAGGTTTTTACCTTGTTTATCATGATGACTTGGAGAATTCCACTGTCTGCACTGAAGTGTCCACCCCAGCTAAGTCTTGGCTAATTATAAATGTACCCACCTTAGTTTTGGGGCCAATTTTTCAGCTAGCATGAAGCTCTTTGCTGACAGGTCTAGAAGTCAGCTCTCGAACAGATAAGCTTAAAGCTATCTCAGATACCTTTATTCTACATCACAGATGTAAAAAGACAACATAGACATTGCTGGCTATAGAAGGAGTGTGTTTGCATATCTCAGCATACAAGTCCATGAGGAACCATATTGCATGCTGCTACTGCTGAAGATCAGTCTGTACAGATAATTCTGCTGCCACGCTGACTTGTGAAGTCAGCAAGACAGACCTTCCCCCACTCTCTACTCAAGACATAATCACTACAGTAGTCGAGTGTCTTTAATCTTGACTAGAAAGGAAATGTGTTTTCCTGTTTGTGACACAGGGTCAAAGGATTTTATTGTACAGTCAAAAGGAAGAAAAACTTTCATAGCAGGAAAACCCCCCCATCCTACTAAAAAGGGAAAAGAGAACAACCTATAGTTGTTACTGGATGAATTGATAAATTCAAAGCAAAAAGAGATCAAATTGGTATTAAGGGAGAGCTGTGGAAAGGGCTACCAGCTAAGAAGAGAGATCAAGCAACCAGAGGAAAATAAAAATGCCCTGAGAAATCTGAAATGAGACTTAATGATATGGCAAAGCAAACAAACCCCATTTCAGTCCCCAAAGATTGCATCTCTGTATATGTGCTGCAAAAATCATGCTAAAACATAGCCCTCTCAGTTTCAGAGGATTATGCAAAGTATTCAAGCCAGGCATGAGGACAATACATGCACCCAACCCTTTCCTCTGTAATTTACTTCCATGGCAAGATGGCTTGGGAGGGTAATGGAGTAATGAAACAACACTGAATGCCCTTCTGAGGAACGTGACAGACATCTCTCCTAGCCTTCCAAGGCCAAAACATGCAATGCAGCAGGTGAAAAAAATCATAACAAAATTTTATTTAAAACTATCACTCTTGAGGGAAAATAAAATGTGAGAATATCCTTGCTAGGAAAAATAACTTTTTCTATGACTACGAGTTTTAGGAATCCTTACATAAACAGCTTGCCCAACAGTAAAATTTGAGAAAATTGTTCTGCAAAATGCAAGTGTTTTTGGGACTAAAATGAGGGGCACCTACAGAGATGAAAACATCCAGTTTCCAAATTTACCCAAAACACTTTTTTCACTTGGAAATCCTCTTCAGTCTTAGTTTAAAACTCACCTTGTCCTGGTACTCATTTTTTACCACACCTCTTATGCAAGCTCATTTGTTCCTTGTTTCCACAGCTTACACACACACACTCACAGACAAGAAAAAGACCAGAGGCATTTGAGATAGCAGTGTGCTAACTACAGGCCTCTTACCAGGTTCAGACAGATCATTGCTGCAGATTTATTAAACTGAAGTGATTAACATTTCATTTTATGCTTGATACATTTAAACACAGCCCTTCTTCCCCCAAGCCCAAAGCACTCACTGTTCTGTAGAAAAATAGTTTCCTGTTCAAGTTTCTCTAAATGACAGTCCGGCTCGAGCCTTAGAGCAGCTTTTTCCATGCTCTCCACGCGTATCTAGTCAAGGTCTCCTTAAAAAGCCTGTCCTCACAATTATAGATATAAGGAAAAACAGGCTTTCAGCCAGTCTGAAGCTAGAGAATCAGATTTCTTAGACTATTAGTCAACTTTATTAAGTGACTTAAAAAATAAAGGTCAACCTTTTAATTTAAATTTTTTCCTGGGTAAGCAGTTGTTTCTAAATTTACCTTTTAAATAATAACATTAGAGAAATGTGATCGGCAGTAGAGATTGGGAGACAGAGGAAGGGAAATAGATACACAGTCTTCAGGGAAATAGAAAAGAAAGAAAGTCTGAAATATTAAAATAAGCAGCTAAATAGCTTTACATGTTAAAAGACTGGAAGAAGAGAAGCACAGATATAACAGCCTATTAGATGGCTTCAAAAGCAGTTTAGTGCATGTTAAGCCTAAGTATTTTATGAGATCCAGTCAAAAAAAAAAAAAAATATGAGGAAGAAGAGAGAGATTTGCAGTAATCAGATCTAGCATGAAGAACTGTAACAGATAAAGAAGATGTCTAAGTAGCTAAGTGTGAATGATTTCAGATATACACTGCAGGGAAGATGTTACTGGATGCAGTTTTATCAGAGAATACCATCATAACAACCTTTTCCTGAGGTACAGGACTGAAGATACAACTTACAAGTACGGCACTAAAATCACACTGAAATATATCAATGTTACTATAAATTCTGGATGTAACTCAATAGTAAGGTGATGAATGTATATGTATGACACAGACGTAAATGTATCTTCAAGAAACTCTTACAAATAAAATAGGGTACCAGTAGATCAGGCAGCTTCAAGAGTTACTCTTCACTTCAGAATTTTCACAAATGAAATGTTTTATTTGAGGTCAATGTTATTTATAACCTACAAAGACCTTCTTAGATACATATGGAATCACTGTTACAAGCCTACATGGATCTAACTAATCCATTTTCAGAATTTTCACTTCACTTCTTTTTTTCCATTTGGGTGACTTCATTGAAAGACTTCTTTGTTAGACAAAGGCAGTAGGAATCCAATCAAGAGATTCTGTAAAGCTGAACTACAAGCAGCTGCATAGAAAGATAAGACTCAGAAATATTTGAGGGGCAAGGAAACAACTTTATTATCAAGCAAGGTCTGCTTTTGTAAACCCCTGATTTAGTCTTGTAAACAGTTGTAAAGCTCTTGCAAAATCCAAGACAACACAGGGAGACTTGAGTTGCTTTGCTACAATCGGATCTTACATAAAAATAAAAAAAAAGGGGGGGGGGGAAGAAGAAGAAAAAGCCCAAATCCTAACCCTATATGCGATAAAGAAGCAGTAGATTTAAGAGATTATATAGGATTTAATTTTCCAAATATATGCTGGAGGAGACAATGCTTTGGGGTATAAATAATATAAAATAAAATAATCTGAGCAGCAATGTAACAATGTCTTCTCAGAACAGAGTTCACTATGCAAGAATACTTCTGTAGAAAGGTGTGTACATTTATTATTTCTGAGCACCTAAGAAGAACATAGAAATCTTCTCTTTAGGTGAGTAAACAGATAAACTACATTATCCAACTGAAAAAAAATCCAGCCACAATGAGGGTGAAACTACACCTTAACCAGTTTGGTTTCCTTCTCTCCAAGTTGGAAGAATATGCTGTTCATAAATAAGAGGTTACTAAAATATTTGTAGTGTATGTTCTATTACTAAGCTTCTTGGAAATTTATCTTCAATATGATCCTTTCCTGTATTTCACCATTTGCTTTCAAATGTTCATTCCTTTATAACCTGAGTGGAGAAGATAATGCATGCTGTATTTCACTCATCATGAGTGCTGGTAGGGTGAGAAAAAAAATCACACAGGTCCAGAAGTGTCTGTGGTCCTGCTGCTGACATTGTTGGTACAGAAGATAGAGGACCAGTCCCATCCTGACCCTGCTCCATGACAAATTTGGACACACAAAGTTACAAGGCTTATACCAGGTGCAGGGGTTTCCGACTGGGGAAGCTACCCATCATCCAAGTGTCTTGAACTACTCTGAAAGGCCTTCATCCACATCCTCAGATGCACTTACTGTCAAGAATAAATGGACAGAAAATATATCAAAATTTGTTGGTTTGATATATGAAGCTGGAGAAAACTCCTAACTCCAATCCTCTCTCTTCAGAGCTTTTATTAGAAAGATTTCCCACTTGATCTTGTTCTCCCCCTTGGCTTTTTGCAAACATCATCCCCAAACGCTCAGGGTAGAACTTAACTCATCACCCTCTATTCCCAAAAATAAATTCTAGCTGCTGTTTGCCACAAACACTTGAGCTTTCCAAGGTCTTACTGCAGCATTATAACTGGAATTTTGCACAGTGGTTTTCAAGATGAAAATCCACCTGAAGTTTACACAAAGGCATAATATCTTTCTCAGATGTCTCTACAGGGTCTTGGGTAGCCAGCACCGTCTGGAACCCAGCCTTCTTAAAAATGGAGAGAGAAAAACAGAATGTTCCTTTCTAATACTGCTGCTTACAAAATACTACCCAAAACATGGACTTCCCTAATTAAATTATCTCATTAGCATGAAAAGCAAACAAAAAGAAGCCAAATGCCAAAAGCTGCTACACTAAAGGCCAGTTCATGGAGGGCTTGTGCAGAAAGATGCACACAGCAGAGCCGGTAGCCAGCACCCTGAATCCCAGCATAGGCTGGCTGAATGTCAACTGGTGGCAAGGGTCCAAAGGTGTCTGCTGGGGAGAGGTAGAGGAGGAAAGAAAGGGGCACAATGAGATTTCTTCTGGAGAAATGGGCTATCTTCTCAAAATGCATTAACTGGTTGCCAGCACCTGACATACCTAATCTCGCCTAAGACTTCATAGTTAATAAAGCAGAAATGTAGAATAAGCTACTGTCAGTGTTGCCAAATGTCACAAATTAAATCTCACAAAATTTAATTAACAGGATCTTGGCTCTTTTGGGGATGGTCTCTTGTGGGGGGAGGAGAAGGGGACTAAGTCTTCAAATTACATTTGGACAAGGAAGGAGGAATTTCCTTTGATTTACTGTCAGTCTTGATTTTCCAGGCCTTAGGGAAGACTGATCAATCACTCAAAACTATTACATGAGAAAGTTCTCTGCCAAGGAAAGAGTTAAATGCAGCCCATTTTACAGTTTAAGCTCTCTGGAACGGCCATACCAATGAATAAGTGTAAAATAAAGTGTACTTGGAATTTCACTCTTACAGAATATTTTTGGGTCATCTCACCCCTGTCATTGTTCACATTTTAAAAGCTTCAGCTAGAACCAGGGGATGTAGTAAATGTTTTCTTCCAGGACTGATACCTTCTGACCACACAGAGTTTTCCGACACATATTTTTTTACAAGGAGACATACAATACTCCCTCAAGTCAAGACCACATGCACACGTGCAGCATGAAACAGTCGCCAGGCATCTGGTATATAAAAAGATCTTATTAGATGCAAAATACCTCAAATAAAAACCCCCAAGAAACATTAAATCTACTGAACAGTAGACTTGTACGGGCCCTATTAACATGCACCCAAGAATCTTTGAGGCTTTAACATGATTCACTTGACACTGCAGTAGGGAGTTCAGTTATCCCAATCCTGCAATTAGAAACCGAATTGCCAGAGCCTATGCAAGAACACTACACTGAGGGAAATAACTACAATAGTTTTTCCAATTTCTGGTGCCCTAAATGTGGGACTGTCATTAGCCTCCAGTCACATATCCTCCAAAGTTACATTGTTCTTCATTTAAGGAGAACCATACGTTCTTGGAGGTATGCACTTTTGGAGGTTGCGAAGGGCCTGGAGAGGAAAGTTTCTTTGCTATTTCCTCAAGTCATGTGTTTGTTTCATGGCACCAGTACCATTAATAATAGGAAGTACCACTAGTACCAAGTGCCTGTTTTGCTGGCTGGAAACACTGGACTTCTAGCTCATCTGGCAGATACTTAGAGTTTCAGAGTATAAATGTTTCCTTTCCTGGTGCATGTCACTGAAGTTGGCTAGAGCCCACATTATCTGTCCATCTGCAGTCACAGCTCATCACCTCTTATGGCCTAACTATGTTTCATAAACTGGGCTGATTTATTTTATTTTCATTTGGTTCAATAGACTAAGTATCACTTACATCCACTTGTTATTTTTTGTTTTGTTTTGAAAGGGGATGTTTCGAGAAACAAATTCACCTCACATCCAGTATCAAAGTTAACTGCTTTTCAGCTTGCTCCTCCATCTCTTAAAAGTAACTCCTGGTTAACCCTTCTTCTACCACCCTTTTTTCTTACTTTTCACTTACAATTGCCACAAGTGGCTTTTCAACTGTTGGACAAAGACTGTTTGCTAAATGCAGTAAATCAGTGATGTTCCTTTTCTATGCCAGAGGACTGAAGCTTTTAAGCACTCAAAAGTGTGAACTGCTCACCATCTCTCTCTCCAGATATTGTAGATGATAAAGAACCCTTTAAAATTACAGAGAGAAATCAAATCATGCTCGGTGAGCACCTACTTAAGCATGGATTTAAGAATTCATATGCAGGCACAAAGGAGGACCATGAAGATGACCAAGAGATGGAGCACCTCTCCTATGAAGACCAGCTTAGATATTTGGGGTTGCTCAGTGTGGAGAAGAGAGGCTCCAGGGAGACCTTTTAATAGCCTGCCAGTGTTTGAAAGAGGCCTGTGGGATAGCTGGAGAGGAACTTTTTAAACAGGCATCCAGTGACAGGATAAGGGGTAATGGCTTCAAACTAGAAGAAGCTAGATTTAGATTAAACATTAGGAGGAAATTCTTCACCACCAGGGTGGTGAGGCCCTTGAGCAAGTTGCCCGGAGAAGTCGTGCAGACTTCAGCCTTGGAAGTGTTCAAAGACAGCTTGGATGTGGCCTTGAGCAAAATGGTCTAGTTAGGAGGTGCCCCTGTGGGGGTGCTGGAACTAGATAAACTTTAAGATCCCTTCCAACCCAACCCATAAGATGATTAATGAATTCCAAGAATCTAGTTAAGAATATAACATTAAACCTCCTAGACCTGCAGGCACTGGCCAAAAGTTGAATTTTATCCTCAACAGCAATCATTCATTTTTGTCCAACCAAAGCTGTCAAAAACTCTTTATGCAGCCTTGTAGTGAGATTCTTATATAAATGCCAAATGCCTGTATAACAAACATGTGGCCTTGCTTCTGTTCCATGGATTTGCCAAAGCCTAAGTCCATCCTTTTTTTTTTTTCTTGTGATTTTTATTTTTTTTCCTCTCTGCTGTGCCACAGGTTTATTTTCCTCAAATGAAATCACTAAAACAGGTAGAAATAGTGAAGGAAGCAGAAGTAAGAATAAGAGATGTAGCATCTGAATAGTCTTCCAGTGGGACTAATTTTAGTAAGTATTTGTGCTACTGCTGCTAGCCAATCACTACAACTATTATTAAGAAGCTAAAAACAAAACTAAATTAAACTGCATTTAGCAAAGAATATTGGCATAGAAAGAAGGAAAAACACATATGCTCTTCTATAAACTAGAAGCTCAGTTTACTGAAATGTCCTCAATATCTACACAAAATGTATTAATAAAAAATAACTTGGTGCTCCCTTATTTTGCATTCATTTTACATCCACACTTCTCTGAGGCAACAGATCAGAATGGTGCATTGCCTTCCCCTCAGGCCAAGAGTAATAAACAGGCAGGTGTAATATAAGGCTGCAGTGTCTCAGCTCTCCTCCCAAACAATTGATCTTCCAGGTCTACAGTGTAATTCAGTCTTGGTAGTTCCCTTCACATGTCTCATTCCTGATCGGTCAATTATTTCAAATCAAGCAGAATTAAAGTGTTGTTTTCATGAGGGGGGATGATATTCACCAGTGACCAAAGTGAAACTAATAAACTAATTTCCCTTTACTGCCTTGGGCAAAACAGAAAAATTCATGTCTATGAAAGAAAGACTGCAGCTGTTTCATCAGTTTGATGCTCAAACGTGCTTGCAATTTACTATCTTTAAATTCAATTTTTGTTCACAGGACAATTTTGGAAGGAGAATGCAACAAAAAGCAAACAGCAAAAAAAGGGAGCAGTGAGGGTTTATGACTGCAAGGCAGAGCTGTTCAGAGCTGTGATTCCTGAGAGGAGTGGAATAGCACTCCTGTTCTTTGAAATAGTGCGTATTCCTCCTGCCAATAGCAAATTTATCCAGTAGATGTCAACACCAGCAAAAAATATGTGTAAAGCCAACCTTAACAGCAACAGTAATCACCTCAGTTTACAGCAGTGTATCAGGGGATAGTTTAATATTTGGAAGCATAGCATACTTATTTGCTACTGTCCCATTCCTGTGTCTTGCAGAACAGATCAAGCCTGGCCCATCTGTCAATAAAAATACATAGAGCAAAATAATTTGTTTTTTGCTTTTAGAATAATTTTGGTTGGTTTGCTGAAAAATTACTCATGAATATGTGATCACCATCAGATTAGATCAGAGGAAATTTTTCATAAGAGGAGGAGGGAGGAAAGTGGGCAAAATACTTTGTGGTGCAAAGTGACTACTACAAGCAAAATCTTCATAGTTGCTAAATACAATTTGAAGAGGTCTGTTCCCTTCTGACCTTTTGCTGCATGGTTAAGCAATGCAATGATTTAATGGATTTTGCTCTTTCCTCAAGAAGCTTCTCAGCCTACAATACAGACCTGAGATTCCCACACTGACCCCAGGTCAACAGATACTTGTTGTTCCTGTAAGGTTTTTTATTTCTTTTTCTTGCAATACACCAATGACAGTCTGCTGTAAGCCTTTTAGAGGTATTATCACTCAAAAGACTGAATTTGCTGACAAGTTTTAACCATGCAAAAAAAACAAGGCCATTGCTGTTGACACTTTTAAATCTACTATTAAAATCTTACTGTTTGAACAGCTTGTGTGGAGAATCTGAAGTATGGATTTCTGTTTCCTTTTTTGTTTATTTATAGATAAACCTTGTGTTTGTACTCTGTAATGTTTGCATTTGGCCACTGAGCATGCAATAATCGCATACATTATATGTATTGCTTAGAGACACTTTGCATCACAGCCCATCAGGTTTTTCTGGAACAGGGAAATAACAGATCATTTTCCTGATTGATTAATCTTTCTTCACATTGCCATCTCTCCATGAATATGAGGAGGAAAACAAAAAGTATGTTGAGACATCTAACAGAGAGACAATGAAGAAAATTATTTTAAACAAAACTCACTAAGGAGTTTGTTTTCACAGAGATATAAAACATGGCAAGGAGAAATAAATTAATATATTAGAGACATCACTTTGAGCAGTTACTCCTCATGTATAAACCTTACAGCTCTTAAGCATACACCCTATGTAACAGCAATGATGTAATTACAGATTATCTGATCAGAAACTCAGGCTCTTTGAGAAAGAAAAACAGTGGAGACTGAGAATTACCATTCCCTAGCAATTCTTAGGTATCAACAAAGGCAGGCATGGGAAGATCAGGCAAAGGTACTACACTTTCAATAAATAATCCTAACAGATGATGGCATGTGAGAGAATGAAGTCACAGCTCTAAACACCAGGGAAAGGCATCAAATGCAAAATCTAGTGTTGTGCGATGTCAGGCACCATCAGCACACATGGTTTCGGGAAGCCACATCCTGTCCCACAGCTGTAGGTGAGAGCAAGCACATACTACCCAAGATGGAGCCATAAATAGTTTGGAGGCACACCAGTTTTACAGCCTTGTATGTGCAATTCTTTTAATTACTGTCAACGTTTTCTCTGAATCCCTGTCTCAAAGAAGCAGTGGAAACTTTTGATTTGCTGTGACACCTTGATTGCAGTATGGATGACTCACTGCACCATTCCTGTTAAGTCTTACAAATTTATAGATTTTTTTTTTTAAGGCCAAAAAGCACAAGAGGCTGCTACAATCACTTTGCTCTGATATTCTGTGAATAGCACAGCCCTGCCACCTCATCCAGCAACCAGCTTGTCTGGCAGAAATAGGGACTAAGTAAATCATGCATAAAATTATAATATATGTCTAAGCTTGCCCATAAACACCTGGGAAAAGAAAGAGCAAAAATCATTGATTATGGCAATGAACTAACATACCTTTCTCAGCAACATCTTTTTTTTTCCTAGCAATTTATATAAACTGGGGAGGCTGCATAAGTGGTGTTTGCAGCAGGTGGCCAGGGGCTGCCCTGTGCTGCTCTCCACTGCTTCCAGCCAGCTCCATGATGGCTCCACTGAAGAGTACAGCTGAGTCCATCTGCCTAACCCATGGTGCTTCTATGAAACATGTCTAAGAAAGGGCAAAGTGCTGCAGAAGAAGTGAGAAATGATGACAATACTGTGAGAAATAGCCTTGCCAACACTGAGGTCAGAGAGGGAGGATGGAGAGAAAGTGCTTCAGGAGCTAGAGTAGGGATTACCCTGCAGCCTGAGGAGAGGACTGAAGAAGATATCCGCATTGCAGCTGGCAAAGCACCTCATGGTCTTTTCCTCATGGAGAGAAACCCATGCTGGAGCATGGTCCTGGCAGGAGCTGTGGAGGACTTGCACTGGAACAGGCTTATTCGGATGGACTACAGACTGTGGGAGGGACCCTTACAGTAGGGAAGAAGCAACAGAGCAGAGGTATTATGGACTGCCTGCACCCCTTATCTCCCAAAAGGGGTGGGTTGAAGAGTTGGGAACGAAGGAGTGAAGTTGAGCCTGGGAAAAGAGGGAGGCTGAGGAAAGTTGGTTTGCATTTTTACTTTGTTTCTCAACATCCAACTCTATTTTAATTAACAATAAACTAATTTTTCCAGAGTCATGTCTGTTTTGTCCTTGACAGTACTAAGAGATCCCCTTATCCTTGTCCTGATCCATGAGCTTTTAAAATTTTATTTTATCTTCCTGTCTGCTGAGGAGAATGAATAAGAGAGCTACTATGTTGGGGTCTGGATGCTGACCATGGCAAACCCACCACAGTGAAAAAAGTCTTGCAGCACAAAATAATATTTTTTTTCCCAAGGCACTTTGCACACTCATTCTCTGGGTAGCAGTAGAGAGGAGGGACAGAAAGGGATGAATATTTATTTCTGTATCTGAAATATTTTAGTGTATTTATGAAAGACACTATGGGGAAGACCTCCTACATTATTATGAAGCCTGGGGTTTTGCTTTATTACACACGTTGAAAACTTTATTCCAAATTTTGCTCCATGCACTGTATCATTATTTTGCCTTTCCCCGTGTAATTAATTTCTAAGCTGATATAAGTACAATGCCTGGTTGGATGGGGCTTTGAGCAATCTGGTCTACTGGAAAGTGTCTCTGCCCATAGCAGGGGAGTTGGAACTAGATGATCTTTAAGGGTCATCGCAACTTGAGCCATCCTATGATTCATGACTCTAAGTGTATGAGCTGCCTGGAATGATCTTCACAGATGGAGAGCTCTAACAATTCCTTTCCTGAATAAAGTACATATTCAATTTCCTTGATCTTTTAGATAAGTAATAACACCAACTAAGGATGGCTAAGATATACCCTTTGAATTAATGCCTGTCTATAGCTAGATATCTTATTACCCAGCATTCATATAATGGCCCCATTACATGCTTGATTCCTGTGGCCAGGCTAGACAGAGTAAATTGTTCAGAAGTTGTTTCTTTTCTTTTTCTTAATAAATGAAGTCATCTATTTATTGAATATTATTATTTTCCAGATGTTACAAAGATTGTCATAAAGACTGCTTCTGCTAATTTGTTAGTGATAGACTTTCTAATGCATTTAGTTAAAAATTCTTAATATACAATTTTGCAAGTTGTCCTTTTTTCTCCCACTTTGGTCTTCATTCCCAAAGTCACAGTTTCTAGTAAAATTTCCTACACAAGGTTATCCTCATATTTTAATACAATGATAAGCATTTATGTGGCACACTTTGTCTTCAAACACTTCACAAACATTAAATATTTAATGCCTATGGCACCCCTCTTACTCTCATTCCCATTTTACAGGTAGGAAAACCGACTCACAGGTTAAGTGATTTTGTTTCAAGTCACATCGCAAGTTACTGATGGATGCGAGACTAGAATATATGAGCTCAGATTTTCAGTTCCATATTCAAAACTAGACCAGCTTTGTTTTTTTCACTTAATAAAAATAATAATGAAAAAAACTTGCCATTGTTTAGGGGGGAGTTTATCTGTCTCTTTGGAGGTTATAAAATGCAACCCAAAACAACACAGGAAAAGCACCTCAAAAGCTGACCCAGGAGGGCAGCTACCATCTTTGTAATGCATGTCCTCTCTTTCCGGTGTGCTGGAGGGAAACCCACAAATGCACATTATCAGAAAAGTGGACAGCATATTTTTAAGTGTTTATATACAGACATACACACAGAGACACACACGCATATACATAACACATTCTCAACTACTGCATAAACTGTGACCGCAGACCTTCCAGCCAGAGAAGGATTTGCAATTTAAAAACTGAAGTATGTTTCAAAATGGCATCACTAAAGAGCTTTAGTATTTGATAAGAAGATTATAGTATATTCAGTTGCACACAGAAAAGCCTTTTAAAATAAAAGTCAGGAGTAGTGAAGCCAGGCATTTGCAACAAGATAATGAGAAGCTAATCAGCCAGTGGAGAAGGTGTGCCCTGCTGCAGAAAGCATTAAGGAGCCAGTCAGGTTTTGAAACTCAAATAATGAGTGGGGTTTTTTTTAGCTTTACCATTTTTCATCATCCAAACAGGAGGTCTAAACACAGATTGTATGCGACATTAACTGTATTTCCCTTTAACAGGCTTGTATGGGAACAAATGTTCAGTGTCAGGCTGATACTACATGTCCATTTAATTGAGCTGAGAGAACCCTCCTGCCCCAGAAGAAAGTTAACTCTTCTTTCCATGGATGTGTCTACACAGCTAGCAGCTAATGTCTTGCTCTCACCCATTATTTATACAATTATCTAATTAATCTTCCCAGAGACTCCCCATTTGGTAGAAGTTTCTTTTTTTGGAAAACTCACCCATTGGATGAATGGAACCCCAAATCCAGCCCTAGATACGGTGAGCATGAGTGCTGTATCCACTGACAATCAACACTATAGCATCTCTTGCTATGACACATGGGAAGCAACACAGGAGCCTGCAGTACCACTCATATGAGACATGCTCCTGGCATTACACTCGGGTCTGTTTAAGTTTTCTGTTGGGAAATACAAGCACACATGCAATATCAACAGTAGCAAAACACACTTAGACTTTAAGAGAAACATGGAGCCAAAGATAAACAAAAATTATATCTGCATATTGCACAATTTCCTCCTCTGTGTCACTGGGTTCTGCCTAACTGCTAACATTATTCCAATGCCACTGCATCCAAACACTTTCAATACTCATTTACCTGTGACAAAACCTTCCAAGGTCAAGAACTACCGTCCCTTCTCTCAAGCTGATGAAGTGAAGATGGAGGTAATGTGGATCAAAGCTAGAAGAAACCCCCAGGTAGCAAGAGAGGTGTTCGGACACTATATCCAATTTAAATACACACAAAACCCCTCCAGGCTTAAGAACCCCAGAGCCTGCAGGAAACCACTTTTTTGCTAATAAAGCAAACATGGTGTCACATCATGATCCCCTCCAAAATACACAGATGCTCTGAGATGAGGCAATACAATGTGACTCATCCTGCTGAGGGATCTGGTTTCCAGCTTCATCTCCCTATATAATCCAAGCACAGGGCATTAAAGAAATATACTGGGTTCAGAGGTTTCCATGACAGGAGCTAGATGGTGATGTAACCATCATAGCTATATTTAGCACAGCATTGGTACTAGAGCTCTCTTTCAGGTGGTACTATCCATCTTTCACTTCCAGCTTGACTGAAGGCAAGGAGTAGGTCTAATCCTCCACTCTCTTGCGATACCCAATGTGACTCTAGGCTCAGCTCAACAGACCACTGGAGCACACTGGAGCGAGATAAGAAAAACAACTAAGGACATGGCAAATTAGCACCATGCCCCCACTACTCTGCTAACAGAGCTTTTGAGCAGACAGCCAAACACCAAATCTCAGCCAAAGGCCATGAGGGAAGACACTGGTGTTTCTGCTGCCACCATTCTTTGGGACTGAAGCCACTGCAATTTAGCAAACAAGCCATTATCTTCCTCAGGCATTCACATGCTCAGCTACTGCACAAAGTAGATGCCTCTGCCTTCCTCGTCAGATGGAAGAGGTTTTAGTTGCTGGGTTTTGTTTGTTTTGTTTTTTCCATTTCATTTTTCAGATTATAGAATTAACACAGATGCTGAAAAAATATTTTGTAGTACTACCATAAAACAGCAGAGTGGAGGAAACACATACATATTATGAAAACTATGCTGTTATAATATGTAGCTTTTCTGTTATAAATTACATTGACCAGCTAAAGTACAGGTTACAGTAAAGTCTACGTAAGTCATGTCGTGTCAGTAATATGCATATGGGAGGAAAAAGAAGAAAGAATTTCCTCATGGATTTTAATGCATTTAGCAAAATGGCCAAGATTAAATTCCTTGGAGAACTATGCAGTTGTCACAACTACGGAAATACCAAGTAACACTGAATTAAAATCCTTCTCAGGAATGCACAAAACATAGCTTGCTTTTACTATTTCTAATCCTGAACCACCGGCTCTCTTAGGCAGCCAAGACAACTTGACTTTCTTACTCATTTGCCATGCAAGCCATTTAAAAGGTACCATGCCCATCCCTCCAAGTTTCTAATATCATAACTCAGGGAAAACCTTAGGGCTTCTTGTACTGACAGCAGTGGGGTCTTAGTGTGATGGGAAAGGCTTGAGGGAAGCTCAGTTAGCCTGGGTTAGCCTGGAAGAGGATGGGGAGAGAGAAAGGGCAACAACAGATCATCTTTAAATGCAGCTTAAAGCTGAGACTGCAACATGGCAGAAGCCCCCCTGCAGCCTTTCCCAGTTTCCTCCTCCAGTGATGATCATTCTTTCAATCATTTTTTTTTTCCACTATCCTTACTATGTCTCCATTTTGTCTCATATTTGTACTCACCATCTCCCTCTCCCACTGTGTGCTCCTATTCAGGTCCCTCTCACTTGTTGCTTCATGTCGAAGTAAGAATTCATTCCGGACTGAGACAGACATTTTACAAAACTTTGTTTTCTTTACTTGGCTATTCTTATCTTTTTTAGCCTTTCTTCTTCTCTCTTAAAATCCCTAAATGAAATCATTAAGTGAACAAGAGTAACCCGATGGACCAATAGTTTGGCAAGACGACATCATTAAAAGGAAACAAAGGACTCTTTATCCTATTCTCAGATGCAGAGAGGAGAAAATAGAGGTGAAGAAGCAGGTAGAAATATAGTGGTGATGAAACGGAATTGACAAGCTTATAATTTATTAATCTTCTAAGCATAGTTTCATCCAAAAATCAGGGTAAAAAAAAGAAGTTCCCTCTTAAATAAGGTATTTAGCAGAAATCTTTAAGGGAGCCAAAAACCTCTTTTCTCCCAATTGAGTTATCTACTGCTAATGCCTCGCAAGAGACTTTAGTTTGGGAAGCTTAATTTTATTACCTTTAAATGGAAAATTTCAGCAGCCAAGAGCCAGTTGACCAACCACTTCTATTTGCAATGGAATTCATGGAATTAAATCCCACAGAGCAGCTTGTTCCAGGAACATCCCAGTGCTTGGGTGCAAAAGTTGGGCCAAAAGCAGTGATTATGACTTTGTAAGTTAAAAAAAAAAAAAAAAAAAAAAAGTACTGGCTCTCAACAGATTAATTTTTAAGGACAGCATACACTAATTTCTTATTTTCTGCATTGCCTTTGCTGGAAATGCAACAACATATAAGCACTGCATGTTGTGCTTAGTAGCTTAAGAGACTGTGATTTTGCTCATTCTGCCTGGTCTGAAAAGTGTTTTCACAGAAAAAAAAAAAATCTCCTCCTCCCCAAACAAATCACCCCCCTTTTCCCCTGCAGTTGTCTTCAAATTTCACCAAGAATTGGAGGGACACCACCCTTGGAGAAGGCAAAGGAGGGAACACATCTGTGGGAGGTTTTTATTCTAGACAGAGAGGCTCTCCCTGAGACAGCTTTTTGCCAACTCATGGAGAGTTTGGAAAATGAAGGCAAAAGCTTCCCATTTGACTGAATTCAATAGGAAGGCAGTGCAGTGTGTGGAGCACCAGGGCAATTTGCTTTTGGCAGCCTATTTTGCTAAGTAGGTGGGCTGCATTCGGAGCCAATTAGAGGTTGACGTTTTCATCCTTAGGCACAATGTGCTGCGACACAGCTCGGACTGTTCTTCCCTCCCTGTGTCTGTGTTTACTGTGGCTGTTCATTTTTACTGTTGGCAAGGGGGTTGTTTAATAAAGCAGGCCATTCCCTAGTTACAAACAGCGTTTATCATCCTTTGGTATATATACGCATATGGTATGAAATAGAATGCTGTTAAAAGTCAAAGCAACTCCTGCCAGAAATTTTTGATGGCAGCATTGTAAAAAGAGCATTTGGGTACAATGTTGTTCCCTGGTTTCCAGTGCTGAGGGAAAAGGGAAGAGACAGCAGGGTGGGTCTCCCCAGATGTGAAGTTCAAAGGGGATCATAACAGTGAAGAGCAAGAAGCAATATCTGTATTTCAAAATTATCCCATTCCCAGTTCAAGGTCAGAGCTTTGTTTTGGCTTGTGCTGTTCTACAAACAGAGCCAAAGAGGAGTTTGATCCATCTTTTTATTTCCTGCAGTGCTAAGCTACCAGAATGTTCACATCTAGAGTCTGCTTTAGTTCTATCTCTAATTAAGGAAGTTTATTTTTTCAAACATGGTACTGAGACTGGCTGATGTTGCTTCAGGTCACACGACGATGGTTCAAACTGCTTTCTAATATACCTAATAGTGCCACAGTGATATGTTCAGCTTATTACTGTTACAGAAGCAGTAGGGTCAAGGTATTCTCTGCAAAACGCTTCTGTAATGGAGTGGATTAATTTAATGAATGCCATTTACTGCAGCAGAAGTGACAATGATTTGATGTTTTGTTACAATTAAGACTCATTAGCAAGTAACTTTCTTCTTAGTTGTCTGACACTATAATAGATATAACACACATCAGATACAAAAGTTCTGAACTTCTTTCTTGTAATTTTTAATAAACATGAAGGAAGTGAGAATGAAAGTCTCAGCACTGAGCTGCTTAAAAGTGGCCTGCTTGAGGGATGTCATATAAAATTCCTCGCACAAACTATGGAGAGAATGCAAAAGTGCATGTAGCTTCTAGGAAATCACTGGATTACATCTGACATTTAGGCTTTCAACCAAAAAACTGGAAATTTAATCCATTGCATCCCATCACCTGGCTAATATGCAAAAAGGCTTTGAAGAAAGCAGGTAGAGTCAGCTCTTGATTTGTCACTTTTAACAAAATCCCAGAGCTTTACAACGATAGGAGGAATCCTTGCATCTAAGAACTTGCTTGCAGAAGGACCAGTGTTCCTACTATGAGACTGAGGGAAAACTCAAACTCTGTTTTTCCAAACAGTGTTTGAATGCTGAGGGATGAACCCCACACACTTCTACCAATGCCAATCAGTTTGTTCCTTGGGAACACAACAACTTGTTTGGTTTTCAGAAATTTTGAGCAGCAGTATGCTGAATGCTCAGAAACATGAATAAAATCTCCTACTAAATAAAAAATATGTTTCCAAGTAAAACCAACAGTGGTCAAACCAATGCCACTAGACTCAAGGTCACATTTTAAAATTACAAGTCAACAGCTAAAGTATTTTCGAATGCAGCATTCCCCAACTTTACTGGGGACACAAGATCATGCTCAGTTGTACAACCTGCAAAAGCATCTTACTCAGCCAAGAAGTGAAGCTACTGAATGAATTAAATTGACCAAGTCAATAGCACTTAAAATGTGGATCTCACAAAGAGTACTTGTATATATACACACATGCATGTATACGTATATATAAAAAATATATATAAACCCCCCAACATTTCATAGATAGCTTCTAAATCCCCAGAAAGACACCCACATTTAAAAGATTTAATTTAAAAGATAAACTTAGGTATTAACTGAAGGGGGGAAAAATCTTAAACATGCAATGAACTATTCTCTAATATTTGGCAATAAAACTTTGATTTTTGGAGTCGATGTTAACTTTTCTTTAATCCAAAAAAAAAGGAAATATAAATTTTTTACCTTTTAGTTAAACCTAACTCATAATCTGTTTAAACTAGGTGCTGTATAGAAAATTATTTCAGAATACAAGGTTGAGAACGAAAATAATTCAGCAACAGCAAAATGTGTATCTCCGAACACAAATGCGTAATGAACAGTTACTTTAAACCTAGAATAAGAGACACCCTCTCCTCCCCTCCCCAATACAAAAAGAGGGAATAAACAAAAAAAAAAATCAATACCATATCTTACTGTTCTTTTGCAAACTCAGTATTGCTCACTTGCATTCTGCCTGGCATGGACACAAATGTACTTGCCAAGACAGACATAAAAACCCACTGTATTGTCAAAATTTCCAGCTGATGCTGCTGATGACTTCTTCTTGATCAACAGATCAAGTCGCGGCAGTCTTAAGATGTAAGAAGAGAGCAAAAAGTAGGAGAGAAGGAGGAGGTGACTCAGCAGGCAGGACTGGAAGCCAGAGACCCAGATGTTTGATGGCAAAAAGCATCATGGAGGGAGTTCTTTGAAGCTTCTTCAAAGCCCTTAGGCCTCTCCAGCTCTTCTGAGCACATCTTTGGTAGGAAAGACTCTCCCTAAAACTACTTGTAGAACCTGGTATTCAAACACCACCAATTGCAACCTGAAAATGAGTCATCCATGCGAATTCCCAGTTCCCTCTCACCTACATGCAGTCTTTGTTAACTCTCTCATGCAGATGCAAACCTGAGCAGCAATGTGCTAATGAACAGAATACAAAAATCTGCTTTTCCCTTCCATTGTAAAGCAAGGATAAAAATCACACTCCTGCTCTCTTATCCCATGCCAGAAGAGTTATAACCCCATGAAAATCACTTAAGTTAAAGATAAGCTGGGGGGTTCGACTTTATATTCATTTTTATCAAACCCTTGAAACTGCTTCATAGGGTTTATTTTACTAGGTATTTCTACTAACAATAATAACCCCCCTTATCTGTACTAAAGATGAGAAAAAAGCAGATTGCATCATAAATCTTAGTCATACTAGCTAATAATCTTAAAAATCATGCTTTTAACATGGATGGCACCTGTTAAGTCAAAGCACATTTTTTCCTGCCGTTTTAGGAATATAGCCTCATCCCAGCTCCTGTTACGAAAATGGAAGGTTTTCAACAAACTGCACTGACAGCTGCAGGATCACAAAAAATCCTTCAAAGGTCTCTGAAGCTGAGATGTAAGCATGGCACCCCTTATCTATAATTCGGGAAAGAGAAATAAAATCTCTAAATGCTATATTTAACCCCCCAGCCCCTCACTGCAGGGCTTTATCCCTGGCTGTTTCTAATAAAAGAGTTTCAAGTGTCAGCTGCAATGTCATTTTGTTTATTAAAAGCAGAAGAATTATAGCAATAATTATGTCAAACCTGAACTACAAAAAGGACCACGTATATGCAATCTTTCTGTATAAGGCAGACTGATAAACATCATTTATTTCACAATTACCTATGAGATGCCATACAATGTACCTTTATATATGTTTAAAGCAATTTTATTCCAAAAGATGCACATCTGATTTCAGTGGAGGGCATGTTTTGCATGATGCATTAAGGTCTAACTAAATTTATTTTTTAAAAGAAGAAGAAGTGTAACTTATTACAACAATGCAAACTATTATTGTCATAACAATGTAAAGTACCCATGGATTTAATACTACGAATGCTCTATTCATCACAATCTCATTTGGCAATAGTGTCATTTCACAGTATTTTATTATACAAACATTTCTCCAAGAGCAATGCCATCTCACAGAAGAGGTGCAAAAACCAGGGCGCTTTCATTCTAAAGTACCTGAATTATAGTTCTTTATCAAATCTTTTGAAAGTAAATACAGTCACTCCATTACCATTTCATTCTTCTTCCAAACATAGTAAGGATGCAAACCTTTCAGCTCTAGAGCATGGAACAGGACATAAAAGTTGAGTAAATTACAATCTTGGCAAGATAGAGAAATTGAGGCAGGGAGTGGTCAACTCAAGGTCACAAACTGTGTCATGAGTAGAACAACAGGAAAGTTTCAAGATGCTGACACAAGTTATGGACTAGCCACTGGGCCACACTGCTTCTTCAGTTCTTAGATGGCTCTTAGCACCAGCTTTATTTCCATTTCTATCATTAATAAACGCATAAGCATAATGGACTAACATGAAAATCTTAGCTGTTACAGGGTGGCCTCATATATGCAACCTAACAGATGGTATGTGACATTATTTTAGAAATTTCAGTATTTTGATGGCTCTCTGGGAATGGACTTCTTCCCATGCCACAGGGTGAAACATCTAGTATCAGAGCAAAGATTACACATGACACCTAACCATCTGCTTGGGAATTACTGCTCATGCTCAGCTCCTGATACACCCTAACTACAAGTCACCCCAACCAGGAAAGAGTTTAAATGCAAGGGAGAGGTTTGGGAGCAATTCTTTAGCATAAGCAGGTGGGCAGTAACTTCCCAATTCCTATCAAACTTTACAATGTAGCAGGGAAGTCAGTATTGCCAAGGCGTAAATAAAACAGTACTGTATGACATAAGACTGATTTCATATTATTTGAAAACATTTTTCACCATCAGGGAGAAAAACTGGTCAAGACTGATAGCAATGCAAATGACTTTACCTGAGTCTGAAAGCATAAACTCCTGGATGCCTTCTAAATGCACTTTTCAAAAACCCTGGGATTTTAGTAGTATTTGCACTATGAACTATAGTGCCTAAACTACTAAGCTAAATGTTCCTTCGGCCTTTCTTCCAGCCTTCAATGCCCCACTGACACACGCCATACACTTCATAGCTCAAACCACGCCACCCTCTCCTGCAAAACCCTTCACAAGCCTGCAGCTCCCCAGCCTCACCTTCAGGGACCTGTGCCCTTCGCCCCTGCCTCAGGCTCCACTCCTCTCCCTTCTCGCCAGGTGCTGTCTTTGCTGCTCTCCTGCACCGCCCTTCTCCACGCTTCCCTCTTTCAAATCTCTCTGCGATCATGGAGCCTAGCAACGTTAATCTGCCACTCATTTATCATGTTTCAAGCTCAGATATACAAATCCGCTTCCCTTTGTCCCTTTGGATCATTGTGATTTCATTTTATGGTCTCAATTCCTCTTTTCTGGTCCTCTGCTTACAGGCTGTTGTTTATTATTATTTGCCTATCTGGAAGTTAATCTCTCTGAAGCCAGAGTCCTTGCCGCTGCCTTCCTCCATTCAGCATGAAGCCGGGTGCTCTGTCAGTGCTTGATAAACCATTTGTCATTCAGGCAGTTATCAGGCAGATAACGCAGCTGCACACGTGTCCACTTTAAGCAGCATATACTACAGTACTGAGAATAAAAGTGTTAAAATAGCACTGAAGGATTTATAAATATATGTTGGTTTGTTTTTTCCCATGTGAGCCACAGAAGGCAGGAATTACCTTGCTGGGCCAGGCCTGAAGAGATATTTAAGACTTGTAGATCCTTACTATTTCAACAAGAGCTTCAATGACCCTGGACTTCTGTAGAAACTCCCCTTTTTGATTTCTCCATCTGGAAAACAATAATTAAGATGACATACTGAAAGCCCAGGGCTTCATTTCCCTTTCTTGACATACAAACTGTAAAGCTAACACTTCTCTTTGTTGTCCACACGCTACTGGAAGTGGTTTTAATGAAATGGTTTGGAGAGGGCAAGCATTAAGGACTAAGCAGAACCACAACCGCTTCTCCCTCGATGTCCTGGCAATAGTGGTAGCTACCTGCAGGTTAAATAGAAACTTCCCTTTGGTACAGATAATTCAGTTGTTCTCTGTGTTCTTTGGACTTAACACTGCATGTCATGTCACTGTCTGAGGAATTATTTTTACTTTTGTATCATACTGCTGTCTGAGGTGGTCAATATTTATAAGCTAAAATCTTGCAATACAAGAGAGACTTCACAGAGAAGACGAAGAGCTCCTTGCTTTAATTCCTGCTGTGCAGGAGCGTTAGGGCTTCATTCAGAGATTTCTGAGGTGCCAAAAAAGGGAATTTTCCAAAAGGCTTGTTGAAGATGTTTCCCTAGCAGCTCAGCCTGGGAAGAGCTGAAGCTGAACCCTTCTCCTGCCTGAGCCGTCTCCAGCAGACAGTCCAGCTAATAGGTTTTTAAGATATTTTTAAGGATATAAACAAAAGAAAGGCCCAAATCCAAACCAGAGGCAGCTAAAGCTAATGATGTGTTTTAAACCAGAGTTTTCATTTGAGTTGCAGAGTCACTTTTATACGGGGGTGTTGAAGTGGCTATGGGTAAACACTGCCATAAACCAGGATACAGCTGGACTAAACAAGTAACTTCATTTTCAGAGATTTCAGGAGGTTCGTGGTGAGCAGAGGCTCCACACTTCCAGTGAGGAAAAAAACAAAGAGAAACCACCAAAAAACTATAAATCATTCATGTTATAAAGTTCTCCTTGACATTATGACCTACAGACAGAACATTCACAAACCAGAAAGATGTGGGGAAAGCACAGTGGGGTCTGTAAAACAGGGAGACTAGCACAAGCATGGAGTAAGCAGGCATTTTATACTGTCTGCTTTAATTTTACTAAGCAAGAGCTTGGGATTTCATCAAAAAAAGATAGGCAATGCATTCAAGTAATTTATTTTTTATTTTTAATAATTTCCATCCTTTGCTTTTTCCTTTTTTCTTGTGACAGTCTGAGATAAATTACATGGAGGTCCAAGTGTGCTTCTATGTGCTTCAAACAATTTACCTGAGGGAGTAAAACTCAAAATGTCTGAGACAGGTTTTTCAGTTAACAGATTAGAAGCAGTACAGAAAAAATTATATGAAAATAAACAACCCCGCCCATCCTTATTACTGCCATACAAACTTATTTTGATATTCAGATTTCAAAACCAAATTGGTAATAATTGTTTTTGTTTGTTGGGAAAGTGGATTTCTGCTACCTCAACATAGGCTATTTTATTTGGAAATTAAGGCCATCTGTGCATGAACTTGCACAAAAATAATTACACTCTTTTTTTTTTTTTAAGTCCAGTTTAATTAGTTTGGTGACAATACTTGCATATCAGCTTTTATTTTTGTAACTAATTAAAAATGAAAAATTTACCTTTTGAAAAGCTCTTTCCTTATTTTCATTTACAACTGGCATCCAGTTAGAGTTTCCAGTATGGGTTAGCTATCACTTTCTGCCGTGGAAAGACACTAAACACATCTGCTTCAAATGAAAATACAACCTCCCTTCAAACCACTGTTACATACTTTTTCACAGGATGGTTAAGCTAGCCAGTTTTATTTTGTATCTATTACGTTCTCATATATTACAACATATATTAGGGGCACTCAGAGCTTTGGATGACCATTCTTGAGACTGAAAGCTAAACAATAATGCAGATGAAGAAGCAAAAATACAACACACATCCCCCCTTATCCCCTTTGTAGGTTTCAATGGACAAGAGGAATATCACAGCCAATTTGATTAATTCACTGACATCTGAAGAAAAATTCTAGTAATTTTTCAAAGTGAGCCTTGTAGTTTTCACTACTTCCCCCCACCTAGTAGAAGCTATAGGAGGTTGTGGAAGATGAGGGTTAGGTCTAGCATGTGGAATGCAGATGCAGCTTCAGCTATAACAAGCCTACTTCTTTCTCTGTGTCATACTAGTGTATCCCATGGTTCCTTCTGCAGGCGCATTAAAAACAAGTCCTCACTACCACTGCACCATGTCAGTTCTATGTATTTTGTCCAAATGTAAAAGTGATACTGCTATTTCAGATCTGCTGAAAGTGTTTTTTAGTTTCTTCTCTTCAAAGCAATTTTACACTGATTTCTCAGTTTGTACTTGTGAAACCTATGGTAGAAGAGAAAGGCTGGAGAGCAGGTCTAATGTATGCACATCAATTTTTAAACAGCCATTTTATGTTCCCTGGGATGAAAATCCATGCAGCTTGGCTCATTTATGAAAGCCACAGGATCTCACAAAGTCTCCTTTCCCATCACAGATACAACTGTGCCACTAGGGCTGTCTCACTAGAAATCTCAATCCTTATCAAGGTCAAGAAATGCAAGGAGGGAGCCTGGTGACCTCTTCAGCTGGCTGTTACAGGGATTATTTTCCTGGACTGTTTGCCTTCTCCATTCTCCATTGAATCACTGTGTTCACCTTTGATCTTTGTGGCATTCCAGACTGTCATCCCTTCTGCACTTCATACATGCTGACACCCACCTTTGATCAGCAACATCAGCCCTCACCATCTCAACAACACTTACCTGTAGCTGATAGTCCCTGTAAATATCAGAACAGCTTGTAAGAAGGCAGGACAAAGCAAATCTCTCTCTCCTTTCAAAATATTTGGTGCCACATGCAAAAGATGTGACCCTTTGACAGTGTGTGTTGTTACTCCTGCTTATCCCTCTGAATATGTGCCTTGCTGTGTTTCACCTCACATGCCACCCTTTGCCTATGGTCCAGCCCATCTTTTCTGTCTTATTCTTTACATGCAGGATACTTGGACTGAGCTTGAATGCTCATTTGACTCTGTGTGCACACATCACCTAATACAAGGAGATCTTAGTCCATGACCCTGGCTTAGCAGATTTTCTGTAGGATTAAGTAAAGACAAAAAATAAAGCCAAATAATCATTTACTACTACCAAAAAAAAAAGTTAAAAGAGCAAGTGACACCTTTCTCTGACCCTTTTGCAAAGTGTTGTTACCACCATCCATTCTTGCAGTTAGTTTTGGCTATTCCAATTCCTTCAGCAGCTGATTAAGTACAGTGCTCTCTTCTGCTCAACTAAATTTAACTTTATGCTACTCTACAGCATTAAATAGCTGTCTTATTCTAACTCAGGAGTCCATGTGTATCTCTTGTAGATGGAAAGACCCATCTACAGAGTTTCTAAAATGTGCCAGAATCTCCCTCAAGAAAGAGGAGCCAGAGATCTTGGGAGCTGGTGGATCACAGTGCCTCCTACTGCAGATCTCCTTGGCATTATACAAAAAGGTAAGACATGGAGGATGCAGCAGCATGGGGCTCAGAGAAGGAAGCTGAGCTTAGGGTAAGATGATAAAGAGCTGGAATGATACTCAACCCCAGTGCCAGCGGTTCTTATCAGAACTAAAACTCAACGACAACTACAGCTGCTGGGTTTTTTTTTCAACAAAAAGTGACTTTTGTTCTGTAATAAATAGATAGATAGATATGCTTTGATCGCTATTCATCCAGCCAATGGCAGCAAATACATCTACAACATAGTTTCATCTGAATAACACTGAGGACTTGACTTCTGATGGTTAAACAACCATCTTGTAAGGAAGGACCACTGCAAGCCAACCTATTCCACAGTACAGAGCAGACATTAGGCTGTCCAGCACCATCTTACCTTCAGTGTACCAGGCTAAAGCAAAGGACAAGATTAAACCTGCAAAACATTCCAAAGTACAATGACTATCTGCTATGTGTTAAATTCAGTTCTGCCACATTTGGTTTTCTCTTGTATGAAAACAACCCCTTGGCAATATGCTCTGAAGCAGAAACAAACTCCCATCACTTCTGAGGCTTCCTACAACTTATTTGGTATCCTGCTTCAAGGTGAATAATTGCAAATCAGAAATATTTTATTGCACTGTTAAGTGCTGAATGTATCTTACTGCTGTACTTTCTTTGTCTGAACAAACCTGGTATAGTGAGCAGAAACAGTAAGCAAATAGAAGCTTGTCTGTCTCAATACTATACTGTGGCATGCAAAACAAACTCAGATTTACTAAAACATGTAATACCAGGTTCTTCTGTTGAAAATACTCTGAGCTATCCATACACATTATTAAAAGAAAGCATGACTCTAGGATAACTACTGACCAGCTGTTTCATCTCTGCATTTCACTATGCTTGGAAAGGACACTAGTGTGCTCCAAGTCTATTCATAGGTGTTTTCAGTTTCTGCCTTTTATGTAATGGCACTGCTCTACAGTCATTAATTTTTTTAATATTTAATGTAGCTGAAGTGCCATAATATGGGATGGGTTTGCAGACTGGAACAACAACTGTAGGTATTTTCCTAAAGGAAACTGGAGGAGAGTTCTCTCTCAATCAGAGAAAGCATTTCTTCAGTATGTGAAAAAACTGTTGAAGTCCAAACAATGCATCTTCCACTGGCTCAATTTTTCCATTTTATTAAAAATTTGTTTTTAAAGCGTGAATGGGAAGAGGAACTTTTGGTGATTAAAACTAAATTTGAAGGAAAAAACCACACTGTTCATGTTGTTCTACTCCAGTATAGACATTTGTTTGTCTCTCCTGCTTAAGCAGGAAGCTTCTGCCGGATTACACACAAAGTGCTACAGAGTGTGGAGTGAGGAAAGTAGAGTTTCTCCAACCACAGCTTACACTGTGAAGGAGGAACACTGCAATTCATGATGCATTCTGCTGATGTTGGGAGGAAACTACACCAAAGATGACATCAAGGATTGAACTCCATATGTCTGAGCATAGAAAAACTTGAACTGCTGCCACATCGCTACAATGAAGTCTGACACATGGCAGTGCCTGTTAAACTCCAAACCCTTTCATTTATTAAGTCTTATAAGCCACAGAATCATACACAACACAAAACTACTGAGGCTGAAAGGTACTCCTGGAGATAGCTTAGGTAACCCTGCTACTCAAGCCACGTCACCCACAGAAGGTTGCTAAGGGGCCATGTCGATTCAGATCTCCAAGGACAGAGACTCTACAACTGCTCTTGCTAACTTATTCCAGCATTTGACCCTTCTCACAGTATAAAAAAGTTTTCTTCATCTTCAAATGAAATTTCTCACACTTCAGGTTGTGCCCATTGTCTCTTGTCCTGTCACAGCATCACAGAAAGGAGTTTGATTCAGTTCTCCTTACTCTCCATTTACCCACATTGCTAAGATCCCTTCTGAGCTTTCTCCCAGCTGACAGTTTCATCTCTCTCAAATCTGTCCATATACAGGAGATGCTCCACTCCTTAACCATTTCTGTTAGCTTTTGCTGGACTCAATCCAGTAAGTTCATATCTCCCTTGCATGGGGCTGTTGAGACCCCACACCTCTGCTGGGCTTCACCAGGGCTGAAAAGAGGGGAAGGATCATTTCCCCCAACCTGCAAGCAATGCTTTTCCTGATGCAGCTCAGAAGGCTGTTGGCCACCTTTGCCACAAAGGCACACTGCTGGCACCGCATCAGCTTACTATCAGGACCTCCAGGTGATTTTCTGCAGAGCTCCTTTCCCGAAGGTTAGCCCCAGCTGGTGTGGGTGTTTGGGATAATTCCTCCCTCTGGGACACAGTAGTAGTGAATGGCCTAGTTTTCAGTTCACCCCACTGTGTGTCTATCTAGCCAGCACTGCATCAGCCAGTATTTGAGGATGCTACAACCATGCCCAGAAAAATAACAACACTTGGGTAGTTGTAGGACAGCACTTAAGTCTGGATCCTGGTGTTTGGTTTACTGTATGGATATAGATACTGATGGGCAGATACGGCTTTGCCCTCTCACCCCGTGGAAATCATCCAAAATTAACATTTCACTGGCCAAAAGCAAGCTGCCAGTAATGCGGACTTGAATTAGAAAATTTTCTTTCTGCAGACTGCCCTTCAAGCAAGTGCCATAGGCTATGGGTAAGCCAGCAGCCATTCTGCAAGTATTTGTGGCTTGTGACTTTTCCCACTCATTCCCTCCAGGAGCAAACATCATGGAAACCTGTAACATGATTAGTCTGCCACATGCTGGATAAGTATCATTTAGAAGCTTCACAACCTCACCTTCAAGGTAGGTATCTCTACATTTAGAAACCACAGGTCTACCTTTTTCTTTTTTCCTGCATTTTTAAGCCAAAACAATTTCTCTGATCTATGGGTAATATGGTTGTGTAAAGAAAGGAAAAGTTGCACAGCAGAGGTGAGAGGGCAGAGAAGAAAGGTGGACAGGCTGTAAACTGCAACACAGGAGATGCAGGACCCTTTAAAACTGGCACTGCTCTTGAGAAAATGCTATGCAGAATTACACCTTAAAAAATACCATAGGGCTTAGAGACATATGTCATATAAATTTGATATAGAAAGCAGCTGTCTTATGGAAGGTCTATCCCTTTCTCTGTAAAACACACTAAATGTGTTGCTCCCGAATTATAGTATTTATTTCTCAGTTGGATGAACAGACTTCCCCCCCCCCTCTGTTGAACTATGTTCCTGCCTGGAGATATTTTTCCCTTCCCTCTATGTTTGCTTTCTAATGCAAACATTACTTGAAATTATTGCAATAAGGCTGAACAACTATTAATTAGAAGTGAAGAAGATGTATTGCATCAGACAGCACTGCTATAACAGATCAAATAGTAAGAAAGATATAGAGCACTATGTGTTGCAATCAGCTGCTTAATGTCTCTTAGATCACTGTCCTCTGTTTCACAGGCAGCATGGTGGTTTGCACACTACTCTGATTTGGCTGCGTGCCTGCATTTGAGCTATACCTATAACATAAGATCACAATCTGTGAAGAGGAGTCAGATAAAAAAATGGCCTTACAAGGAGGCTGCAAGAAAGCAGCTGAGCTTTTTTGTCCTTGTGTTAACCCTTACACTTTCCATTAGAAGGCTGTAGCAGTGGGGCCCATGGTTTCATTACCTGGAGTTTCTCAGTAGCATATTATAGAGAGCTAAGAAAGATTCACTCAGTAAAAGGGATAGATGCTTCTAGTCCCAAAGTGTGAGGCTTTGGAGTTGTAGCCCTACTGCTGCTGTGAATTTGCAAATAGCTCTGTGTGCAGGTAATGAGAACTCAAATGGCACAGGTTGGTGAGCTTTTTTACTATGTTGTTTCTGCAAAAGTAGTGCAAGATCTATCATGAGGTTTAAAGTAGTTCCAATGGCTGCAAACATAGAGGAGCGTTGGCACATAAAAATAGTCCTCTCTTGGCAAAAGGCAGAAAGTATCTCACCATGAGGAACTCTGTACCACCCCAGAGAGACCTGTACACTAAGCCTCAGAAACAATCATCAGGATTGCAGGACCAAAAAAAACCCCAAAAAATCCATCTTAAAACTCTTCAGATAAGATATTTATTAATCAGCCAAACAAGAATTCAGATGATGCAAGATTTCTGATTACATCTCATGTGCAGAAGCAATAAGCCACAAGGAAAAAAAAAAATCAATTTCCAAGATTAATAAAATGATCAATTCAGGTCATTAGCAACAATTACTTCTTTAAGACAGATACCAGGAACCGAACTGAGACCAAACTCATTACCCAAATGGCTGCCTATCAACCATGAAATGGCAACAGCCTATTGTTGATTCAGTTCAGATCTGGAGCTAATTATTTGGGGGGTAAAGAGTTATCAGTCTCATGAGTTTATTGAGCCACTCTTTGACAGTTGTGTGTGTGTGTGTAAAAAAAACAAACACCAAACAGAAGACATTTTCTACAGCTGATTTCTTATCTGCACTTTTTTCCCTGACTAACACCAAGTACTGGGAAACCAAGACCTGTTTCCAATCTATGTGCTCAGATACTTACTGTGGTTACAACTCTGAAGCTTCTTTCCCTAGTGTAAGAAAATGTCTGCATATAAGCGAGGCAAAGGGTTATTAATTCTTCACAGCTTTAGCTTCACTATTTTAAAGCTCACACCAGATTCAAGCTTGGGCATGCTGATGGCAAATGAGAGTTACATTTCTAATTATCTCCTTCCTTACAAAAATAAATAAAATTTACAGATTCAGGGACATGTATACACACACATACAAAAAAAGATACTGCTATTAAGAGACAGGAAGGCTGTGCTAAAACACCCCTAGGCAAACAAAAGGATTCCTTTCTTATCCCCCTCTCCTCCTTCCAAAGACTTTCCCATTTATAGCTTGTCACTTACAGACACACTTCCAGCATTTAAAAATACTCCCCATGTTTGTGGAGCCATTTTCCAGAACAAAACGTTATCATTCATCAGGAGCAGAGCTGTTTGCAGTGTGAACAATTCGCTTTCGTTAAGTACCATATGGCCGCCTGTAGGAAAATGCCAACATGTTTCAACTCTACAGCTGGGCCACAGTTCCTTTATTCATCGTGCAGATGGTTGTAATTGACACCACTACTAAAACAGGTCTTGAGCACTTCTGTAGGATCATTAGAGTAATTAGTTATTAAATACAGTTACCATTTTTAGAAAGGAGGTTTTAAGGCTTGGCTTGTAAAACGCAATATTTTGCTATAATGAAATAGACAGGCTAAATGTTATGGGGAGGGCTATTTTAGTTAGTATTTTATCAGAGGGGATATGGAAATTGCTAGAGCAAAGTGAGGCACACAAAATTATTTATTAAGGAAATCAGCTGAAAACCAGAATATTCTTAAATCACCTCCTAGCACAACTGCACACTAAAACTTCTGCAGGAAAAAAAAAAAACCTCCAGGGAGAGGGGGAAGTGAAATTTTGCCTATCACCAAATTTCATGTCTGAATTCAACTTTAAATGTGAGATGTTAACATTTTCTGTTAAATACAAATAATACAACTGTTGGTTCTCCATATTCTTAATACTCTGATGCACATGTTTTCAGGATTAAAATTCAAATGCATGGTTTATTTTAATGGTGTTACCGGGTCAAATTAACACATATTATTGCAGGGGTCCTGCTCAGCTCTGTGAACCTCAGGTAACAGGAGGTTTGAAACCTGAGCTCTATAGTGAGACAAGATTGGCTAAAGCACCTTTTACTCACAGAGCAGCAAAGAAAACTCTGTAATAAAAACTGGGTTTGCTTTCAAATAAAACGTTTGGGTAAAGCCTCAGAACAAAGCTCAGTGTGAAATGCCACCATCAGAGCCACAAAGTCACATCAAAAAACTTAGAACTCCAGCATGGAGACATTCAGCCTTAAACAGTTGAATTGTGTGGGGCTTTTGAGTGCAGGTTTTCAGAGATGAGGAGTCAGAATAAGCATTCCAGGACAGAAAAACTATCACTGGAAAATGTAGCAACTTCTACTACAACAAAAATCTCAAGTTTTGCATTACAAACCAAGCATTTGCCGTCGCAGACTATTTTAAACATTCATTACAGGCATAAATCTGGTAAGAATTATCAGACCAAACAGTATTTCCTTTCATGGCTGATGAAAATAATCTCAAAATGAGGTTTCTAATTGTAGTCTACAAGAAATAATGAAAAATAACATGGATAAATCATGGTACAAACCTACTCTGAATAGAACTGGGTTAGAAATCAGAAAAATTATTTCTAACCAGAAAACAGAAGAGAGGAATAGCTTTCCAACAGGAGTTTAAAGCTGAAGTGTCACAACTGAGCATGGCAAGCTAATGACATGGCCACATCTCTTCACCAGGACACAAAGACAGAGAAGCTCTCCTTAGGTTGCATGTTCCCATGCATTCTCAAATTAATAGTCGGTTAAAATACATTATATACAATTTTAATAATGAATATCAGAGAGCCTTTATATAGCACAGCAGACATTAAAGCCATTTACAAAGAAAAATAGATGCCATTAAAGTGAAGTTATTTATCTCAGGTGGCTGCTGTTGTGTGCTTACAGCTGAATCGGTTTTTATGACTCATTTTCAGATGAGCTGTTGAGAAAGAGATCCTGGACACTCTGGTCAGGCTGATGGCAGTTATTCCAGGAGCAGCAGCACTTACCCAGCTATCTTGGGCAAATCTCACTTCTGATGATAATCTTCTGCCCAACATCATTCCTCTCAGAGTTTCAATTAAAGGTGGTGTTTCTCCAGTGCCTTCTCTGCAGTCACTCATGGGTGCTGGGTGCTGCTTCAGTGACTGCCACAGCGCTCTTCGATGGAAGCTCCAAGTCTGCCATATCATGTAGCTGAGACAAATGATTGCCACCTATATTTGTGATTTTTTTTCCTTATACATTCACTTATTAAAAGTGCTAATTTTTTATGTCTTCGCATAAACAGGGCTTTTAAATGTAGATTTTCAGCTCTGCATATTACACTTGGTTAGCAAGACTCAATTACTTGAGCAGAAAATTATGGCAGGTTTTCTAGCATAAACACATATTTGTCACATACAGGAGATGAACTGCCTAATCTAAGAAGTATCATTTCTGGGTATTCTAATATTTATTTGGAAGCTATTATGTATTTTTCAGAGTTTCTAGCAACTTTCTATCAAGGAGATCTCAAGAGTTTATATGCTTGTGATAACCAATATTGAACAGAGATATGATGATAGGGGAGGGAAATCAACATGTCACTGTTAAGGAGGAGTTATCATAAATTATTAACTGAGCATTGGATTTTTATGCAACGTCATTTAGGGGGTTGAACAAAATCCTTCGGTACATAGGAAAAGCATAAAGAATTAGTAAACCCAGTGCTACTGTATCTATTTTAAAACGGAAATTGATTTTAAAATATTCACTAAATAAAATCTGCAAATACACAGAAACTTCCCTTATAAATGACAGACTTAAGAAATGCCATCTGTTTCATTGAGGAGGTTAACAGGGATGTTAATTGTTGCTTCTTAAATCTATTGGAAGATTCAGTGAGGAGGCAAAACTAAAACCAAGACAGAAATGGTTAATACACATTAAACAGTGGCTGGTTTCATGTGGTAATTAATCACTGGGGAAAAAAAAAAACATAAGTATGGTGCAGAATTTTGGTTGCTGAGACTTTGCAAGGCAGACAAGCTACTGTCCTAAAAGATCTTCTATAGATCTGACAGAAATTAAGGGTTTGAGACAGAGATTACCAGGAAAGTACATTAGACTTTCTAATCATTAGCAAGTTGATTAGGTTTGTGCTTTGGGATTTGGATCAGACCCTCAAAAATAGATTGTGAGGCATTTTGTTGTTATTGGGGTTTTGGGGTTGTTATTTTCGTTTTCAGTTTTTATTATTCCTATTGGGAATTTAATGTAAAAATACGTAAAGTGCTGTTTTCAAATCCTACTTCCCACTTACAGTTTGAATTTTACTCATGATACATTTCTACTCATTTGCATACCACTAACTAATTCACATAAAGCAAAAATAGCAGAAAGAGATAAAGCAAGCCAGGTTCTAAGCTGGACTTTGGTTCATGAAAGGATGGAGAACCAGCAGCAGTGACTACACATAGCAACCCAACACCCTGAAAACTTCCCAGAGAATTTCACTATCTTTCACAAACCGGTGTCTACTCTACCAGACACAAAGGAGTAAGATTTATTCAATTGTGCATCTTCAGGGTTTTGAGATATAATGGACCACTGGACTACCTGTAGAACAGCACCCAGGACTATGGAGGACGAGAATAGAAGGGGAAGGGAAAAAAAATGACATATTGAGCAAACCAGTTAGTGCAGGAAATAATAAGGAAGAAGCCCAAATTTAGACCCTTGTTACCTGGAGATCCATACTTACTATTCTGACATTACTGAATTCAAATTTGAGGTCTAATTGACTCCCACTAAATGCAACCTCCTTATTGATTCTTGGAATGAAGGCTTGAAATCAGAACAGAAATGAAAGAGTTAACACAGAAAAAGCCAATTCAGAGAAAAAAAAAATAGTATCATTATGGCCCCTTTATAATGTCAGAAGGAAGTTGTTAAGCTGTCATTGTACAGATGTTCATCCACACATATACAAGAACACAAACAAATCTCATGGGATCCCTAACTTCATGTGTGGCATACATAAACGTTAAAATTCCTCCATCATCACACATTTCCCCTTCCTCCCACTGTGATAACAACATAGAGAACAAAAGCGTGCCACTTCCAAAAAAAAAAAAAAAAAAAAAAGAGATTACTCAAGATCAGGAAATATGGACTAGGTTATGAAAACGATTACAAAAAGCACGCCTATCCTGGAAAGACGTAAGAAAAACTACACTGATATTACAGAGAAAAATACTACCTTATATTGGGCACAGCAATTATTCTTAAACACTACAGGTGTGCAGATTCACATCTGTTCTGGATTTTCCTTTGTCTTTAAAAGAACAGAGTAATTATCTACTTTCCCTTCAACAAATGTTGATTTTTTTTTAACTGCAGGTAAAATGACAAAGCTCAACCATTTAAGGCAGAATAGCTTAGAATTAATTTCCTATTTTAAAATACTATCGAACAGTAATAAACGTCTCTGCAAATGCTTCTGAAAACTAACTTCTATTTGTCCTTTCTGCAATACTGCAAAGATCATCAGAGAAAGAAAATACTTCCCTATTGTATTTAGGACAAGTGGTAGAATTAAGAAGAACTTCTCATCAGTGAGAGTTTGGAAACAGTTTTTGTACTTCTTAATGTAAGAGATTATGGAGGAAAGTTGTAAATCATACATCCAAATTCAGCCAGTTCATCAAGTTGTGTGGTTGCTCATGAGAGCAGCCTGCAAGAGCAAAGTCCTTGAATGTCTACCCTGTCATAAAAGCCACTATTTCTAGATAGCGAAAGATACTCTCGTCAGGGAAAGAAAAGCTGCAGCTGGGAAAAATTTCCCTGCAAGAAGGTTCAAAGAAAACACTGCAACAGTTGACTGAAGAGTGAGATATGTATTTTGGTGAAGAAAAATCTCCACTGCCTGGGATCAAAAAGTAGCTGAACTCCAAATGTGGTTGCTGCTTGGTTTCTTTACATATTCCTAGTATGTTCCTGTATGACATTTTGACCTGGTATAAATTTTGCACTGCCTGTCCTTATGAGTTTATGAACTTTAAATTCTGCAGTAGCTGGGGATGTATTAATAATGTTTAAAACCAACTTAGTGGCTGATCAAAACATTAAATAAGTCAAAACATTTGTTTGCTGTTTGTTGTTTCTTAATAACTTTATTTTAGTAATATTAAAGATGCTCCTGGATAACTGTTACCCTTTCTCAGGGAAATCCTTCCCGGTTTTCTGTTTTGGAAACATTTCTTACCCATATAAAGCTGCGAGGAACAGCCAGTGGCACCAGCAATGGCCCTAATCTGGAGGCAGTGAAGTCTCCTGTTCACCCTGACCATATAAACAAAGCAAGAGTACCAGCTTCACCAGCAGCGATCGACAAAAGCTGTTTGGTACTTGCACTGCTCTGATGAGAGTGTGAGATCTTCACATCTCATCACAGACCCACACGGAGCAACCACCTCCATCTGGCTATTTTTCTAATGAATGGTGTGGAAACTGTCTTTTTTGTCAGAGATTTTGCTCAACCAACTGTTGTTAACAGCATCCACACCAATTTCTAGAGGTGTAAGTTCAGGCAAGAGGGCATCGGCTTGCTTTGCAGCATGAAAACAAAATTTGTAACCTTCTTTCTTGCAACAAGAGCATAGAGATGTGAGCTCTGCATACCCTCACTACAGGTGGAAATCATGAACATTCCACCTACCCAAAATCTCTAACAAAATTTCATAAGACCTTGAGAAACTGATGTGGGGCTGTTGATATTATTCTGAGTTTTTGTGTAAGGAGAAGTGATCATCTTGTAGACCAAGGTGCTCAGAGTCACTTAGGGGCTGGGTAAATCTCACTTTGTGAGAGGTTGAACTCCAAAGGACCTTTCACAGTCACATAGCACAGTGTTTGAATTCATATCTTGAGATAAAGCAGAAGGCCTACTTGTCCATGTCAAACTTCCATAATTAGTGAAAAGCAAAAAAGACAAAAATCAAAACCAACGCAAGCAAACAAACAAACAAACCCAAAGAACCAAATAAACAAAAAGAGAAAGAAAAAAAAGAGAAAAAAAAACAACAACAAACAAACCAAAATCCCCAAATAAATGAAAAGGGGAATTAGAAACTGTAATCCTTCTGCAATATTGCCTAAAGCTATTTGGAAGTTAAAATTGTAACTAATCGATGGCTGCAAATAACTTTCTCTTTAATAAGAATGATGAGTTCAGAAGAGCTAAAAAGCAATGCTCAGTTTAAATCTGAATTTTCACTTTAAAAGGCCATTACTGAAAGTTGGCACCATGCAGATCAGAGAAAAATCTTCACATGGTCTAACAATTTGATAACTTCTAATGAATGACCAAGTCCGCTGTTCACCAGAAACTAAATCTTCTCTTAGTATCTGTATTTTCTTGAAGCAGTGGAGATGAAACTGAAAATAATAATATATCTGTAAAAACTGGCAGAGCAGAAAAAAAAAATTGAAAAATCTGAGTAAGAGAAAAACTAGTTGATAGTTCACTGCTTTTAATTCAAAGTGAAGGATTTATAAATGCTAAGGGTCACTAGTAGTCTCACTAGTAAACAACAGCAGCTGCCTGAAACGGTACCTCTAGAATTTAATTTATTTTACTGCTGACAAACTTAGTGAATCAGTGCCAACATAATACAGTGTCTTCACAGCAACATTAAAAAAAACTTTTTGAAAAAAATCACTCTCAGGAATTACAAAGGGAAAACACTGTTAAGAGCAGATCTGACCCCACCCATATCACCTGGATCTTACTTCCTCTATAATTAAAGGCTTTTTGATAGACAGTTTGCTGCCTTGAAGCTGTTCCATTTGTATAAAGCCCTCACAAAAATACGTTTTTTTTTTCCCTGTACATTCTGTGCAAGAATTCAACCAATCTTGCTGACTGTTCCCTCCCTGCTTACTGCTATCTCCTTATAACCCACACTCACGACTTCACCATCTTCCTCACACTCAAGTTAGCAACAACAACGTTCATCATCTACTATAGCTACTCGCAGTAAGACCACAGCTGCAGGGATACAGTCACTTCTGGAAGCACTCAACCTCTCAGTGAAAACAAATCCTGTAACATTTATCTGAAGCACAAATACAAGTAGCAAGAGTGGTAGCTGCCATCACTGTCATGCACATAGCTAAATCACATGAAGACAGTAGCTTAATAAATATGGGATGCCTCACGCTAATGCTGATGCTCATGAGGACTTCTAAAAACGACCTGCCGCTTCAGGCACTTATTTTCAGATGCAGAAGACAAATAACCATTGGAGGGTCCTTCTCCAATATAAGTTTCTTGGCAGGGTTGGTTTTTTTTTTTTTTTTTTTTTTTTGTTTGGTTTGGTTTTGTTGGGGTTTTGTTTGTTTGTTTACACATATATGTGTTTATATGGCACAAAAAAAAATTAGTTATTTATACAGCTTGACTCAGTTGTTAAAAAGCAGAAGCCTCCTTTGTGTGGCAGTATCACCACCTCTGTGAGAAGTAGCAGTGTGAGTCTGACCGCTACTTAGGTCCTCACTCAGCTCAGGGAAATCTGATCCAGCAATTTAGCATCACCTGAACCCATCACATGAGGTTTCCCTCTGGAAGAAGCTTCCCTACATCAAATTACAGCACTTTATGGCAGGACAGCAATTATTTGTAAGATGCTGAGCAAATGGATATTTTTCTTTCACAGGAAAAAAAAAAAAAAAAACAAAACATTGAACAGGTTTCCTGAGATGCTCAGACAAACCTATCCCATCCCACTAGTTTGAGGCTGCTACACAAGTGGTTTCCAAGAGGCAGAGTACTGCCAGCAAGACTGGCACCAGGAAACTCTCACGAGAAAGTGGCACAACAGCACAGTGTCCTATGTGTCTCAGTAGCTCTATATTACTCCTCAGTGGTGTGAGGAGAACAAATGTCCTGACTTTTGCTTTTATAGACTTTTCTGCAAAAGTCTGGCATCATTCTTCCATTCTCCCATGCAAAGTGCTTGTAGTGTTTGTAATTTTTTGTCCTTATTTGTTTTTATGTATCCTTCCTAGAGATTATAGCTAAAGACAAACTCAAAGTTTGCCACCTGACCAATTCAGACTGAGATCTGCTCAAGCAAGTGGGCACAAATGTATGATTTTTGTAGGCGCATGGCTAGAATAATGCACAGGGTAGACCTATTGGATCTGTGTAAATTGGGCCATACCTCTAGCCTTTTACTTGAGTAAATCTGGCAGAATCAGAGCAGGCAGAGAGCAATAACGGCATTGCTGGGGTTCCCATGGCTGCAGCACAGCAATCCTCCCCACACTACCAGGCAAATAACAGTAGGAAAATCAGTTGGCTGCCCCACAGTATCCCACACCTCCTTTGCAGCAGTAAGCCCACTGCATCTAGAACACCCTCCCTGCCAAGAGCAAGAACCTGTTTGGCTGGCACTAAGCAAGTCTTGGAACTTCCCTTTATTACCACACAACAAGAAAGAGCCCTCTAAAATCAGGCCCTGGACACAGACAAACAGCAGTGAGCTTAATTGCTGTGCAGCTGTGCTGCAGCCATACGGCAATGAGACCCTGCTGCAGAACAGGCGGCAGGACCTGACGGACACGGAGAGACTCAGCATCATGCTGCAGACTATTCCCTGGCTTTGCAGGATTTCAGGCCACTAGACTATGCTGCGTCTGGCATTACTAAGCTGCTCCTGATCTGGCTTGAGAGATTTTAGCACGTGTTGGAGGTTCACTGCTTGTGCATGGGGTGTTGAATGTGACTCCTTAATTTTACCTTAGCAGCTTTATTAATGCACAAGAAAGCTGGGGTGCTCTTCACATGCTCTCTCCCTGAAATGCAGAACAGAACCAACATTAGGATGTCTTCTGTTATGAACTGGGCCCTCTTAAAACATAGCTGACTTGGCATAATGTTTTTTGTAGCATCACAGAGTGATTTGGGCTGGAATAGACCTTTAAAGATGAGCTAGTTCAATCCCTCTGCCTTAGGCAAGGACATCTCTCACTAGCTCAGAATGCTCAAAGCCTTGCCCAACCAACACAGCATTTGTCCTGAAATGCATCTGATTGTATCAGGGGTCAGACCTGCATGGTAGATGAATTAGCACATATGTGATGAGGGTTAATCAAGTGTAAAAGTACTCTCAATTGCAAGACCCTAACCCTATACTTTACTTAAAGCAGCAAAGTTCCAAGGCACATCTTCATTTTTGTGCTTTTCAAATCCATCGTTGGTTGCATCATGTGCCACAGATGTCTCTAGACCACAGGACCACCACACTACGCTGCTGTGGGTCCTCAAAGGGCACTAGGGTCCTCTGGGCAGAAGCAGGCTTTCCACTGCTTCCATGGAAAATAGGGCACAGAAGGGAAAGTGAACCTGCTCCCAAGCTGCTTCTAGGATGGGCACTGAATGCAACAGTTAGGAAATCCTGCAGAACAGACAATGCCCAGGACAGCCCACTGTCCATCTAAGAAATGTGTGTGTTGTCAGTAAGCTGGGGATTGTCACCCAATGGACCAACCCCAACAGCAGTACTGTTCACCTAGAATCCACCACTTCCAGCAAAATGCAGTTTTTTATAATTGGATCTCCCTTTGTACAAGGCTTCCATTTTGGGGAAAAAAACAGGTATTTTTTATTTTGTAATTCTATTATATTCACAATTCTGGCATAGGCACATTACTTATTTATTGGTTTATTATTTACAAGGCATAGCATGTGCTGGAAGCTCTCTGGCCTGCATCCTCCCTCTGGATGCACCCATCGCAGCCTCTGGTGCACTTTCCCTGGCTATGACTGAAAGGCTGTAATTAATCCCTACTTTTCTTGACCTTTCTGCCACTTCATTGCCTCTGTTATTTTCCTTTCCCCTGCCGCCTTCTCCTCCTATGGCTGCTTTTTTAGCATCTTTTCAAAGAGAGAAGAGCAGCAGGGGAGGCTCTTCAGTGCCAGGATCCAGAGGGACTAGAAAGGACATTGATCATGGGCAGCCACCACAGCTTGAGTATAGGCTCCACGTTTCTATATGAAGAGAGGAGGAATGTCTGCAGCCACACAGATGGGGTACAGGATTGAAGAGTCAAAGAATGGTAGGTATCAGAAGGGACCTCTGGAGATCACCTAGACCAATACATCTGCTAAAACAGGATCAGTATGCACAGGAATGCAACCTTTTGAAAGTCTCCAGAGAAGGAAATTCCACAACCTCTTTGGGCAGAACAGAAAAAGAAAGAATGCTAAGCACCCTGGGACAAGATGTGGCCATTTTCAAAGAAGAGGAATCATTTCAGGTTTGAAGATCAGGCCAAAGCATAAAACCAGAAGACAAAACAGAAGAAATGACACAGCAAAAATCAACAGAAATCCAGGAGGGATTATGGTACCAATGGAAAAAGTTAAAGAAAATGAGAGTAAAGAGGAACAAAGTGTGGTTTTGAGAAGGAGGAGAAATGGTATGCCGAAACCAGTGTTATGAGCTTCTGAACAGAGTGAGAGCTAGAGACAGATGCAACATCTGCACACAGCACAAACCTCAGCCTGTGCTGGGGAAATAATTCTTTGTTCCAGAAGAAAGAATTTCTCCTGGTACCTGCTATTATTTCCTTTCCTTCAGAACAGAAGCACTTTTAAATAGGTTTTAAACCCAGCAGTAGAAAATATTTATAAAACTAAATGGCCTTAAGCCAATGGAAAAACTACATACAGAAAAATGTGTGCTTATCTGGTATTTGATAAAGATATTAGAGCTAACCAAGTTTTTTTAAATTACTTTATGTCATTAAGTAATTATTCTCTCAAAATTAATGAAGAGTAGACATTAACTGAGGGCATTAATTAGCATGGTCTTCTTTGAAGTTTAGAAAAATCCCATAGTCCACCTTCCAGAATTGGCCATGGGTACTTAAGAGACTAACCTGAACACAGACAGTAGCTCCAGTGGCAATTGGCAAGTGTGCAGCAAAAACTCAGCCAGGCTGGTTGGAAACTGGCCAAGCAGCAAGTCTGCTTTTAGTGCTTATACTAGACTGCATTTCCCAAAATGCCTGTATTGTCCAAGAACTTTGACAAAGAGACCAGGACCTAGAGCAAATTGGTACAGCCACAATATGAGCTTGCATGTTTGTGGTAACAAGAGGAAAATCTATTTATCTTCCTTGGCTTCTGGGAAAATAAAAGAGCTAAATACAGCAAAGGAAAAGAAAGAGTAAGACTGCACACACAGAAGAACAGGTTAGAAAAACCCCTGCCATAAAAACTTCTTTTTGTTATGTTAATAAGATTTGGGTTTTTTCTTAATAACAGATTTGACTTAGATAAAAAGGCTCTCAACCCACACCCTAAGTATCTCTCTTCATCTACCGAGTAAATTCAAACCCCCCCATATGCACGCTCACCCAAATGTTTTGCAGAGGGAGAAGCACAAAGTGCTTTGCCCAGAGGGACCAGGGCTCTAGCTCCAAGTCAGAGCCCCAGGCTCTGGTATTGTGTTTCCTTGTCACACTGCTCTGCTCTGCTAGCAGTTGAGTATAATGCACTAAAATCCTAATCTCTAAAGCACTGTGTGCCAGTACTTGGGAGATCAGCATTTCAGTCGATTTCACTTTGCTGCTGCACACAAGAGAGTGGCACAGCAGGGGAAAAGCAACACGATATGCAGAGGTGGAGAGGCACACACAGCTGGGGAGGAGTGGGGGCAAGAGTGTGATAATGTAATATAAAAAGAGGTAGGAAAAATGAAAATAAAGGAATGGGGAAAAATAAGATTATTGTGCACGAACAGGAATCTTGGACCCTCTCCTTCCCAGCAACCCTAAACAGCAGGATATCTTCAGCCACAATAAATCCACTGTTTTCTGAGTGAGGATTTGAGCCACCTGCAGAATTTTCTCTCTTTCTTTCCTTGAAAAAGGAAAGATTAGGAAATTTCTGCTACGACCCTCCTGTGCATCTGAGTCTCTTTGAATGTTTCATGATTAGTATTCTCTTGCCTCTACCATGTGCTTTGAAATTAAAACTACAATGATCTTGCAGAGGATAGAAGAGCTGAAATTTGACCCATAACTGAATGCAGACTACATTGTTCTCTAGACCCAGTCTGGCACAGTGCACACAGGGACACAAACACTTGACTGAGTAGAGCACTTCAAGTTCAAGGCACAACAGTCACAGCTAAAGTTAAAACACAAGCCCCATAAAAACACAATCCCCATAAAAAAATTAGACAAATGCTACAACCAAACACTAAAATAGCAAGAGGATAAAAAAATAACTGGGCAGTAATTTTAATATTACAGATTTCATAACATGCTAACTATTTGTAACCACTCAAGGCAAAGGCTTATTGGTATCAATCAGAAAGGCTGTATAATTTAAGAAAGCATTTTGGTCCGTTGATTTTGATAGCATCTTAACATCTTTGCTAAACTGGTACAGGCAATCTACGTCACCAGAATCTGCTTCACAGTACCTGTGTCAGGCTAGAGTACTGTTACATAGGATTAGTGTTATACACTGATAATGCTCTTTGGAGCGAAAGCTGATTGAACTTTGCCCCTTAGGAATGCTTAGATAGTCTAGTGGTCTGCTAACCCATCTGGGTTTGCCCATGTTTCTTCCAGAACAAAGAGGCAGAGAGCATCTCAGTCTCCCAAGACTCTTCCACAAACTCCTCCTAATCTTCACTTATCAGTCACATAGGTAGGGAAATACAATTCTCATCCCAGAAGTCATTTAGTCACTGATTTGGAAGTTCCTGCACAAATTCTGTATCAGCCAATGTCCGTTTTGAGTAATGCTGCAGAAGAGAAAACTTACATTACCTTTTATATTTCGATGCTTTGACAGATGCACTCGCACAGATTTAGTGACTATGGTTTAATACAGTATTGCTCTGGCCTTCTGCAAAGGTTACTGTTCTCAGAGCAAGAGTGGCCAAAAGGTATGTGCCTCTGCCTCAGTAACTGCTAGCAAAGGTGAGCTTGCAATAATGTATTGACTACAGTGCATTGGCACTGAGATACCAATATGGTAGCTGCTGCAAGAGCAGAAATTATAGAGATGCATGGTGAAAACATCTGAACAACTCTGTGTTTCATGTGCATCAAACCCCAGGTGCCAAATAAGAACCCAAAATTTCTGGAGGAAAGTTGGTTTATGGAGTTTCTACTTCTCCCCAACCTCTCATGTTTCATTCCCACTCTTGCACGTCACCATACTGTTCCTGGGTTTAGTTCTTTACAACCATCTGATTGTAACCAGAGTGACTGTGTGGGATCACTCTGCAAAGTTAAAGTGAGACAGGTAAGAAAAACAAACAAAAACCAACAAAACAAAACAAAACCCCAACAAAACAGACTCCACTCCTCCTCTCCCTCGCTATGACAAAGGATTATTTTTAGTCCAGACCAGGTGATAATCTGATTCATATCATATCTCACAAACTACAGCATCAGCACAATTGAATAAGCAGCCTGGAAAGGCTGCAGAAAGAACCAATATAGAGAAAAAGGTTGAAATCCTTAAAGCACTGATCCTGCTGAGGCTTTTGGATTGCAAAATCATAGGTCGACTAGTACTCCTATACAGGCCAATAGCCCATTATCCAATAATAACAACCCAATACATAACTCCAAAATTTCCTCAAATCTTGGTGCTCTTCAATCCACACGGATGCTTTTGAGATCAAGGCTACAACCAGTGGTAGAGACAGTAAGCATAAATGGGGATGACTTTATAGGGAAAGAATTAGCCAGCAGCCTAATGCTGAAGGATATGGATTTAAATTTGAAAGCATCTCACACGTGGTATAAATGTCACTCCCCTCTTGTACCCCTCCCTGCTTCCTCCCAAAGTCACTGTAAAATAAAAAAAACTGAAGAAGAGAGGAAGTTAAAAGTGGAACCAAACCAAAAGTAAATAAAAATGTTTTACCTGACTCCCTTGGGCATGGAACAGCAGGCCTCTCAATAATGAGAGTGAGGAATGAAATTTTAAAGTGAATGCAAGTGGGAGAAACTGCAGAGAAAATTGAGACAAGAGTTTCACTGCTATTTATCCCAGACAAAGCGTACATGCTCAGCTCTGAGCAATCCATGGCATGGCAATGGTACCAGGATGGAGCTCTAACACAACTAATCTTCCTCTTCTATTCCCTTCTGTGCCTTTGTGGAGGAAAGGGGAGAGAAAGCAATTTAGTGTAGTGATGCAACTTGTTTACTTCGCTGTACCTGCTCAGATATGACAGCTGAAAAGTATTTTGAGAGGTGCAAGCAGGAAGGAAAAAGAGGGAAGGAGAGAGGGAATTACAGGATTAGAAAGAAGACAAAATTGTAAGACATGCCTCCAAACTCTTCTACTGCCCAGTGGTTCGTGCAAGATGCATCCATATGGCCAAAAGGATGCCAGCAAAATTACCAGGGTTACCCAAGATTTATTGTGCTTGAACTGTTTGAGCTCTGGCTCGTTTTAACACAGTGGAAAGGCTCAAATGAGCAGCTTAGATGGCAGATCTAATGGGGCACCTTATGCCAGGTCCGATTTACCACCACAACAAGCCAGCCCACTCCACCATTTAACTCCTAACTCCTACTGAGACAGGATGCACTCAAGCAGTTGAGTAATTCAGCTTACAGTGTGGCTGTGCCTGCAGGTATCCTCACCCTTTGTGGCTGGGGATACCAAGGAACACTTCAGGTCACCCTCAATCCCAGCTTAGATCCCCACAACTGCAAAAGGAAGAAGGGCATGGAGTAGATAGAGGACAAGAACATTTCTTAGCAAATACTGTCCTATTTCTTCTCTCATTCTCTAACATGTTTTCTTTGTCCCTAATGAAACCTAAATGGTATTACAAAGGCAGAGACAGTCTCTTAGGTTAAGAAAACAACAAAACCTACCAAGTCACCAACTTCTGACTGCTTTACAATGTCCTCATTATAAGAGCTGACAAAAAAAGAGCTCTGTCATGTTAATGTTATTAGACACAAAACCATTCTTAAAATACAGTATCTGTCACCTATATATTCAGTGGCTCTTTGTAGTTTCCCTAACTCTTCAGAATGTGTTAAAAAAATCACACACGAAAGTTACAGTAGTCTAACACTCAAGAAATAAGAGTTTTGTAAAGGTTTAATTGAACCGCTAATGGATTTGCTCCCAAGTTAGGAAACCTTTATATGTTGCCAATTTACTGCAGGTGTGGTGATTGAATTTGGACATACATATACCAGCTGCAATCAAGGGGAAAGCTTCATAAATCAGTTTAAGGCACTGTAAGCTTCATGGGGCTTGGACTGAGACAGTTTCCCCACATAAGCACACAAAGCAAACGGTAGTTTATAATTTTCTCTGTCCCAGCTCATAACTTTTAACGGTTAGAAATCGAAGCAGCACCACAGTGGAATCTCATACATTTCAGTGGGATGGACATAGGGCATCCCAGAAAACAGATTTCATCATCCTCTCTCCACACAACAAAAGAATGAAGAATGCAACATTTGTGACAAAGGCACTGAAAAATTATTAGGTAGCATCTTCCCTTGAAATTTCTCTGGATAGATCAAGATTTTTTATTTTCTCTTTGTTTTATAGAGACAGTTCTCCAGCAACTCTGCTTAAATTAATCTTTCAACACACTGCATTTTGCAGGTCTTTTTTCAACGTGTTCCACCAGCTTGGAGTCAGACATTGTAAGACAAGAAGCCACAGTGACTTTATCCAAGAAATATGAGGTGGCAGAGATCCAGTATGCCCAGTACTCAAGGTGAAAGAACAGCATGGAAAAAAGATTCACAAATTAATTGTCAATTATGGAAGACTGTTGGAGTGAATAGTAGATGCATGCATGGGATAATTTATCCAGGCACCTGTACAACTGAGCTGTGGATACTGCTGAAGCAATTACTCTATTTTTAAAGAAGAATGAGATATCATCATTGGAAAAGGATATATAGGAGCAGCAAGTTTAAGTGTTTCCACATACATAAATTCATCAGATTTAAGCACTGAAGACCCAAACATATGATGGTCCTCTGGAATAAGGTGGGGCAGACATACTAAAAACTCATTTTCTCTGCCATGTTACAGGAAAGTTAGCAGGTGAGGAGGACTTCCACCTTCTCTGACTCATGCGGTTTTGACAAAGAAGCTGGGAATGATCCATATCCAGTTACCAGCAACTGCCTGGGCATGCTGCACATACCTTGGGTTCTTCCTGAACAAACATCAGCGAACTTCTTGGCTTCTAAGACTCAAGCATGACAGTGCAAATTCCACTTCGGCTGTGTTCTCCACACGCCTTGGTCCTAGCTCCCACTGGCATGCCAAAGGAGCGCAGGAAGAACCAGAGATCAGAGGCAGCACAGCAGCTGCTCCTCCTGGTTCTTTGAATACAGGGAAAACAGCTTTTGCCCAATGCATGGAGAGTGATATCATCAAGTTAGCAAGCCAGGAACAGAAGGGATACATCAGAAAGGAAATAGGAACAAGAGCTTTGCCTTACAAAGCAAACAGTCGTGCTTTTTAAGAGCAAAATCTTTCCCTAAAAAGCTCTCACAAAGTACCTCATGGGAGGTTCAGACCATTTTCAAGTGCCGAGAAAAAAACGGTCCTCAGGTTAGAGGAGTAACCTGGATCTGGGGAGACCCACTTCACTTCTTCGCTCTGCCAAGCATTCTTGCATGACCTTAGGCAAAAACACTGAAGCTGTAGTTACTGCATAGCTTGGCTTCAAAAGCAAAGTCAGCCTAAGAAGTTCTTGCCTTCCCCCTGCCTGCCAGTTGCTGCCTCCATACTTGTGCTGCCCTGAGCATCCACAGGCACTACCCTGTAAACTGGATTGCTGAGCAAAAATAGGTCAAAAGCAAGGGGTTTTTTGGTTGCATTTTGGAGGGAGGAGGGTCATTTTGCATTGGTTTACTTATAGAATTCACAATCAATCAGCTATAGCAGCAAAACTGCAGAAGATGGGAGGCTGAGGAAACCCATAGCAGCACAGGGTGTGGAATAAGCAACCAGGGGAAAAGGCTAGAAAATCAACATACTGTACATCCCAGGTAGAAGGACCACCTCTGTGGTGCTAAATGCACTCAGACAGCATTAGCTGCTGCTGTTTCAGAAAGATGCAGCTTCCCCTCCCTGGCTGCCTTTGCAGCAGTGGCTGCCCTCCTTAGCAGGGGTGGCCGAAGAAAGCGTCTGGCAGCACTTCACTGGCTGCTGTTTGGAAGAAGCAGCAGCCAGGAATTTGCTTAGGCCAGCACCACCACAGAATGCCATGCATGGTTTAACCTCTTCCCTAAACCCCAGACTCCCAGGCATTATCTCCTAGCTGGGGATGGCAGCACCATTCATGCTCCCCAGCGGCTGTGTGGATAAAGAGTGTAAAGGTGCCTAGGCACCCCAGGTAAATGGGGACCATGAAGAGACTAGCAACAGCAGCAGCCAGTCTCACTTTGGTAAGCTCGTTTTAAAAGCTGACATGCAAATCTCTACTTACCCTACATAATATGAACATTCTCCTACAAACCCCGGCTTCTGATTAACTCAGTACATCACTTGCCAGTGCTATCTGAATGAGCCTGTGAGCCCAATTAGCAGCAGATGCAGCACTAACACTCCTCACCTGCTGTGCTTACCAGTCTTCAGATCAGGAAGGGAAGGGAATATATCAAAGACTTGTGGAGGGAAGGAAGCTTAGAAAAGGGCTCAGAAAAGATGAGGGAAATAGATGTCTGCAACTGTTCCTCAGGCAAGGAAGCAGAGCTATATACAAAAGGGAAAATGCATGGGCCTAGGGAAAACAATGCTACAGATCATGAAAAACATCCAAAGGACTGCTCTATCACCCCAGGACTGTGGCACAGAGTGTAGTCGGGAGTACTGCTGAGGCTCAAGGGACCTTCTGGCCTTGCCTGAACCCTGGGGAGCTCTGCCACGCGCAGAGCTTCCCTCCACATGCTTTTGGTACATCAGCACAGGCACCTAAGTCATCCCACCTTTTCCATGAGCCATCTGTTTTTAGTGCCCCTAAAAATAAGGAAGGAGTCTCTCAAGCCTACGATAGCTGCGATATTAATAAATCCCAGACAGAAGCCACTTAACTAAACTTTTCTCAACTACTAAACTCCACAAGCTGCCTCCAAGTTTTACCTCTGAACCTCTATACTAATGAACTAATTGCTCTTATCCACCAAACCATCTGTCAGCGTCTGCACTTCAAGTGTTGGCAGTGTTTTTTAACAGTACGAACAATGAACATCATGTACCAGTTCAGATTTTATGTCAGAGGAGCAGAGAAGCTGCCTTTGGGAGGAGATCCTAAAATAAGAATTAGATAGAAGGGAATGCCTGAAGCTTTGAGATATTGGGAGGAATGGATTTAATGCTGTAATTTTTCATTGACCAGTAGAAGGCAGCTTCATAATCATTCCAAGAAGCCTAAATCTCTCAAACATGTTGGACAAGGAGAGTCCAGGAATGCAAGTAAACCAGTGGCCAACTCAGCAGTAACTTCTGTCCTAGATGTCCACTTTTCCAAACTTCAGCTGCCCCAGCAGTGAAAGGATAATGGATTTTTGTAAACCTGTATCTTTTGCATCTACAGCAGTTAGATATTTGATAAACAACCTTTTCCTGTTGCTGTCTTCTAGACAGTCATTGGGGCTGTAAGATACAGATGTAACAAATACTTTAGAAGAATGAATCTTAGTCAAGGTCAAACAGACTATTTAGGATCCCATTTCTGTGTATTTTTTAAATGGTGTCTAGACATTAAATTAGTGGCTTCTAATGACTGCTTACCAGCCACTAAGTGCTGCCCTCATCACCCACCAGCTTGCCAGTAGTCTTAGTGGAGAGTTATCACTCAGTCTGAGCCAACTGCATTGTGCAACACGGAGAAACTTCCTGCAGGTCTCCAAAACACATCATGAATTGCCAATGGTTCCAAGCAATGCTCCCAACAGAAACAAAATTAAATAGATGGTTGGAGTTTTTTCCTGTGGACTCATTTCCCTGAAATGGGAGTCACAGAATCACCATGGTTGGAAAAGATCTCTAAGAACAAGTCCAACCATCAATGGTTGAATGATGATGCACTTTCAGAAAGAGGAAATTAATGTCTTTTTCTCAGGGCTTCATAACTATATTTGCCCTATAGACATTTACTCCTCATCTACAGCACAAGAAACCTACTGCTACAGGATGACAAAGAGAGATGTCAGTGGTGGCCATCATAGTGAGACAAACCAATGTTTCAATTCCACCCTTGCAGGTCAGATACACAGATCAGAGGCAGAAAAACACATGCAAAATACCAGAATCAACCAACCAGTGGAAGAGATTTTTATCCAATACAATACAGAAGTCTTAAAATTACTTTTCTCAATTATCCTTTTCAAAGCAGACAGAAGACCAAAATCATGCAAGAATTCTAACTGAAACTAAAAAAGCAAAGGAAAAAAAAAATCTGTCCTTAAAAAAGAAAACAAAGGAGAAAAGCTGAGGTAGCAGTTTGCTTTTCAGTTCTCTATAGGACAAAGAAAAAAACAGCATACAGCCAGTCCGTCCTTAGGTCTACCACAGGACCTCTGGTCAGCTCTTGGCTGTTACAGGAGCCTCAATAACTTGCAGTGCCCATAATAACTATTCCTCATTCCCAAGTACATGCTGTAATTTGGCTTTTAGTCTTCATGTTCTTCCAAGGTATTCGGATAAATTTAGTATCTAGTAATATGGAGTGAGGGACAGACAGCAAACATTTGTGGGCATCTCTGGACCATAAGTGTAAGACAGCTGCTGTCTGACCTTGCAGAGAACTCAAGTGTACACAGTGCCTTGTAACCTTAGATTTTTTGGCATAATTGTCATGTACCTGAGAACCTGTCCACCAAGTACCATTTCATTTTTACGGCATGACAAGATACATAAGCATCTGTGAAGTGAATTCCCTCTACCTGAGGGGATACCATCATTGTAACATGCACCTACCATAGACTATTAGCTTTAGCTGGAAAAGGAGGATCTGCAATTTCAAAAGGCCTAAGTAGGCTAGTTGTCCTTGGCAAGAGACTAAACTAACCTGCTTCTTTTTCTCTTGAACATACTGGTACATTTTTCTTGACACAGCATCACAATTATATGCATTAAATATAATTTGTGGCATTCAACTTGTATCAAATGTGGTCTTAAAATACACATCCTGTAAGATACTGAACATACATAATAAGCTCCATAAAAATATCACCTTTTAAGACAAGCAATCACAATGGTCTGAAGCTTTGAAATATTTTGGGTTAAAAGGAATTTGGGTCATGAACCTGAAGAGGAAAATTTTCTTTCACAGGGCCTACCCTCCCCTGCTTTTGATTCAAAAGCACAGAAGTACTTTCAGTGTGTTCCCAAAATTATCTTTTCAAAAACCAATCCTCCCCTTCCCTCCCCTGCTTTTGCAGAGGGTAAAAGTGTTTCCCTCCTGACTGTCCAGCATGCACCCACACCAAGGTTAGTTCCTACCTAGTCAAACACAGGTATCCTGACCTTCCCAGATACAGCATTATCAGGTGAAAATTCAGATCAAACCTCTCTTTTGGCAAGTAACCTCATTCCCTGTATTACAGGGATAGCAATACACAGTTTTAGTTAGCAGTAAAACTAAAATAGTTTCTCCTGAGCAACAGTAGGCAGCTCTCACTGAGTGAACATCTCAAATTCCCATCGTTTCACTTCATTGGGTCTAGATGGTATGAGCATGGATGACTGAGGCAGCTAGCAGCCACCCAACCTTGGCCAGTACTACCAGTTAACACAATCAGAACGGGGCAGCATACATATCAAATTAAAGCCTGTGTTTGGTGGATCATGCTTGCCTGTTCCTCACTCTTGGGACTGCTAGGAAGACTGGGTTGTCAAGCACTCTGAAAGCATGAAGTGTGACATTATTTGACAAAATTGAAGGGTGTAAATAATGTATGCATATTCTTCTATCCTTAGAGAAAAAGCTAGTGTATTAAAACCTGTAAATAAATAATAAAGACATGAAGCCAAGAGAACCCAAAAATATACAGATTGATACCTGAAATGTTACTTTACAGCTACAACTTGGGATTTTATACGTAGTTTTAGGGTTTCCCCATGTGGGGAACAAAAAAAAAGAAAGGATTGAGCTCTAAAGGGGACTGACAGAAAAAAAAAAAACCCAACTATAAGATTTACTTGGCTTGTTTGTTTGGTGGTGGTGGTTGTTTTCTGGGGTTTTTTGTTGTTGTTGTTTTTTTTTTTTTTTAATCAAAGGGGGAAAAACACCCAATTACTGTGCCAAAATGAAAGATTCACTCCAGATAGTCATTGACACTTGTCAGACCGCACTTCATAGTCTTCCTTCATGACCATCAATACAATAAGCACCTAGTGTTTGACTTTCAGTTCAAACACTTCAAAACATCCAGTACATAAAAGCAGTCGGTACAGGAGTATCTTCATGATAGCCCCTAAATGTTTTCCCATGTTATTCAAAGAAGAAAATTATTTGTTCCAAGATATGTTAAAAAGTGGAAGATTTCACAAGATGGTACTTCATGATTAAAACCAAGCAATTTCATTTTATGCTTTATATGCTCTCCAATTCCACTAAGTACAATTACAGATGTCTGTCTACTTAAAAATCTCTCTGTACAATGGAAGAAGGAACACAATTTTTAGTTGTCCAAATTACAAGAGACTGTAATACACAAAAGCAATAAACAGAGGTTCTGCCAGCAATCAGATAACACTTACCGTAAACAATAGCTGTTGCTATTTACTTAAAACAGGTTTAGCTGCTGCAAGTTAAGATTTAGTTATTCCTGTTTTTATGTTGGATTTCCAGCAGGTGGTAAAGGCATGATAGAAGTGTTTAACCACAAGAGATTTTGAAATGGGACTGGTATTGCATTGCATGTGACATAACTGAGATTTATTTTGAAAAAAAATCAGTTTTCCATCTCCCCGTGGCCTCCACTAGTTTGTAGAGTCTACTTCTGAAACTTTTCTTATTGCCTTGCAGCTCTCCCAGCACCACATACAGCTTGATGCCACACAAAAGGTGACCCACATTCCGAAGTGGCTCCAAATTTCATCAATTCTCTGTGCCAGTTTTTCAGGCAAGTGAGAAATCGTACAATGCACTGAAGTAAATGTTAATTGCAGATATGAAGCCCAGAAAAGATGGATTCAATTCCCTGCAAAAGTATTCAGAGGGGTGTGATTTATTGTAGTTCTGGAAGGCAAGGAAGGAACCATTGTAAGTCTTAATGTCCTGCTTTTGGTGAATACCACACTATGAAAATGCCACACACCAGCATAAGTATTGTATCAGAAGAGCAATCCCAGCATGTGTTCAGCCAACAAGAGAGGGATCTATCTGCAGTTAGGATATAGACTTAAGAGAGAAGCTTAAAGGCTAGGTGAGACCCGCTACTTTCCTCCATGGACCTCAAGACCCCTCAAAAGATGCAATGGTTTTACTTTGCCCCGTGCAGCTGGGTTCTCCTACCCATTTCCTCACTCTCAGAATCACCAAAAGATGTGCTTACCATGTGGGGGACACAAAAAAATTTGCTTTACAAACTCTCCAAATGATGCATCTGTTTTGTGTCTCATTTTCCCAGCCTAAGGGAGACACATCCAACAGATCCATCAATAGTTTCCGTGGAGACAAAGTTTTAACATGAACGTCAATGGCCACTGATGAAGCCATAAAAAATTGCTATAACCCTCTCTGTCTCCCAGGTATATAGAACGTTGAATTTCAAGATACTTCAGGTTTGTGATTTATTTATTTTCCTAAAGCAGATTAGCAGAGAAACGGAAGCTTAACAGAACATTAAAGTTGAGAATTTAAATGAACTAGTTATGAAAACTAAGGCTGTAATACTCCTAACCACTCTAAGTCAACCATCTTGCACATATTCACAATTCAATCTTGTGGTAGAGGCTGAGAAATTTATGCTGCAGTATATCTTTAATATGACAGTTACAATTATTGCAGGAACTTTTAATTTCTTAACTTGTACATTAAATTCCCAGTATACTTTCATGCTACCTCTCCTGCTGCTGGTGGGGCTTTTTAAACACTCATTTCCCCTGCTTTAAAAGTAAATGAAGAAACAGTGTTTGAATACCAAAATAAACGCAGACTTTTGCCAATTTCTACATAAAATTTACAGACTAAATGTATCAATCCATCTCACATCTATACCTTTAGAATCTTTTACTGAAATAACCATATTTTGCATACAGAATCCAACAGCCCATGTAATTGGAGCCTTGCATGTGGAAAGTTTGCAGAAACCTTACAGATGCCAGACTAGAACTTCAACAACCTACAGAACAATTTCAAAAAGCTTAACAATACAGTTAAGGGTGGGATAAGGGAACTTGCAAGTCCTAAAAATGTCTCCTAGAGGGAACTGATTTATGCTGTGTTAGCCTTCCTCCCCATCCTTCCAAAACCCCTCAAAACTATGACTAATACAACTTCATTTGACAAGCTTTTTTTTAATGGTAACTAAGTTAAGAAGTCTGTGGGCCAAAAACAGTGGCAGCCATCCCAGCCAAGATGCCACCTGCGACTGCTTGACAAGTGCTTGGTGCCTTTAGTAGCCATAGCTTTGACATGGGGACTTTTTCCACCCAACGCCAATGGAGCCCTTTGTATATGATGCGCTCAGCAACGAATTTCTACCTTAACTAAAACTTCTTGACCCTCTTGCAAGTGACCAGCAAAATTCAGCTAAAAATACTCCTTTTCTACAAACTCGGTAAGCAGACTTAATTCAGTAAGACATCAAATGCACGTTAGCACAAATTGTTTCTGCCCTGTGAGAGCATGGAAAGAGAAAGCACTGTGGCTCCTCCGCTCCTTTGAGGTTAACGTCCCTGCCTGTACAGTCCAACAGTCCTACACAGGCACTTTTTCAGTTTGCATTTGTTTCAGTAAGAGAAAGACACATTGAATGTGGGGTCCAGGACAAACACAAGACATCATAGCTGACATAACCCAGAAAACATCTTCAAAGCTTTGTCTTTCCAAAATTGGGACCGAGGAACAAAACTAAAACTGCTCTTCTGCCCAACATTTGCAAGCTAGTCCTAATGCCAAGAGAAAGACGATCATCTCTCCTCTTGCAAGAACATACTCACAGATGGAGGTTACCAAATGACAGACTTTATTTTTGCAGCCTCGAGACGTAGAGCAGATCCCAAACACCGTTTAACATTGCCAGATTCGTTCATAATTCAGCCTGTCTTCAACAGAGGCTGAACCTTTGAAATGGCTGCTACAGCTCATCCCAGCAGACATATTGAACTTTCCTAAACCAAAGTTTAAAAAAATCCCAAAACAGGTTTAGTGAAAGTGCTGGGGATGGATGCTAAGGAAGGGCAATCTGGGTGATATTCTCCTTGCAAAACTATTCTGAAGTCTGGCCAGACTCCAGGAATGCACATTTCCTTGCAGATGGCTACAGCAACATTTATCAGTAGGAACCATAAAAGACTTTCATTTCTGACTATGTGGTTGGGTTTTGTTTGTTTTGGTTTGGGGTTTTGTTTGTTTGCTTGGGTTTTGTTTGTGGTTTTGGTGGTGGTGCACGATTGTGGTTGGTTTTTTTTTTTATTTTAAAGAGCGAGGGCTTCTTCCCTCTTCCTCTTTCTTTTTTTAAACCTATTTAAAGGTATCACCACATGCTTAGATATCCTCCTCAAGTATTTATTTAGCTTTAAGCTACCTCAGGCCAAAATTATTTAATCTGTTCAATATATTACAGACCAGCACACTGCAGACTGAGTTTCTACCAGAACACTAGGTAAATCAAATCCATACATTAAGTGAAGTAGTAACACAGTGAGTGTCTATCCACAACCATTCACCTATAGGTGTCATTCCCATATTTAGCATATGAATAGATAAAGATTACCTCAAAGCAGCAGAATCTTAATTCTCTTCTCAGATTCAAATGTATGCATCAAAGAAACACCTCAAACTTCAGTATCTTTTTCTAAGGCATACTTCTCTGCAATTAGTTTCCATTGGTCAAGTGGGTTTGTTTCTTTATACCAGGTTAGGGAATCACAGAATGGTAGGGACCTCTGGAGATCAAGTCCAACTCACCTCCTGTCAAAGTAGAATCATCTAGCGTAGGTCACAGGAACAAAACCAGACAGGTCTTGAAAATCTCTAGAGAAGAGGACTCCACAATCTGTCTTTGCAGCCTATTCCCATGCTCCATTACCTTTTCAGTAGAGAAGTTTCTCACCATGTGGAGGCGGAATTCGCTGTGTTTCAGTTTGTATATATTCCCCCTATGACAGGATACCACTGAAAAGAGATTAGCACCTTGACACTCACCCCTCAGATATTTATAAACATCTCCTCTCGGTCTTCTCTTTTCCAGACTAAACAGCCTTTCCTCAACAAGACTTCATCCTTGCAACCCTCTGTTGAACGCTCTCTAGTATACTTCCATCCCTCTAGAACTGAGGAGCCCAGAACTGGACAGAATACTACAGATGTGATCACACCAGGGCAGAGTAGAGGGGAAGAACCACCTAAAGGTGTCTAAGGTGCAAGTGACCACAGGCATTCACATAATGCTTCTTGGATCAAATAAACATAAGTCATCAGTCATTTGCTGTCAGTTCAACTTAATTTACTCTGAGGGACTTTTTGAGTCTAGCATGACCTTACTGCTGCCCAAGGTTGGCCTGAGAAATTGAGTCATGATATGCTCCAGAAATTCAATGTCCTTCTTGTAGTGAGGGGCCCAAAACTGCACAAAGTATTTGAGGTGCGTGAGGAGGATCTCACTACTCCTGCTGATCAAACTGTTCCTGATACAGGGGAGGATGCTGATGGCCTTCTTGACCATCTGAGCATACTGTTGGCTCATGTTCAGATGGGTGTTCATCAAACACCCCTAGAGGCCTTTTCTGCCAGTCAACTTTCCAGCCACTCTGCCCCAAGCCTGTAGCATTGCATGGGGTTGGTGTGACCCAAGGGCAGGACCCACCACTTAACCTTGGTCCATCAATCCAGTCTGTCCAGATCTCTTTGCAGGGCCTTCCAATCCTCAAGCCGATCAACACTCACATCCAACTTAGTGTCATCTGTACACTTACTGAGGGTGCACTCTATTCCTTCATCCAGATAATTGATAAAGATATTAAAGAGAACAAGCTCCAATACTGAGCCCTGGGGAATACCACTAGCGACTTCCTGCCAACTGGATTAGAATCCATTCACCATCATTTTTTGGGCCCAGGCATTTCTTAACTCATTCACCCACCCAGGCCATAAGCAGCCAGTTTCTCCAGGAGGATACTGTGGGAAACTGTGTCAAAGGCTTTACTAAAGTCCACATAAACAACATCCACAACCTGTTTTAAGTGATGCTCTGTGATCCATCCCACACTGTGTAATATGATGATTTTTCTTCCCCTTAACCCAGAATAAGAAAGAGAAGAGGGGAGAGAAGGGAAAAAAAAAAAAAAAAAAAAGATTGCCTTAAATCACATTGTTACACAGTGCACAGTTTATGGCTGGCTCACATCCAGTTTGCAGCTGCGATAAGAAATGTGTAATCCTATTATACAGAGAGGAGTCAGAATGTACAAATAGGTCCCGGAAATAGGAGCTTCTCCTGTAAGATTATTCTTTTTGCCATAATAGTTCTGCAAGTAGGTCTAGACAGTAGCTCTTCACTATTCTCCCCGCTGCTAATGGAAAGCCAACTGTCAAAACAATTCACCACACGAGCTGGGATTTTTGCAGAAGACAAAAAAGCAGTGGTGTGGTGTGCTGCAGGTTAGTCTACAACAGTAATGTTAATTAGAACAGCTGCTACAAGTCCTCACAGACTGGGAAAGAGTATGTCACCTTGTATAAAGACAGGCTGTGTTTGCCCTGATGTTGCCACCTCTGTGAGGTTGTAAAATCCTGCACACTGCAGTTTTTAAGAAACATTAAATGCTTACTGGTGACAAAAGTTGGTTCTCATGGCATTTCGCATCACTGTTTCCTTAAGACGGTACAGAAATCACTTCCCAAGCAGAGGGTTATTGGGCTGCTAAAAGCATGTTCTTGCACTGAAAGTAGAAAACCAAGTACCACCTACCATGCAAGTCAGCATCCCCATGGAGATAAATTCCTGGATAACTCCAGCCCAATTATCTATTTTTCTCATTTCCTTTGCATGACAACACTGAAGTGCTGTGGTTACAATTCAAAAAGTGGCTACATGTTTCCCAGTTTCCCCCATGTGCATAAGTGCTTTTGTCTTAAGTGAGGTAAATTAAACAGGACAGTGCTCTCTTTAAAGACAGCAATTTTATGTGTAAGGACCCTTGTGGCAGAGAGGTGGTAAGATTTATGCCAGAAGCAGATGTGCTCCCCAGCAAACCAGGTCACTAAACCTTATCCCTGTCTGACCAAAGAGTAAGGTCCTCAGAGGGAAGGGCTTTTGAAGAGCAAAATATTAAGGTCTTTTTGCTAGGAGAAAGAATAAATAAAACAATCCACTTAAAGTCATGACATGCAGCAGAAAAGGACATGGCCATGTGGTTGCAAGGTGAAAATAAGCACCATAAATTAGCTCCAGCAGCAGCAGGGTACACTAGCTTATTATGAACCCCATCAGACTATGGTGAAAGTATTATCAGCTCATGAACAACCTGGTTTGGTATATTTGTATATACCAAGCTAGACTGGTTTATTTACATGCCACTGAAATTAATTCTGTGACTGCAACACAGACGTACTCAGCAAGTACCAACAAATGCCTTTAGCATCCTGTTTTCCAACTTGCTGCAGCAGCAGAGCTCAGAGGTAGGAAATTTAATTCCCTTCAGGGTAAAGTGCATCAGCAATAGGAAAGGGGGAAAAAAGACAAAATAAATAGATCTGTTACAAGCAAGATACTCTAAATTTACAGGCACACAGAGACAGTACCTAAATGTTGCCTTAGGTCACAGGAGCGCACACATGGTTCCACTAAGCTCAGCAGGAATGTAAGCATGGGTAAAGCAGAATTTAACCATACTAAATTAAGGTGTGTTGTTTTTTTAACCTTAAGTAATACTCTCCCATTAAGCTCACTGAATTCTGGATTTTCCAAAATACTCTATAATCCAAGCATCAGGTCCTGTGGAGACTGAGGGCAACCTTGGTTAGACTGGATGAGGTGCCTTCCAACCTCAGTGGATTTGTCAGTCTCAATTAAATAATACTTTTCTTGCAAAAAAAGGTTGGATATCACAAAATCTAGGTGCAAAATAACAATGATGGAATCAGATTAAAATGATTCTGTTGACTTAAAAGTGGGCAACAACACAGATACTCCAATCCAATTAGCAAAGAAGCTTTTCCACATGTTGTTAAAGTGCCTTTTGCACCAAACTACCTTCTCCTGACAAGCAGCAAATTACCTGTTGTAGCTGGACCCTGTTCTGGATTAATTAAAAGAAAATAGCAGAAGAGATGGAGGAGAACTGTGGAAAAATTGCTTATTTTTCCTCTAGCATGTTCATATGAATCTAGCAGTTTGCAAAATCCTCTAATAACAGCAGAGTAAGGCATAATTCAAAGTAGTGAAAGACAACAAAACAGTCAGGATTCTCTATTTTTTGGTCACTTTTAGGGGCTTGTTTTTTTAGAGTTCTTCTCCAGCTTCTTCTCACTACAGTTGGTGCTGTAATTACAGAAAGCAGCAGAAGACACTGCTGTGTGTACATGCAGATGAATCCCCCAGAAATCATTCTGTGAAGAAAAGCAACATAGCTGTACTGTGTGTGGCAGAGCAGGATATTAATTCAAACAGCCTTTATGGGGGGAAAAACAAACAAACAACCAACCCATCAACTTGTAAGCGTCTTCTGAGGGTTACTCAGGGTCTCCTGCAAGAAAAAACAAGACTGTCTCCTCCACTTTGGAGTCAGTTCAGGAAGACCAAGAGGGCAACTGGAAGATCTGGGAAGAACAGCTGGTTGGCTCACGCAGTTGAGGTCCAGCACAACAGCAGCACTGTGACACAGCATTTCTTGCTGGGCAGCCATTGTTTGAACCACACAGACAACAGGTATGACCCTCATACACTCCCCAACTTGGCTTGAGAGGAAAATAATTGTACTGCAGACTGAAAAAGCCTCCACCATCACCTCCAAATACTGTGTTTCAGGATAAAATTTTCCTTTGAATATTCATGCCACACCACCTCCACTACACAATCCTGGCACTGCTGTGTAACTAGCACTTGCATACAGGTGTGGTGCTTCCAGCTGAGCTGGATGCCACTACAACTGGATCCCCTAGCTCCATTGTACTTTCCCTTTTTCATGAATGACCTCCTGGAGACCATTATGTAGCTTCAAGAGGCACTACTAAGATGACAGGGAAGAAGTTGTCACCTGGGATGTACAAAACTATTTTTGGATGTAGAACACTGTACTCTGCTGGCATTTTCTTTAAAACACTTCTATCTGTGCTTGGGACATGCAAGCATGATTAGGATTCATTCTCTGACTTCTGCTGGCTTCTTTGCTGAAATTACATTGCTGGTTTTTTGATATTTGGCTGAAGTGCGAGTAACCAATGTCGTTATCAACTCAGAGCTATAGAGAAAATGCAATCTCCTCTTTTGCAAAATCCTTCAGCTAGGATAAATCATATTGCTTCTATGGTCTATGTTCTACATAATAAAATGCACACGGACAAAAATAAATCAGCAGCTGGGACTTCAGCACAGTCTTGTGGTGAGGGAAGATCCTCATACATCTTCTCCATCATCTCCTGACTAACCAGCAGGCAGATTACTGGAAAATTTTGTCTGCAAATTTCTTCATTGAACTCAGAAGGGGTTCCTGGTACCTGCAACACTGTTTAAACTGTGTGGGAACAAATAGAAGTATGGCCGATAACGTCACAATATATGTTTCCCACGTATGTTTTAGAGAACACCATTCACTTAACTTCTAGTTCATACATAATGCTAGAAAAAATGAAGATGCTTGCATAAACACAGGTCATTCAGAAAGTCACGTTACACTAGGGAAGCCTGAAGAAAGGCTTTTGCTGCTTTTGCAATTTGTTTCCATTTTATCTCATGTTCTATAAGCATGTATTTTCATCTTTGTTTTAACTATAGAAAAGATAAAGGGAACAACAAAATCGAAATGGCAAAGACAGGTAGTTACTGCTGGGGGAAAAGGCAAAAATTGTAATGATCTTGGAAGAAAAACAAAACAAAACAAAGAAAAACAAAACCACCTACCAAAAACATACATGAGGCTAAGAAAGGTTAAAGATAATAAAAAAGAAGTCATAAATTAACAGCAGATTTCCCATTGACCTGAGCAATTATGGTAGTAACAAAAATTCACTTATTAAATGTATAGAAATACTGGAAAAATCTTTAGATGAAAGCACTTTTTTCCAAGTTCTACTTCCTCCAAGAAACAGTAAAAGCAGAGGTAGACTATTAAAAGGCCTACTCCTGTTCAAATTGCCAGTTTAAACACTTTTATTAAGAAAGCTGATGTATGAAGAATTGCCTTCCCCCACCATAAGCCCAACAACTCCCCTCCCCATCAGTTTCCAAACCAAACAAAATACTGTACAATTCCACCTAAACTTGCATTAAAGTCCCAATGCATTTTTCATACAGATCATTGTTTGAGATAATTTAATTAAAAGAGAATCCAGATGAGTATAATCCTGGCAAAAGGAAACTTCACAGACAATACATTGGCAGATTGCCATGATCATTATATCTTCTCTCTTAACTTAAAACACAGCTAGAAGGACAGGATAAAACAAGCCCACTTTGATAACCATCAAGAAAAAAGTTGTATTTTCTACTCATTTCCACATGCTGGGATGAGACTCAGGCATTGTTCAGTTTGCTTATTGCTCAGTCTGCCAACTTCTGACAATCAGCTAGGTGCTGTGAACATAACCATGAACAGTTTAAGCAGGAAAATTTACCATCAAGGTATGCTATGTTATGTCATCCCTCAAGGTAATAAAGGCAGCGTTATTTGTTGTTCAAACACCGGTCTGAGGTTTCCTTTTTCCTAAGAGAATGTCACGTTTTGGCTCTACCTATAATGCCAAAGTCCTATCAAGTTGATAAGAACTGTGCATATATATCTAAGCAGAATAAAATACATCAGATCAGGGCTTGAAGTTTAGCTGTCTACTGAGCTCCACTCAAATCAGAAGCAGCAAGCCCCCTATGGAAGCCTTTGTGAAAATGACTCTTGAATTAGGAATATTCCTTAAAACTCTGTAGGGATATAAATCAGTGCTGCTGATCTGCAAATTCTTATGGATTGAGGTCTAGTAATGTTAAACTAAATTTCACTGGCTGAGAAGAAATATTTCCATGAGCAGACATTTCTAAATTAGGGATACTTGGGTTTTTTGCAATGACGGGAAGATATTTTTTCATGCAATTTCAATTCTGATCTACACACTTCCAACTATAAGTTTTTCTGTTAGTATTTTGCAATAATATAAAAAATAAATATGCAAATTTGGCCTCTGCCCAGCAAATTAACATCTTTAATAGAAAAGCAAAAATGTAAAAAAAAAGGTCAAGTGATATGACTAAGATAAAAACAGCAAATGCATACTCCTAACTTAGAAATAAGTAAAACTTCCTAAGCTGGAGTTTTAATGTCTGAGATGACATTAAACCTGATCTAGGCAAACCTGCTTTAACATTATGGTTGGACTACATGATCCTCAGAGGTCCCTCCCTTCTCCTACCATTCCATGATTCTGTGTGACTAGAAAACTAGCTCCTACAGGTGAGATGAGGCTCAAATCTGTTCCTTCTCCAACAGTCTTTGAGACACCACAGAAATGATGGGAAGTTAGGTGGCCAAACAGATTTCACTATGGCAGCCTCTGATCAGTCTCTGTCCCAGTTACATCTCTGAAATACAGGAAATAGTCCACTATCCCTGGACTAGGTTTTGCAGGAAGCACATGGAGCAAGTGTAATGTGATTGTTTTGGAGGGCAACTATTCTAAATGCCGACAGATTAAAATACCACTGCACAACCGTGACCAAGTAACATAGAAGGAACGCGTTTTAAAACTACAATGCATACAGTCCTTCCATATCTGTATACTCATCCTCTCTCTTCTCAGTTCCAGTTTAGAAGAAGACAACAAGAAGAAGAGAGTGTAAGGCAACAGGAATAGCCATTGCTCATCTTCACACGCAGACATTACTCCCTCCCAGTTTCAAGTGCTTTCAGCTCTAATGCACACACACACCATGGGCAGCTGCTGCAGCTGCTGCACCACCATTAAGTGATTACAGGCAACAGAAAAAGAATCTCCTGCAGATATGCTCTTTCTGAGCACACCTTTATTGCCATAAGACGTTTGAGAGCTTCCCAGCTCTGATAACTCTTCAACACAGAGTAATGAAAACTCATCCACACAGCCAAGGATCTGCCCTCAGCCAGCAGTAATTAAAATTAATCATTCACAAGTATTTTCATGGGCATGTTCAAAAAGAGACACTGCCAGCTCGCTGAATCCTCAAAGTTGACAGACCTTGAAATAGGCTGTGGTCAGGTACAGTGCCTTCCTGGGTTTCAAGCAGTTAAAAACATGCTTTGCATACCAATTTACTGTCCCACTCACAGGACCACAGCTCTCTGACCATCAGAGCCACCTTGGTCCTGCAGTCAAACATCTGAGATGGAATCAACAAGTGAGACTGGTAAGGAAAGAGATTTTTCAGATAAATATTGCTATGCCTATAATTATCATTGCCCTGCCAGGATTCAGGTCCGTATCACTGTCAAAATTTCTCATTCTTGAATCTTAAGTTTCTTCTGAATGTGAGATTCTTCCCATTTCCTGCATATTTGTATTAAGTTTTTAATCACTGTCTTCTTCCCTTTCAGCTTCACTGCTTATGCTACTGGGGGGACCCAGAGCAGGGGCTGTGTGTGAAGAGGTTTCTTGGTACAGAGAAGCCTGAAAGTTATCAGTTTACAAGCTTCAAAAAAGTATTGAAGAAATATTTACAGAGGTAAAAGAATTAATAAAATTTGAGGTAAGAGGTTAGGACTGTCACTTTCTGGAAGATTATTTACTTATACAAGCAGTTTTTAATGGGGGTAAGCATGTACTATTCATTATAGCAGCCTTGATCAATTCTGTCCCTTTGAAACCTACCAGAAAACATAAAAGTACATATCTTATGTATATAAACTCAAAATTTCAAGGTGCTATGCAAGACCAAGATTATAACTGCTGCAGAGAGAAAGCAATCTCATGCCTAACAGATGGCAGATCCCTAGGTATCAACCTGCATATTGCTTCTTCCTTCCCATCAACTGCAATATTGATTTTTACAATACCTACTAGAAGAAAAAAGTTTAACTGGATACAATCAAGGAGGAGCAGTGTAATGGGATTGTCTGCCTCCTACCATGTGTGTTCTGTAATTAGAGCTCAAAACTGGAATTAAAGCAAGAGACAGAGGAAGATCCAACTTCTTACATTAACCAGCTCTCAGCATGGCTTTAGGTTAGAAGGCTTCAAAGAAATAAATATTATCTCTTTGCTGAAATAGGGAAATTCCAGATAGAAGGTTTGGGAATGTGATACCCAGCTACAAGAAGGGCCAGAAGAAGGATTAAAGGAACTGCAGGCTTGGCAGTCTGACCTCTATGCTGGGGAAGGCCATGGAGCCCATCATCTTGAGTGTGATCATATGGCACATACAGGACACCCAGCTGATCAGGCCTAGTCAGCATGGGTTCATGAAAGGCAGGTCCTGCTTGACTAACATGGTTTTCTTCTATGACAAGGTGACCTACTTTGTGGATTAGGGAAAGGCTGTGGATGTTGTTTATCTGGACTTTGTCAAAGCATTTGACAGTGTCTTCCACAGCAATCTTCTGTAGAAACTGGATGCTCATGGATTGGATAGGTGGGCACTTCACTGCGTAAAAAATTGGCTGGATATGTAGGCCCAAAGAATTGTGGAGAAAGGAGTTAAATCCAGCTGGCAGCTGGTCAAAAGCGGTCTTCCCAGGGCTCAGTACTGGGGCTTGTTCTCCCACATATCTTCAGCAGTGACCTGAACAAGGGGATTGAATGCATCCTCCACAAGATTGCAGATGACACTAAAGTGCGAGGAAGTGTCTGTCTGCTTGAGGGTGGGAAGGCTCTGCAGAGGGATCTGGACAGGCTGGATAGATGGGCTGAGGATGATTTTATGAGAATCAGTAAGGCTAAGTGCCAGGTCAGGCACTTGGGTCACAACAACTCCATGCAATGCTCCAGGCTTGGGAAAGCATGGCTGGAAATCTGCTTAGCAGAGAAAGACCTCAGGGTGTTGATCACAGCTGGCTGAATGAGCCAGCAGTGTGCTCAGGTAGCCAAGAAGGCCAACACTATCCTGGCTTCTACCACCAATAGCATTGCCAGCAGGACCAGGAAAGAGACTGTCACCCTGTATTCAGCGCTGGTGAGGCTGCACCTTCAGTAATGTGTTCAGTTTTGGGGCCCTCACTACAAGGAGGACATTGAGATGCTGGAGTGTGTCCAAAGAAGATCAAATAAGCTGATGAAGCATCTGGAGAGTAAGTCTTTTGAAGAGTGGCTTAGAGAACTGGGGTTGTTTAGACTGGAGAAAAGGAGGCTCAGGGGAGATCTAATATGTCCCTACAACTACTTGAATGGAGGCTGTAGTGAGGTAGGGGCCTGCTTGTTCTCTAAAGTAGCAAGTCGTAAGAGGGAATGACCTCAAATTGCACCAGGGTGGGGTTTAGATTGGATATTAGGGAAAAAAAAATTGTAACAGAAAGGGTTGTCAAGCATTGGATCAGGCTGCTCAGGGAAGTGGTTGAGTCACCACCCCTAGAGATGTGTCAACATTGCACTTAGGGCCATGGTTTCTTGGTGGACTTGGCAGTGCCGTGTTAATGGTTGGACTTGATGATCTTAAAGGCTTCTTCCAATCAAAATGATTCTGTGCTTCTATATATGTTTTCCTTTCTATCTTTATAACCTACAGCAATTTTTCTATATTGTATGTAGTATGATGCTATGCTAGAAACAAACATACCAAGTGGAGAGGGAACAGTTACACAGCCAGGGCTCAGGAAACCTCCCTAAGAAATTCATCCAGAGAAAGGAGGTAAACAGTGTAAAACAACTACAGTGCTGAAGATCAGAAGTCTCCAAGAATGTCAGTGACACAGCAACAACTCTGAAACAACCACCCTTAACTTTGTATTTTATGCAAGGTATCAACTTCTCTTCCCCTACACCATACATTTACAGAACGCTTCTCTTGCGCTACCCCAATTTTTAACCATCATAGCTTCCTAATTAACAATATAACCTTATCAAGGTATTTTCTCACTAAAACTGGCAGTAAAGGCATTAAGAACCTAAAATTTAAGGCTCCTCCACAACTTCTCCTTTTCACACTTGCTTGCAGTGAGGCCTTCTGATACATAACTTTAGATCCAGGATGAATATTGCCAGTTCCCAGATCAGCTTTCACTTCATCTTCTCTTGCCACAGCCATACGCATTTGCAGCTCAGAAAAGCAGTGGGCACTGCTGGGAAGATTCCAGCTAGTGCCTCAGCTGCCCCCTTGCAGACATCTAAATACAATGCCTAATTTTCACTTGCATACTTTATGTGATTCTTCCTCTGCTCCTCAAAGTGTTAAAGCTATCTGGAAGAAGGACCTCAAAGATGTGAAGCAGATAAATAATTTAAAAGGGTGGCAGCCCTCTTTCATCATATATTACTGCCCCTTATCCTCTTGGAAAGTCAAGACTAAATTAATCACAGCTAAAACATTTTACAAGCTTGTACAAACTCAAAAGGACCTTAGCTGAACTCCAGCAAATAGGAAAAAAAAAAAAAAAAAAAAAAGAACAATGCAAAAAAAACCCCACAAACCCAAGAAAGCAGTAAAGGGAAATGGAACTGTTAGAAGAGGCATGAGGACCCTTAAAACCACCTTGGGAAGGCAGAAATAGCCAGAGCAGGCAGGGGCAGTGTGAGCAAGCAAACATGTGCATGAGGAGCATACAGGTCCCTGAAATTTCTTGTCTGTTCAAGATAAAAAGAAGATAGCCCAAATGCCTAGGCACTGACACATTCTGCTCTGAGCAGAGATGTAGAACAGCTCTGTCAGAGGAGAGATGAATGCCTGGTTTCCTCCTCCAACCACCAGACAATCTCACTAGTAATGGATTAAAGTGGTTTAAGTAACTATACATTTAATAAGGTCAGAAGGGCAAGGACAGAGTTACATTTTGATTGTTTTGAACTACATAACACTTTCTATTTTTGTTCCTGTTTTAAATATAAACATAGCATTTTTTTCCCCAGAGTTGACATGGTCTAAGCATATAAGCAAGGCAAAGAGCACAGTGAAAAGTACCGTATCTTACTAGTCTACTGACAGAAAACACAAGCATTCAAACCTCAAAATCTGCACACATGAAATCTTCACAAAGCAAAGATTTCACAAAGCATTGATCTCTACATACATAAACACAAATACACATCCATATATACACTTATATATAAAAACTTCCTACTATGCTTTAAAATCTGGAAGACTTTCCCAGGCTTGTACTGCCAGTAACAAATGCAGCTTGTCTTTTCTTGGAAAAAAACAAACCAAAACAAAAAACACCACACAAGTAAACATGTAACAGCAATTTCTTTACTCTTTCTTTGCTAAGTAGCTGGATATAACATTTGTTGCTGCCTCGTGGACAAATGCACACAGAGTTCAGCACACCACAAAGATGTTTTGGGGCACTGAAAGGATTTGATGTGTGTCTTATCTTTCCTTGTACACTGAAGACTGCATAACCTAATAGCATTAGCTTACTAACAGATATTAATAGGTGTGGGGGGGAGGGAAAGAGAAAAAAGACACTAAAACATATTCCACCTACATGGCTTTCTACTAATCATAAACTCAGGTAGAAAGCAAATTGCTTCTCCTGGACCAGGAGAAAAAAGGAAAAGGAAAATAAGGGGGAAAAAAAAAGAGACAGAAGAAAAGCACCTATTTTCATCTTTTTTTTTTCAGGAAATCATCATCAATATTAAAAAAACCCACAAACTTTACATTAATTTTTGCATTCATCAGACCACAACAAGGAAAGAGAGAGAAAAAAACAAACAAAAAACAACAAAACAACTCAGGAACTGCCACATCTTACAGTTAGTAATTTCAGAATGATAAATATAATGCTGGCCTCAGATGGCTGGAAGGATTAGATTTAGCTGTAAAACAAGAAGTGCAGTTAACAGTTGTTGGGTCTGGTGTTTGGATTAGAAAGCACTGCTAATCACAAGAAATGTAAAAAGATTAAGAGGTGATGGTTGTTAGGAAGGTTTTTAAGAGCATGCAAGTAATGGAATTCATTCTGGGATTAAAATTTCTCAAGCAAGAAAAAAAAAAAGAAGGGAAAAAGAAAAGGATAAATAATAGATAGAGCAGCCAGTTCCACTTGCACTGTCCACAACCCATTCCCAAAGATAGAGTTAAAAAGACTGGAGATGTGAAATGTATGCCATGGCTTATCCTGAAGGGTCCTGGAGGGCTTTAGTGAGAAGTAAGCATTTGTATTCTGGTACCTAAAAACTAACTACGGAAATCTAAAGCCTGTTATTGGAATAGTGGGTGTGTGTTTGGGTTGAGAGATTTTGCTTACTAAAAACCTGCCTGAATACAGGACTTGCAACTTTTAAATGCATTGTAACAGAAATTATTATGGCATCTAGTATCTGCATGCTTTCAGTAGGAAAACTAAGATGACACCATAATTTCCTGTTTCATTTCCAGCTGGTTTCGATTTATCTTTATGTTCTCACCTATCAAAAACAAGTAAAGCTCACCATATAAAATTCTTAATCTGGATTGTGTAAAAGAACCCCCAAAAGGGAGGGGTGGGGAGAACCAAACAGCTTCCAAAAACCTAAAAAATAAATACTCTTAAAAAAAAAAATCAAATTCAAATTTTAAATGGAAAATTTCACTAAAAGGTATTTGAAACAGTGCAGACCACAGCATCATGAGGTCAGATTCCCTAGTTCACATAAGGCAGAGTGCTCTCCAGCAACAACTACAAAATTCATCACTGTCACCCTCAGCCAGCATTATCCTAAACTGCACAGCCCACAGTACAACATCAAGAATGTAGACTTCTGCAAAGCCAATCACAGTTTCCCCACAGGCCTGATAGACAGTCAACAGCTGTTTAGCAGTGAAGCCAAGCAAAACTTGCCTCTCACCCCCAGCATCCCAAAATCATCCAGTGACTCAAAGCAAAATTCAAGTATCACCATGTGACTGCATGATCATTACCCTGCTCAGATGCATTTCCTCACAGGCCTCCAAGTAGCTCAAATGTTGATTTGGACCAATCTCTTTTCCCTCATTAATTTAACCTTCTGTAAGTCTGGACCTTACCATTCCAGAGGTCAGGGAGTATTGTGGAATAAGACCACTTCATCATTTGCTAGCACAGGAGCACTTTTCAGTCTAGTGCTCCTGCTGCATCTATCTGAATTTTGAGACTCTGTAAGACTACTTTTACCTTCTGTTCCCTCAAAATGAACATTTTTTTCCAGCTGCCTGTAGCAGAAGCAGAAATAACCATCATCCAAGAGTTATAAAACAGTCACATTAAATAATAGAGGTGAAAGCACTGGATGATTTCTGCAGAAGTCTTTTCAGTAGAACAGATAAATTTATTCACTGCATTATGGAACAGTTTGAGAAAACAAGATCATACAATGTACACTGCCTCTATTTAAATTGTTTCATTTCTATTCATGAGTGCTCTGATTAGATACACCAAAAATATCATCAGTGAGAAATAAATAATTCTGCCAAATTAATAGTTATTTATTCCTTTTACCTGAAAACGTAAGTAGCATCTCATTCACACTAGATAAAGCTGCTGTAATTTGGATGTATCGATCTTGTTGGTTCAAGTCTACACAGCACATCAAGACAGGTATTCAATCTACATTTTCTTAATATTAAATATCTTCTCTCAAAATGACAAGTCCTTTAGCAAGTTAAGATAGGCTAGTATATGCTTTGCTTGGAGAGGTTTAGTAGCCATCTAGGTGTTTCTTTACCCCTGTAGTTTTCACCGAATACTTCGTTGAGAAAATTAAATAGCTTCAAATATGAAAAGTGGTTTAGAGATGGTATTTTAGGGAAAACAAGTAAACTTTATGTATCAGACAAAATTTATCTCAAGCTCACCAAATGCTCTTTAACTAAGAACGCCTTTCTTTCCTCCGAGAGAAAGTGGCTAGAAGAAATCATTACTAACATCATTAGATGATGAGAGCTACAAACCAGCCCTAAATAAAGAGCTCTCTAGTACATTCCTCTCTGTAAAATATTTTGCTGGAGATACATGGAAAAGGTAGGCTTGTACCAATAGAGCAAAAGATATTTAGCAGAAAGATCAGACTAATATTTTCTTCAGAAAAAAATAACAACAAAGGAAGAAACAAACAAAAAACCCCAAAACAACCAACAAGAAGAAAAAAATAGGAGAAAATCCCAAACAACAAAAAAAACCAAACCTACACCAGAGTTAATATGTTTTAGCCATTACAGAATGATGAATGCAGTGTCTGCTCAGCTTACAAACACTGGAGAAAAAGCTCTCTACATTTTTGAAAAATGTATCCAGTTTGACTAGGCAATGAATTCTTTCTAAAAATCAAACAATTGCTACAATGTTTTGAAAAAATCCAAAAGCACAGCTATCTCAAAAGCACCCCGTTTGCAAAGCAGCCAAGTGATATACCTCAGAGCTACTTTTAGCTTACTGCAGGCAAGATAAATCAAGAAAATGCTGAGATGAGTTGCAATTTGACAGTTATTAGCAGAAGAGGAGTAATTTGATGAAGAAAAAAAAATCAGGGAAAATAAAATCTCTTCACAGCAACAGATTTTGGAAGCCTATTTGCACATAAATTGGAAAAAACAATTCTTGCATTAGAAACTGATGAAGATGAAATAATATACTCTAAATCCTAACATATTTGAAATTATTGTCTTTGATTCAAAGCTGATAATCCTGTAACAGCAAGTAACTAAACAGGGGCTTACCAGACTCGCTCTGCATGTTGAAGAGACCGCACAGTCAGATCCTGATCTCGGGCCATTCAGCTATCAAAATAACCAGATTTACTGCTATATGCACCTTTGGGTTTGCCATTTGAAAGCATCTACAGCACACAGAACATTCGCTTGTGTTTTAAGCGCTAGCAGCATAAATATCCCCTCATGTACCATACACTTCACCACTTCTGGCTTCCCATAAATCAGGCATACAACCAATCATCTTTTTAATGTTGGACATTAATGGCAACTCTATGATTCAAATCTAGGCTTTGCAGAGTTGCCTTTCACAGGAATGCAAAGCACTTATGAGCAGGCTTATGACTGAGCAAGGGCAGATTCAAAATTTAGCCGTGATCTTGCCACTACAAGTCCACCATCATTAGAGATGTGATATTCTGCATCTCTGAATTTACCTCATCTGTATAAAAGGCTTTTTTAAAAAGAAAAAAAACTCCTATAAGCAGGGAAAAATAATTTAGAAAGCCTTTTGTGCTCCTTAAGAACTGCCTCTTTGTGTACCCATAAAATTTCAGTGTAAATGTTTTCACTCACTCTGTAAGCAGAGATCTGTTCTTTACTGCATTACAATTAGATGCATAGATTAAGAGATATCTTTCATGTCATTATATCAAGCTCTTCTACAAATGTACAAAGAGATTTTATAGATTGTCACCTTTTCTGCTTACTAGTGGATTTTCATACTCAGCGTGAAATACAGTAAAAGTGAAAGATACCTTCCCAGTATCACTATAGCAGTGCCCACTAAGAACCATTTCAAAACCAAATAAAACTTAGCTATAAATTAAGCAGCACAAACTGTTTTCCCATGGGGTTGCTTTTTTTCTCTCCTCTTCCCCTCATCTTTCAGTTCATGAGGATAGGCAACATGAAAACTAAATGGATTTATGTTTAAATAATTCATGTTTTCAGGCACATCAAACCAAGTACTAAAGTTCACCCACGAGGCTGGCCAGATTTAGCTGATTCCAGTGGTATTTTAAACAACATTCTAGACAGCTAGTCACAAAAGGTTACACGGAAATGCTGAGCAGCTGCACTGATAGAGTTGCTTCAAAACGTGTTGAAACTACCTATTCTTACTGATGGGGAGACATTACCAGCCGTGCAGAACTGCCACTGCATTTTGGAGAGTCATGCCTGCAAAAGAGAAGCTTTGTGAGCAGGGCGAGCTCTGGCGCATCCTGGGAAGATGAAGAGAATTACAAAGGCTGAGTATCGTTTCCTGCCACGTAGTAGGAAAACATGTAGCAACATAAAGCATCTTTAAGAGCACAAATCCCACAGAGTAGACTTCTGCACTCAGCTGAATTGATCCTACAAGCCAAGCTACCTTAAACTGAGGTCCCTTGGGGACTGGGAAGTGAAACGATGGTAGTAATTTTCAGGATATAACAACTGACACCTAGTTTGGCAACACTGCTTTGCCTGTGTAGGAGATGGTTGGTTGAAATGAAGAAAACATTTTGCCATGTGAAAACCTTGAGCAGGTTACCAATTTGCTGCCAAATCAGTGAACTTTTGCAGTCAGGTTTATATATTCAAATTAACTCGAGTGGAGATTTATTGCAACAACAGCAACCACCAAAAAAAAAAAATTACTGGAGAGATGTGTTGGAATCAGAGCAGGACAAAAGGAACAAAAAAAGAAAATTCAGTATTCTTGGATTCATAGTGGAGCCCTCACTGATTTATTCCAAGAGTTTATTTCCAGTCTACATTAATATTGCTTATAATACTACAATTTAAATCACATAGAGATAAGATCTGATAAAGAGTTAAGCTTTGCAGAATGTGTTTTGGATAAGTATCATTAAAAATAGTTCAAAATATCTTTAAGAAGTATCATCTAATAACATGCTTACTCTTGAGGGGAAATTGAGCTCTTCAGCAGAATGCAACCTTACTGCATACAGGATCTTAATGGCTTCAAGCTACTGTTTATGCAGATTGAGGCCTCTTTAAATCAAAGATGTTCAAAAGTGTCCTTGTTGTAAGTTGCCTGTACTGGGCATCCCATCACAAAATTTATGTCCTCATGCTTTCCAGAGTAATGATGTCCATGTACCCACCTAATGCTCTCTGTGAGCAACACAGACTCTTCCACTTGAATAATCCTCCCACATTAGGTAGAATGATCAGGTGCCCCACAGGCCTTTTCTGTGGAAGCCACTCTAAAACACATTGCACAACATTTACTGTCTGTAACATATGCATAAAATACACGCATAATGAGAAAATGTGCATTGATTGATTCTGACAAAAACACCAGAACACGGTCCATCATCATTAAAAAAAAATGTAATTCAGTAAGTATTGCTGTAAACAAGTTCTGCCCTTTAGTGATCTGGAAAGCAGCATGCATTTCCTTCCTTCATAAAACAAAAAGCTTGCTGGAACCTGCAACTTCTTTTTTTCCCTTTTCTTTTTAAAACAAACGAACATTTAAAAATGAAGTTGTTTTTGCTCCAGCCACCTGACAGTGTGGGGAAGCTCCGGAGAAGCTCGCTTCCAGAGGATGTGGAAAGTAAAAAGAGTTGCTGTGACCTTAACAATAATCCTGTTTCCATATTACAATAACATTTTTGTTCTATAACAAGGCAAAGTCTCTTGTGTTCCAGTCAGAAAAAGTCATCTTCCAGTAAAAGCACAATGTGATCAATAACATTTTCTTAATATATTATATTATCTCTCACTGAAACATTTTTTTCACTTGGCATTTCAGGCTGCCAAGTAGGGGAAAGTCATGACAAAACTAAGATGGCAAATGAGATACTGCAAATTAATTCCATCCAAAAGCAATCTTTTTGTTCGTGAACAGTTTGACAAGCCTGCACCGTCTGACTTCAGCAGAAGCTTTCTAAGCTTTCAAATATACATGAAACAGAGGAATCTGCTCCACTGCCATACCAATCTTCACTTTAGTCTGCATAATTTTATGTGGAAACACATTATAGTTTCAACAACCAACTCTAAGACCAAAATTGGTGGGGCATACTTTAAATATTAGTTTAGAAAATAGACTCAGAAGTCTGTAATATCATTTGTGAAATCCTATTTTCAAGTCAAAGCCCAGAGCAAGGCAGAGCACAGGAATCCTGCACTTTTGAAGCTGTTTTGCACAGAGTCATCTGCAATCTGATCCTGAAAAGGCCTCAGTGATGAAAATGCCAGCTGAAGGATCTCAACTTGGTACCGGCAAAGTTCAAAGAGAGCTTTGTCACAATGGGCATTAAAGTACTTTACTGTACTTTATGTGTGTCTGAAATTACTTCTGCTTTATTCCCCCCTTGGAGCTAATGTCCTTCTGCAGGCTGAAATGGTGACCTGCTGGGAATGGTGACCTGCTGGGAGCAGGGACCATGTGTCTCACCTTCTGTGTGAAAGCCCATCATCATTTTAGCAACAGTAGCTGTAGTTTCAGCTGCATTACTGAGAGTAACCTGTATTCAGCATGGTCCAGAAAGACATGATCTGGCAAAAAAAAAAAAAAGCTTGCGTGCACACAGGATACTGCCGGTAGGGTTACTTATGTGCACCCAATATTGGCACGATTAGGTGCAGAATCACTGCTGTATTAATATTTCAGCATAAGAGGCAGGTGGTTGCTGAATATTCATGCTATAGCCATGCTCTGCATGAATTCTCTAGCAGGAACACATAAAGGCTGTAACCATACCCTGAAGAGTTTACCATCAAACACCCCAATTAAAGAGATACTTTAGTATGTACCTGGTTTTAAGCTCACAAGGCATGCTCATTGATTAATTGTATTCCTACAGTGAAGGATGTGCTCCATATCCTTACTTAATCAAAACTCATGTGGAAAACAACATAAAAGAAGTGGGAAAAAAATAAATGAAAATTTAATTTACATCTGCAAATCCCAGCACCTCATGTGATCAGAAACATGTAAAGGCCCAAACAACTCATCTACCTAAGAAGTCATTCATAAAAGATAAACATTCTTTTTAATTGTGGTGGAAATGCATGCAAGGGAGATGCACAGTACTCAGCTGATGGAATAAATCCAAGAAACAGCAAATACATTTGTGAGAGAAAGGGTAAAAAAAAAATAATGAAAATAATAAAAAAACAGTCCCACTGATAAGCACAGATGACATCATGAGCAAACTAGACAGGAAGGACAAAATAACCAAGGTTTTGAAGGACAGGAAAAAGTTTGTAGGGTTTTTTGGTTGCAGTTTTTACTTCTTTTTTTAAAACAAATTAGGCAGCAAGTCTTCATGCAAATGAGCACTTATAAAACAGCCTTTCTAGGTGAATAATTTTTTATGATTAATAAAATCTGCAATCTGAGTAACAACGTCCTGATGACTTTTTGCCATTTGCAATTATCGCTCATCCTGGCACCAAAAACTCATTATTATTAAAGCTGACAAAAAGAATACTTAACTGCTTCTATGAAAGTACTTAATTCTTAGAAGAATCCCACGTTTCTAAGCTTTGTTTCTATTTCCAAATCTTGAAAGTGAAAAATGAGGCCATCCTAGCAACCCCCTGTGTATGTCTCCTTCGATTTCCAACAAGTAATTTGGATCAAAGCATCTAATTTGTAACACAGCACAACACATTACAAAAGCATATTTCTTTGGTTTAAAAGCAACCCACAAAGAATATGGACTTAATGTAACCCTGTATAAGTAAAAGCATACAGTTTATACAATAAACATACTTTCTTTTTTTTTTTCCTTTTTTTATAGCCATTTTCTCCCAGGGAACCAGATTCATTTAGCAGTTACTGCAGGACCTGGAGCACTCTCATGAATAAGAGTGTTATCATCTCCATTTTAGTAGCGTGGAAGTTGAGGCACAATTATTACAATGGTGGCTGTGGCAAAGAAACACCTAGTAACCATATGCAACTCTAGGCTGTAGACCTATCTACAGCAAAAAGGAATGGAGGTATCGTGCAATCTCAGCAAGCTGGCTGAAAACAACAAACTGAGTGCTGCAGTCAAAGTGCCATAGACATGGGATGCCACCCAGATGGATCTGGGCAAGCTTTAGAAGCTAAACTGTGTGAACCTCATGAGGCTCAACAAAGCCAAGCGCAAGGTCCGGCACCTGGGTTCAGAGAATCCTTCAGTATCAATACAGGCTTAGGGAGGACAGGATTGAAAGCAGCCCTGAGGAAAAGGACTTGGGCATCCTGGTGGATGAAAAGCTCAACATGAGACAGCAATATGCACTTTCAGCCCAAAAGGCAAACTGGGCTGCATCAAAAGAAGCATGGCCAGAAGTCTGAGGGAGCAAATTCTACACCTCTACTCTGGTGAGACCTCCACTTGTAGTACTGCATCCAGCTCTAGAGCCCTCAGCACAAGAAGAAAATGGACCTGAGAGATAGATAGATAGATAGATAGATAGATAGATAGATAGATAGATAGATAGATAGATAGATAGATAGATAGATAGATGGAAAGCAAAAGTTGTTTTACAATGAGGGTGGAGGAACACTGGCACAGGTTGCCCAGAGAGACTCCAAGTCAGGTTAGACAAGGCTCAGAAATGTCATCTACTTAAATATGCCCCTGCTGATGACCTTTAAAGGCCACTCCCAACCCAAAGCATTTTATGATTCCGTGGTTTTTGTGTTAGCATCTGTAGAGATGCAAGCACAAATGTTACCTTCACTCAACCCTTGCCTCCTGACAATAACACAGCAAAAACAGAGCCCTGTTAAAAAAAAAAAACAAACCAGCCCACAACCACCCAACCCAGATGCTGTTAAATGGACTCAAACATACACAAATAAACAGTGCCTGATGCTTGTAGATGTTTGTAGAACATGATTCAAGCCCCTTATAAACACAGATTCCAGTTTATTATGATTTAGAGAATGGTTAAAGGTCTGGAGCATACAGTGAGCCAGATTCTTCCCAGGGCACACAATAAGAAATGCAACATGTGCAAGCTAGAACAAGGATAAAAAAAAAAAATCTATTAAGAGGCAAAGAAGAACAATTCAGAGAAGGTGCTTAACCAGCAGAATCGTTGTCTGGGGAAGCTGCAGAGGCCCCATCCTCAGGGGTATTAAAGGACTTGCTTTAACATGGACACAGCCCTGAACATCCTGCTCTGCCTCTGCAGCTGGCCTGCTTTGAGCAGGAGATTGGACGAGATAACATAAGGTCTGTCCCAAACTGAATTACTCTATGAATATCATACCAAAGATAAGTGAGGTTACTCCTTGGTTTCTTTGCTGCATCCCAAACCTCATCACAAATTCATACAAAAAGCATGACCTTGAGCTTCTGTGACTTCCACTTCATTCACTTGGAACAACCCCAAATCTTTGGTTTCACCCACCTAAAAACTATAAACACGAAAAACAAACTGCAATCATTTTGTTCAAGCTCCTAAGCACGCATGGTGCTTTGAGGTCTCACTTTTGAGTTTACATACCTTTCTGACCCTTTCTTCTCCTAAGCAATACTCCAAAAAGCAATCAGTCTGCCTGTGCAGAGACCCACGGTTATTTTAATAACTGTATCACAGAAACAGCTCTCAACGTCTTCATTTCAAATTCCTCTCCCCTACATGTACTTTCATAAGAGGTGCTGTGTACGGTGAAAACTAATTCGGTTTGAACCAGTAAAAACTGGGGTTAAGGACTTCCTTGCTCGGAATACAAAAATGCAAACACATGTGACTGTCAAGATATACATGGCTACAATCAACATGCATAAATACATTTTATATCCTCCAGAAAAGCTAGTTAAAGTTTTAAAGGGAACATCCAAAAACAGGTAAGAGAAGCGTGCATCTCCTCTGTTCAGTCTGTTCCCAGAAGGAGACAATGTTCATCCTGGACTTCAAGCCCCTTTCAAACAACTTCTCATGCATAACAGAAGCCTTCAGGAGGAAGCTTGGACAACAACTACCCTTCTCATTTCCCATTTTTTAAATTTGTTTTCTTCTTTTGTTAGAACCAGATCACAGTCATGGTGGCAGAAACACCCACAAGGCATACCATAAGCTAACAGAATTACTCTGCAATAATTTGATGTTCAACCTAAGACTACCCTCAGCATTTTATGTTGATGTGACTAGGCAATGCTGCAACTTATCACAAGCTGGATTTGCTAGACATTCCCCACCACGGAAAGTGAATTAAACTGTCACTCATCACTGTATGAGTTGCTCTAGTACAACTACTTCTTCATAGCTGCATGCTTCTCTAAATTAAAAGCAAAACCCTTTGTTGCAAGTGAAAGCCTTCATCCTCATTTCTGTGCATTTTCTTTCATTTTCCACTTCTCTTACTTTTCTGCTCAATTGTTTTTCCTCCAACTCAGTGTGTTGAACCCTCTCTGCTCCACTTGCCCCCTCAATGCTCTCTTTTGCTCCCCCCTCATTAGTAGAGATAAACCGAGGAACTTGGACATGAATTCCAGCCACCCTGGCCAAACTATTAATTATTATCTGAGCAGTGAACTCATGATGACCTCTTGGTCCTTTCCCTAAGGCCACTTGCAAGTAACCAGTCAGTAAAGCTTGCAGAAGCACAGGAACGTGTCTCTCTCTCTGCCTACGACCATCTGATCAGCATGTCAAGCTAAGGCTGAGAATGTATTCCTGAATGTCCATGCTCTGGCATATCTCCCAACACACACGCTGTATTAAAATATAGGAAAAACAGACATATTATTTGTCATGAAGTCTAACAACATAATAAAGTTTGATTTAACTGCAACTACAATTGCAGTTGTTGGTATCTGCAATTTGCAGCATTATGCACATGTAGGGACAAACATAAAGAAGGAATATAAACTAAAAGCCTGATTCATAATTCAGACTCAAATTTCAGCAAAAGTTTCCTATATGTATTATTATATACGCTATTTACAGTTGTGTACTACCAGCACACAAAAAGAAAGATTAAATACACTCTCTCATACACACTTCCACACACTGAAGCATACACACAATTTCCTGGTTTACCATGAACACACTAATGATAGGAATTGGAAAACATTTTTAAGCTATCAAAGCTACATTGAAAGCTTTACGGTAGTTGCTCAGGGAAAAAAAAAAAAAAAACACTAATTTCCAAAAGTGAAAGACTTAGAAATAGACTTTCACAGTTTCCAAAGTGCAGTTCAAACTCATTTATGGGAAAAGGCTGCCAGAAACACTATGATCAAGATGCATTGGGGATACTGAGGTGTTCAGTAAGGAATCCTGTGAAGGAACCGCAAACATGGGAGGTAAGGATTGGCACATTTGTGTGAGATTGATTAAACAGTAAAAATAAGGAGGGGTGGGGGGTAAATACAAGACTTGGTGGTCTTGGCAGACAGCAAATAGAACTGGCTGCCAGGAACATACCTGCAACAAAGGCAAAGTGCCCCCATCCTGGGCTGCATTGGAAAGAGCACAGCCAGCAGGGTCCAGAGGAGTGATCCTTCCTCTGCATCAGGATTTGAGAACTGCCCAGAGCAAGGGGGCTTTGACACACTGGGCAAGTTAAGTGGAAGACATTGGTGACCAGAAGATAGGCTGAGCTTCTACAGACCTCACTATGTTTTCTAGTTCCCCAAAGTGAAGGTGCAGAGAAGACACTGTGAGCCTGTTCTTGGAAGGGTACATAGATCTGACAAGCAAAAAGCTGCAATTTCAGATTATAGCTAAGGTAAATATCCCTCATGAGGTGGTGGAACATAGCAACAAGGGCCCAACAAAGCTTTCAAGTCAGAATCCTTGGAGATATTCAAAACCTAATTGGATGTAGGCCTGTGTACCCTAATCCAGGTGACCTTGCTCTAAGCAGTAAGTTGTACTAGATCATCTCCATAGGTGCCTTCCAGCCTATCCCACAGATCTACATATCTTCTGGTTGGGAGACACCAGAAAGCTGATCAGAGAAGGACAAGAAAGATACCAAACAGGACCAAGAGTCAGAAGAAAAAACACTGACAGCATTACAAAAACAAGGTAGGGAGGGGGTAAGGCACGAAAAATATCAGACTGACGATGAGGGTGAAAGCACATGATCAAGGAAGAGGCAAGACCAGAAAAGATAAATCTTTGTCCACTAAATTACATGTTTCTCCAGCAGCTGGGAAATGAAAAATCCCACAAGAGTCATTCAGCAATGAAGGATTTAAGTTTCTACTCTGATGTGCATAGTAGAGTTGGATAAAAGAGGGAATCGGTTTTCTCTCCCCTCCCCAAGCTGCCAAGACACTGAGTGACCTTTAATCTCCTTTTTCCAAATATTTAAACTTCATCTTGCAAACTTCACAGATATTTGTTACTATGCAAACTGAAATAAGAATATTTCATTTGTAATGTAGAAATACATCCACATATGTCAGCTTTGAATTCATAATGTTCATTACACCTAAATAAGCATCCCATAGCTTTTTACAATTTTATATCATACAGGCCTATGACTCTGTACACACAAGAACTTTGCTCTCTCTCTTGGAGCTACACTACCAAATTCAAGTACCTGATCAGGTTTAGCATTAGCATTAATCCTATTACATAATTCTTTCTATTGTAACATAGATGCTCAGTTGCCTATGTGCTGACAGGGACTTTCTGCAGTCACTGAAAGGGAAAGCACAGCCCAGATTACATTCATGTAAACAGACAAAAGAACCAGCATCTGC